>NC_037092.1:32529305-32837500 GCF_002994745.2 Rosa chinensis
GGGCTAGATACGTGTTTAAGGAAAACTGAAATTGGGAGAGAATTGAGTCGTACTTTCATTGATAATATGAGCCTCTTTATATAGAGGATTACAAGGCATAGAATCAGAGTTCTATAAGGAAACGTAATATCAGGGTTCTAAAAATCGGCCTAGGCAGCTGTAGGCCGTTCCGATTATGGCCTAGTCGATCGAGCTAGGCGTGAGGGAGAAAATCGGCCGCCTAGGCGGGCTGGGAGGCTCCTAGGTGGGTTGGCCGGCCCCGGCTTGGCTTTGGGCGGTCGGCAACTAGGCGGACTGATGCAAATCATAACCACATCTCTCTCCACCAACCTCTCACTCCCGCCGCTTCTCCTCCTCCTCATCCGAATCGCTGCCGTATGTAATGCCCCAAGCTGGTAATCTTGGCGACATGATCGACTTCTTTATCAAGAGCGTGTAACCAAGCCAAAACGAAGCCGGAAAGGTTGCCGGTAATGATGAACAAGGCAGAGCCGTAGCTACCCAAAACCATCCAAACTGAAAACTAATTACTTAGACATGTAGAGGAAGACGAGGGGAGGAGATTCCATACCACAAGTAGTCTAAAAGGTGACTGGAATAGACGGGGATTGCAGAGCTCACCGGAGAAGTCTCGGAGCTTCCAGTCGTTGCTTCTCTGCTCACCGTCGATGCATGGACGATCTGAGGGTGCAGGGAAGTAGGCGACGCAGAGACGAAGACGTGGGTGCCCGTGCGCCGTCGTGGGGTGGCCGGAAGTGGAATTTCCGGTCGGGTCGCGCTGTGTCTCGGGTCAGAGATCACCGAGCTCTCTCTCTCCCTCTCTCTAGAAATTTCATGTATTCTCCCACTGTTCACCAAGTCATATAGATGTGTCCAATTGATAATGGATGGCTAGGATCAAGAGGTGGAGACGATGGATGGCTAGGATCGCTCCACCCATTTTCTATTTCCTTAATTAATTTCCAAAATCTCAAAACTTCGGTAAATCACTATAAAATAGTTAAAAAATTAAAATAATTAAAAACCGCCTAGTCCCCGCCTAGGCGCTAGTTCCCGGGTCACCGCCCGACTAGCGCCTAGCGTTTTTTAGAACCTTGCGTAATATTACAATTGATTGGATATCTCCAAGATTCTCCGATGTTATATCTAATTCTAACTCTATTACCACTAGGTCAAGTAACTTTGAGTTTGGACCAGACACATATTCTAGATTTATTTGAACATAAATAACAAAATGGAATGAGGACTCCATGCCTTTTTTGGTTAGGCAAAAAATCATAAATGGTCACTGAGTTATGACCCATTCGACAATTAACTCTCTGACTTTTCAAAAATATCACTTAACTCACTTACATTTACTATTATCCTACACTTAACTCACTGCCATTATATCTTCCTTTAAAACCCATTAAAATTGAGGATATATTTGTCTAAGTACTAAAATATACATTTCCAACTTAAAAAATATATTTTTAAAAGAAAAAAATATAGATTTTTTTTTGTTTTCAAATTAAAATTCCTATTTTTTAAAATTCTTTTTTTATTAGAAGTTATCAGAAAACTAAAAAAAAAAAAACTGAAAAAGAAATCAAATAATAAAATATTCATTTTTTAATTTCAATATTTATTATTCAAATATTTATATGTAATTTGACAAAAATGACCCTCTCCATACTAATTTATAACAAGTTTTTTTTTCTTTTTTACTCTGGATGACAATGTAACTCCCCACCCCACCCCATCCTTGATGTCAGTGAGATTTGAACCCGTGACCTCCATAGTGTTAGTTAGGCTAGCTAACCAACAAACCACGGCTCACCGACTAATTTATAACAAGTTAACAACACAATAAATGGCGTTAGACGTGAGTGAGTTATGTGAAAGACAAATATTAAAGTGAGTGAGTTAAGTGATATTTTTTTAAAAATCAGTGAGTTAAGTATCGAACATGTCATAACTGGGTGACTATTTATGATTTATTCCCTTCTAGTTATACCAACAGTTTCCCCACTTGTTTTTTTTTTTAATCGCTTTTCTCTTCTTTTTACCCACAATAATTAATTTTGCACCTGAATCCCGCACTCTCATGAAAATGAGAGTGAGTGAGCAAACTCCCATCCAAACCCTAACCAAACACACTGGAGCACTTCACGTGGACATCTCGTACATTTTCACCTGGCAGCTGCGTTCCAACCAGTCCAGCCTATAAACCAAGACCTAAATCCTCCTCCATAGACACATCCCCATCTACAATTTCACAATCAATTTTAGTGATCTTCATCATCATCTCATCTCTAAGTATCACGTTTTACCCTAAATTATCTTTGAATTGATTTCAAACCCACTTCGCAAGTCTTTTTATTTTTTATTATTTTAATTTCCATTTTCTTTTCTAATTTAATTTTGTTCAGATCTAAATCGTGTGCTAGTTTGATAGGGTTTCGCATATGCATGTTACAGGTCAAAACTTCCGGAAGAGGACTGACCCACAGTAATATTACGAACGGTGGAGTTGTTGATCATCGGGAAAACATGAAATTTTCTGAGAATTTTGAAGAAAGAGAACCTAGTCATGAGGTCTCTAAGTAAGTTCTTTATTCGACTGAGTTAGGATGATATTAAACAGACATGCATTAATTCTTGACACCAATGTTTCTCGGTGTTATTAATTCTTGTGTTCTTTGTTCTAAGTCATTTCTTTGATGTGATTATGATTCTTTTTCCCCCTCAGTTTTGTGGGAGTGTCTGCAGCTTCAAGTAGCGGAATAGCGAATGGAGGTCAATTAGGGTTAAACACCAGAGAGGAATTACAGGTAAAAAATTAATGGGGATAGAGACTTGAAGAAATTCCTCATGTCTTAGTTATATTAAATTTGTGTATAAGTTTCTTCTTGTGTTACATAATCTGATCGAAAGTTGAAATGGCCGGGATTAAATCAAGTTTAATATAACTTAAATCTTTATCATTTCCGCTAATTTGATGCAGATGGACAGCAGTATTTCACAAATTGAGGTAGACATGAGGATACCTCAACATGCAACACCATCTCAGCAAGTCTCATTGGAGAATTTGGGGTCAAATGTCCAGATTGCAAGCAATATTTCCAGAGCCAGTGATCTACTCATGGCAGTAACTTCAAGTGCTGAAATCAACAGAATGAAAATAAGTGAGTTAGCTTCGGAAGCAATGGAAGAGCTAACTAAATTGGCCCTAGCTCGAGAACCTCTATGGCAGTGTGACATAGAGAGCAATACTGAATTTCTTAGTGATATCGAGTATCTGAGGGAATTTGGACACATAAGTACGTCATTGATAGAAATCATTAGAATGGTTGAGGTGGGAGACTCTCAATCTGACCTGCCAAGATTCGGAAGCATTAACAATTCTGAATTTTCGATGGAAAGTGAATATAGGCCAATATCGACAACAAATCAACCTGGAAAACCAGTTAGTTCGGAATCTTCACGAGCTATTGACTATGTCAAAATGAAAGCAGTCAACATTGTTCAATTGCTAATGGATTTGGTAGGATATCTTTTGATTAAGCTGAAACCTTTTGTTCCTTTAACTGACAAGTTGGAACAAATCAACATGAAATTCTGACTGGTTATATTTTGTTTTTGTTCAGAAGCAATGGCTACTGGTGTTTCCTAATATTGTATCTAGAGCAAAAGTAGTGGGAGTATTATCATCAACAAGATTCGAAGGCAACTATGATGGAACTCTGCAAGTGGTAATCTAAATGGCCCTTATTTGTGGTAATAGGGTGATTTAGGCAATTTTCTTATCTTACATAAATAAGTTTTCATCTCATACAATGTCTTGCATACTTTATTTATCTGACAAAGTTTGATTTTCACTACAACGATTATTGTGTTCTTGCAATTGCTAGTTCAAAGGAAAATCTAAAGGAAGAATGTACCTACCATATCATGATATGAGACAATGATGCATGCCATTTAGTTTCAGATGTTAAATTTCCAAATTCCAATCATGCATTCTTAGGGTTACATACATACATACATATATATATACACAAACATAATTTAGAGTAAACAATTATTCCTGAACATATGGCAATATCACCTCTAGCTAGATCTTTTGCAAAATAATCACATGCCATTTATAAGATAAGCAATCATGCATGTAGTGATATTATGGAGTTTCTGAGAACGTATTCTTTGTAGTCAATCTTGTTGCTATAAACAGGATAATTTAGTGGTTATTTTGCTAGCTAGTAAGCTAAGCTAGTAGCACTTAATCTGTAGGCACTGTAATCCCATCAAATACTTCTATAAATCTTTCCTTATTAAAAGTTGTTAGTAGTGCCTATAATCATAGATTGGTATATCAGTATCAGTGTGATATAAAGGGTTCTATTGGCGTTATATCACAGACGACCATGAATCGTTCATTGGTGGAGGACTCACTGCCATGCCTATTGATGTGTGGACGACTGATATTAGTACTTTGCAAAACAAAGCAAAAAAAAAAAAAAAACTATTAGAAGTATACTTACAAGTATTCATCATGGTATCATAAAGTTAACTATAGCATTTTGATTTCCAGATGACAGCTGAGTTTCATGCCCCAACACCACTTATTCCCGCTAGAGAAAGTTATTTTGCAAGGTATAGTAAACAGCTGGACAGCGGAATGTGGGTAGTTGTTGATGTATCCTTGGAAAAATTGTTTCAGCTTCCATCAACAAACTTTCGAAGACAACCATCAGGATGTTTAATTCAGGAAATGTCAAATGGATGCTCTAAGGTAACAATTGAGACTTTACCTACATGCTTATTTATTGAGAAAAAGCTATATTCAATCATCAATAAATTTCTGTTCATGTACTATAGGTCATATGGGTGGAGCATGTGGAAGTGGATAATAGAATGGTTCACAATATGTTTAAGCCACTGGTCAGTTCTGGTTTTGCATTTAGCGCAAAGCGTTGGGTTTCCACTTTAGTTCGACAATGTGAATGGTTGGCAACTTTAAATTCTACAAGCCCTCCTACATCAGATTGTAGTAAGTAATTTTGCAATTCATTTGATTTGTTCCCGGCACTTTGACTAAAACTTGAAACAAAAGGAAAAACCAAAAGCTAAAATCGAAAATGTTAGCGAAAAATTCTTTTTAAATTATTGTACTTTTATGTTGATTCATAATAATGTTTTCCTAGTTCGAAAAATGCTAGGTGAAACTTTTTAGACCACCTTATGTTGTAGCTGTGCCATAATTAAGTTGCCACATAGAAACCATTGGGCTCGACTGGTTTTGATCTGATTCGAAAAGTTAATTAACATCTCTAACTAGCCTATCAGAACCTTGGTTAAGTTCTATCGGTTATCAGACAGTACATTTAACAGTCTTCATTCTGAAATTTGAACTACACTAGATTTTGATTAATTGATATATACAGTATTAATGTTTTTTTTTTTTCCTTCTGAGAAGTGTTCGTATCGCGAGCTGGGAGAAAAAGCTTGTTGAAGCTTTCGGAGAGGATGATGAGAAGTTTTGTTGCTGATATTAGTGCTTCTACAGAAAACAAATGGAGGGCACTACCTGTATTTGGTGCCGAAGATGTAAAGGTCACAACTAAAACTAGCTTAAATGACCCTGGAAAGCCTCCAGGTACCACCTTATTATTTGCTACTTCTGTCCATCTTCCAGTCCCAAGAACTCAAATATACAATCTGCTTCGCAATGGTGAATCTCGAATCATGGTATGTACAGTACACTTAAAGTTTGATAATGTGCCTTTGAAACGCGTACAAATTAATCCTTATTAGGTTGGAAAGCATTAAATTTCTTAGAGCCAAATCATGAATAAGAGTATATAAGGATCATATGAATCCTCTGTGACAGGCTTTCTAGGTAGAAGTAGGATTATGGAAAGATATTTTCCACTGGTTATTATCAGTCATACTTACATTAAAGCTAGGATCACAATATCTTACATTACGTTACAGAGTCTCTTGCAACTAAGAGATCCGCATTTTAGAGGAGTAGATGACTCATGTTTGTCATTGAAATTAATGGTATTGCAGTATCCTTATATCATTAATAGTGAAGTAAATTTAAGATTTTGTTATTTAAATCCTTTCAATAATTTCTATGCCAAAAGGCTGATGAATTTCCATTTACATTTGTGTATTACAGTGGGATATGATGTCGTATGAAAAAGATACAAGAGAAATTGCTTATATCGCAACTGGGGACCCTCCAGGAAATCGCGTTTCGATAATTGAAGTAGAAAATGTAAGTTTTGCACATATCCTTCTATCCACTGAAGCAGGAGGCAGGAAAGGGCAGCGAGAGTGGTACTTCACAATCCTCACTTTCCCTTCCTCTAACTTTGCAGGGTGTAACGAAGGAGATTGAAGTTTTCTACTTCCAGGAGAGTTACACAGACTCAAATGGCTCGTACATAGTTTACGCACCGATTGACCAGTTCGCCATGTCTGCTCTCTTGGATGGCTCAAACCCAGACCATGTTGCTATTCTCGCATCCGGGTTTTCCATCCTTCCTGATAGACCAATGGCCAATGATGAATCTGGTGGAAGTCTGTTGACTCTTGCGTTGCACATCACCGAAGGAGGAGCAGCGGAGGAATATATCCCTCCTCAAACTTTTCAAAATATACTCAACATTATTGCTGGAACTGTGATTCAAATCACAGAAGTATTATCAAATGAGGGAGAAAATAGTGTTGAATCAGAGCAGTGAGTCAAGTTCCTTACTTCTGAAATGAACACGTTGTAATTAAAATTTGATTATTCAGATAGGCTATAATTGCAGCAGAAATATTATTATCTATACTATTATAATGAAAAGAGGTTTTGTTAGTCAAAACAAAAAATTTTAACAGATTTAACCCTGAAATATTAAAAAACTTTGAAAATAAGTTAAATCACAAGGGTAAATATAACAATTACAAAATAAATTTTTATTAAAAAAATTAAAAAAAATTATCCCACAACCTCTACTTTTCTCTCCCATTATTTTTTCTCAGCAATAACTGTTTTATTTCATTAATTTTTTTAATTTTCTTTAAAAAAAAAACTATTACACATACAGAGCATGTATGAAGAAGACTAGTTTTCATTAAGAAAACTATTGCAATATCCAAATTAATTAGTGTGTGATGATGCGAAGTACTGACACTAAACTGGTATTAGATAACAACTAATCTAACTAGGTACTCACAAAGAAAGTTGTCTTGCTCAAGAGCTCATGTTTCACAAATGGAAATAGAATTACCGCAGCAAAAGCAAAAAATGGAACCTCATCGTATAAACTCACTTAAAGAAGAAATATTTAAGGAAGTGCACCAAGTTAAATATGATTGTGAGCAACTAATTGACTTGAAGAAGGTCAATCACAACCATAATAGAACACAACCGTCGTAAACATACCTTTGGTAAACCATTGATCCGATCATTAAATTATAGTAGTAACTCTCCAATACAACTATCTTTCTTTTCGTCTGCGTTTTCAGGTGGCGGAGAAATCTTAACCATTTTTCTCGAGAAAACAAGGCTCACTGATTGAGTAATTGAAGAAGGTGATATATATACAGGACTAGTATGCAGACATATCAAATGGTCGCTATTCAGCGGTATTTATAGTTGAAATAGAGGGTTCTCGAATGGGGTCTATTTATAAAAAGATTGGCGGTTTACGAAACCGCGGTGTAATTTTGGAAAACAATGGGCGGTTATGAAGCTTCGCATTTTAGCTTAGTTTAATAGTTAATTGATAGCCATAAGCAAAAGTTAAGCTAGGCGCCAACTAGCATTTAGTCTAGTAAATATGGCATTTCTTTCCAACATAATATTAGTAACGGTTTCAAAAGTTCGAATTGCTCATCCAAAATAAAAAAAATAAAAAACAGAGAGATAAATAAAAACTGAGATATTTTATTATAGCTTTTCAATATAGCAATAAATTATAGTACAAAAAATGGTATCAAATGGTTTTTTTTTTTTTTTGTGTGTACATTTTACTTTTGTATATAAAAAACACCTTTTTTCTTAATACCTTTTGATTAGATAATTTTTTTCTGATTTTTTGTAAGCTTTATTTTATTATTTTTTTTATGTTAGTTTCAATATTTCTAAGTTCAGTAAGGTGGTTCACTCAATTGCTAAGTTCATTGTCCGGAATAGTGGATGTCATTTTTGGTTATATATGACTTATGAGGAAGGGCCTTCTTGGCTCATGGATTGTGTTGATAAAAATTTATTTATCATCTCTAGTTTATGGGGTTTAGACACTACGTCCCCCCCACATGTATTCTTCTTTAATTAATAATATGAGCATGGGGCTGAGAGTTTAAGCTCAAAAACCGCGTGAAGAAGCAGTTTATTAAAGAGTTCACGATTTGAAGGAGGAAGCCAAAACCGCAGGGAAGGCGACAATGAGGGAAAGATGGATCGGGAACCACGTTGCTTCATGCATGTAAGAGATGAAGAACACTTAGCTAGCTGGCTCAGCTTGTTCTTGAATGCTCATGCAAATGGGACAAACCCAGAGTAAAACGGATGCTCTATGCTGAGTTGGGTATTGCAAATATCCGGAGAATTTATAACTGCTTTTGTTTTTGCATCAGAGAAAAAGGCTGAACCAAATTTTTTTTTTTTTTTTGAATAAAGGGCTGGTGCGGCTGCCCTCAAGCCTTGATTACTGAAACCGTCAAATACAAGGGGGGGACATTAAGCCTAAACCCCTGATTACAATGGGCACCTAGAGTACATCCTGAAATAATATCATGAATCTCTACTAAATAATTGTATTCAAATACGCACCAACTAGCAAAGAACGCGCTCCAGACGGTTCTATTTGCTTCCCAACGGTGACACAACGGAAAGATAACTCGATCTGCAACTCGAATACAGCATAGCATAATAGGGTTCCCTAGGTGGTTTTGTTTTTCTAAGTAGCCGTTACAGCTTTGAAATAGGGTTGAAAGGTATAAAATAAGCATATTTTTTCTTTTCTTTTGTTGTCTGAAATAAATAAGCATATCTTGTTGTATAAACACGTGGTGATATAGAGAACTCTCTTCCGGCCTTGCACTCTTCGCATGGGTTTTCAACCCATGACCAGTCTAGAGTATAAATTTATTTGGGCCCTCAATCATAGCAACGGAAGAAGCAAAACCATATTCTCTTTAATTTGAACATTAACATGCTGACAATATCCCAAGATTATGTCGTCCAAATCTGGACACTCCCTTGTCCATGTGCCCCTTAAAACCAATTTAGAGTATTAAAATTGAGACGAATGCAACTTCTGAAGATAAAAACTATAGACTTTTGTATAAATGGAAATGAACTGCGGCCGATTCTTACTAATACTATACTAAGTCAAATCTGCCACTTTTTTCTTTCTTTTGTTGGTTTGGGAGGGGAACAAAGGAAATCTGCTACATTTTACATGTCAATCATACGGGATCTAGTTGGATTAGTAAAAAGTAAAACCACAACCACATTTTGAACACAAAGGAGTGGAAAAAATCAGCAAGAAATGATAGACAAATGTGAAAATCAGAATACCTTTCCCCATTGAAGATCCTAAGAGCCATCCATTCATAGCACTAACTATGCAAATCCAAAATCAATCAATAGCAAATCTTTGTTTTCTTGCGAAAAGATTTCATTCATTTAATTTGTTAATTGAAAATATGTGTTTACATAAGTACGTACATAATGCATGCATGCCAGGAAGGAGCTACAACCAAGTAAACTCATCTTTACATCCTAAAATGGCCGACTAGAGTTTGTTCAGCAACACTCTTTCTTCACCTCATTTTAACCCTCGCCTTGGTCAGTTATATTGCCTCGGCCAAGACAACTGGTCTAGCTTGAAGCTCATCCCCAGAGACTCGTCAATCTTCCTACTCACCGATTTATCCCGGAAATCTCACCAAAACCAACAGAATTCAAAAAATGGTTGAACTCTCCAAGATTGATTAAAGCTAATTACTTAGAGTCATTGTACTCATTGAAACAGGATGGTAGTAATAACATTTATAACACTGAAAACATTCACCTTCCTGTGAATAAGCATAGCCACTTCTACTCCGTACAGGTATATCTTGGTAACCCTAGCTCACACTTCACAAACATTACTTGCGGACACCGGTAGCGGGCTAGCGGCCTTACTTCGAGTATTGGACGCAATGCTAGCCTTGCATAAACTGTTTCAACCAAACTGATCCCATTTTCACACCAACTTCTTACCTCTACCTACAAAAAGCTTCCTCCGAAACACCCACTTAGCCGTGTATATATAAATGTGCTGGCGGAGAATGTACCTGCAATCGAAGGTACATTGGTGGGTCTGCCGTCACGAAAGGCATTGCCTCTTTAGAAACGTTTTCACTTCCATCCAAGACTGGAAGTCCTCAGTCCATTCCAAACTTAGTCTTTGGGTGCTCAAATGACAACCATGCATGCCAAAACATTCCTTTCAAAGACACTGCAGGCTCCATTTCAGGGGTCTTGGGTTTTAATTTGACTCCATATTCACTTGCAAGTCAAATGGGGAATGTCATTCACGGCCGCTTTTCTTGCTACTTCACTTATAGTGGCACTTCAATTAATGTGCCAAATTTTGGAGAAGACACTATCATACACAATCCTCATACCGCAACTTTACTATTTTATTTTGGTTGATATTAGTGTTGCAGGACGCCGCTTAGGGTTTCCACCATTGGGTCTTTTCTCTTATACGAGAAGGTACGGGAGGAACCATCATAGACAGTGGATCAATGCTCACTTTTCTTCATCAAGTGCCTTACCAAAAGGTGATAATTAACAGAATTCATCAACTACTACCTTCGTCTTGGCTTTCAGAGAATCAACTCAACTGGAATATTAGAGCTTCGCTATATGGACAGAAGCCCAGCTTTGAACAATATGCAGGGATGACATTTCATTTTAAAGGCGTTGATTTCGAATTAAGTACAGCCAAAATATGTGTATTTTTCTGAATTCTGACAATCGGCCTAGCGCGAGGTACTTTTGCGTGACATTGATGCCAAGCACTATGAAGACCATAATTGGATCATGGCAGCAACAGAATTAATACACTTTGTTGTGATCGTAGTTCGAAACTATTCCAGTTTGCTTCTGAGGAGTCTACTTGGACCTTGGTGACTAAAGACCAAAAAAGGTGATTCCATTTGGAAGATAAAACGGCAGTTCTAGCTGCGACCCTAGTAGGAAGGAAGGCTACGATATGAGAAAGGATGTCATCTGGTAATTCACTGATCCTATCTTTCTTTGTGACTTTAGTTCTCCTTGTGTTCAAAGCACATTGGGGAGAAGTAAGGACTTTGGCCCGTGATGAGGTAGACCTCCTAACCGAGTAGTTATCTCGCTTAGTTTTCGGTCGCATGATTTTGCTTTGATGGTGCATTTTGAATACTTTATACAGAGAGTAAGGGGCTTGTGAACTGGAGATTTTAAGGAGTGCATTACCACGTGAACTATCTCACCCTATATTCCCCTCGATCCCCTATCCTTATTTCTCAAGCAAAAGGGTTGCTTGCGGAAAGAGAAATTTTATTCACACATTGTTAAATATTAGATACACCATCTTTTTTTTTTTGACTCCCTCTTTTTAGATTGTTCACGGTATCCCAAAAAATTCCTAGGCCGAAAGATTAATGCGCTAGGGGCCCAGACAGCCAACCGGGCAATGAATAAGGTTAAGGTACCGTGTTGCGAAGTCTTCACAGATTTGGTTCAACAAGTAGTATTGCTATAAGCCACAAGCACCAACATAAGAAGAGAAAAAATAAATGTTGTCGAAGTTTAGGTGACAAAAAGAAAAAAAAAAAAAGAGTTTAAACTTGGACTTCAAGTCACACCTCCAACATGTGACAACCACATGTTTACGGCGCAATTTGAAGTGGGGGCATATGAAGTGAACTAATGACATAATTTATCATTTTCATGTCTAATTTTACACAAAACACATGTGTATGTATCATATTGATTAGCTAGAAGGATTCTAGAGTTGTAGTGATAAAGATAATTAATTATTAGATGGGATAAAGGCATATGAGGTTAGTAATATTTTAGGATATAACAATTGAGAAAACTATAAAAACAGGTTAGCCGCTCTGCCGCAAAACAAAGGGGTCAAACCCTAATCCTAAATCGAAGTCTTCTGTGTCGATCTGTCTCTGATCTCCAACCAAACTACAACCTTTTCAACCTCCTCTCATCATGTCCTCCATTAATGAAGTCACTACTAGTTTTACAGTGTCGCTTGTTAGGAAATCAATCATGTTAAGAAAGTAATCCTAAATATCCTCTGTATGATCTGTAGATATCCGTTACTTTTATACTCCTTTATTATAGCTTGATTATAGGATAAGTGAGATTAGTTACCTTATGAATATAGGTTTGTACCCTCTATATGTAATCTGTATGTAATCGACAATGCATCAATGCAATATCATCTTTCTCATTCTTTCATGGTATCAAAGCAGGACTAAAATCCTGACTCCATAGCCGCTGCACCTTAGCTTTCGTGCAACGAATTTTCTTCTCATTACGTTGTACTCTATATCTCGTACAACAATCCTTAATCTCGTTTCCATGGGAAATCAAAATTTCAGATCATTTTTCATTGATCATTCTGATCATCCGGTCTTGGTGATAGTGTTCAACCAACATAATCGACCAAACCAATCTAATCGGCAAAACGGTTCCTCCGGTTGCAGTCCTCTCTCTGAGCAACAACTTCAACAAGTTTTGGCTATTTTGAATCACAAAGTATCTGATGATTCTTTTAGTCCTCAATCACATTCAGCTACCATCGTTGTTAGGAGCAGCAAGCCCAATCAGTCTAATTCACAAGCCAATGCTGCTGTAACTAAACCAGGTTTATCTAAGATCGCTTCCCGCAACTGGATCATTGACAGCGGGGCGACGGATCACATCTCTTCATCTCCAAAATTATTTTCGCATAAAAGTAAAAATTGTTCATTGCCTCCTGTGTTATTACCTAGCGGAGAGAAGGCTAATATTGTTGCAAAAGGATCATTGCCTCTGAATTCTGTGTATTATCTGCGTGATGTATTGTGTGTGCCTACATTCAAAGTTGATCTATTATCGGTCAGTCGTTTGACAAGGGGCTTGAATTGTTCAGTGACATTTTTCCCATATTGGTGTGTTTTGCAGGATCTGGCTACAAGGAGGATGATTGGTTTGGGTAAGCAGCGTGATGGATTATACTACTTAGTAGCATTGGCAACGAAGAAAATCTTGACCAATTCCAATTCATCACCAAACCATCTACCAGCCTGCAACCTCACAACCTCCTCTACTAATCTCTGGCACAGCCGTTTAGGTCATGTTTCTCATTCCCCGTTAAAATTCATTGCTAATAATTTCTTAAATCTTTCAGTTCAGCCTATCGATGCTTGCCCTATTTGTCCTTTGGCTAAGCAACATCGCTTGCCATTTGGTGTTAGTTCCATTTCATCTAAAAAACCGTTTGATTTAATCCATTGTGATATTTGGGGTCGATATAAACACTCTTCTCTTTCTGGTGCTCATTACTTTCTAACTATCGTTGATGATTATACTCGTTTTACTTGGATATTCTTGATGAGACACAAAAGTGAAACACAATCACTTTTGAAGCATTTTTTTCGCTATGTGTCTACTCAATTTTCATCACATATTAAGACTTTTCGAAGTGACAATGGTGCTGAATTTCTCTCACTCCAATCTTTCTTCAAGGATAATGGTGTTATTTTCCAACATTCCTGTGTTTACACGCCTCAACAGAATGGGGTAGTGGAACGCAAACATCGCCACATTTTGCAAGTTGCACGGGCTTTGAAATTTCATGCTCACCTCCCTACACAATTTTGGGGAGAGTGCGTTCTTTCTGCCATTCATATCATCAATCGTCTTCCAACTCCTCTTCTTTCTTTTCAAACTCCTTTTGAACGCCTTTACAATAAAATCCCTTCTTTTTCTCACCTTCGGACCATTGGTTGTTTAGCTTACGCTACAAATCCTCGTGTTGTTCATAAATTTTCTCCTCGTTCCATCAAGTGCATCTTCATTGGTTATCCTGCTGGGCAAAAAGCTTACAAATTGTTTGATTTGTCGACTCGACGAATCTTTACTAGTCGAGACGTCATCTTTCACGAAAACATTTTTCCTTATGCCTCTGTTGAGCCCAATTCAGTTTTCCCTCCTTTGGGAACCCCTTCAGGCCCAATTCCAACTTTAATCCCTGACCCAACTCCTTCCAACATTGACTCTCCAATCCCAGTTACATCTCACACCCCTTCGACCCCATCCCATCTTCCAGCCGTTCCACCACCTGCAATTTCTGCAATTGACCCTATCCCAGACCAACCCGTACCCGCATCATCCTTGCCGGCACTCTCTCCGGCGCCTTCTACCCATTCCGATCTCCCAGCCACGTCTTCCTCTTCTTCCCAGTCCATCGCCCCAGAACCCGTTGACCTCGCGCCCCCGTCCTCTCCTCCTCCACCCCTTCGCACCTATGCTCGCCGTCCCACAACCCCAGCACCAGACCCACTCACCCCCTCCTCGACTTCCGACAACCCCGCCTCCCATTCTCCTCCACCAGCAACTCTTCCTTTGCCCGTGCCCGACCCACCCGTAGCAGAGCCCCTTCGTCGCTCCAGCCGGACCACAGCTCCTCCGGTCAAATTCCGGGATTATCTCGTCTCACAGGTCACGCTTCCCCGCTCCGATCAGTTATCCTCATTGTTTCCAGGTCCAACCGGCGGCACCCGCTATCCCCTCTGCAATTATGTTTCGTATCACCGATGTAAGCCTGCACACCAATCTTTCCTTGCTCAAATCAGTCACACCACCGAGCCCCGTTCCTATTCTGAGGCTATCTCCTATCCGGCATGGCAAGAGGCGATGCAGTCTGAATTGCAAGCTCTCCAAGACAACGGAACCTGGACTCTCACTCCTCTTCCGCTTGGTAAGACCCCAATTGATTGTCGATGGGTTTATAAAATTAAACATCGAGCTGATGGTTCCGTCGAGCGATACAAAGCTCGCTTAGTTGCCAAAGGATTTACGCAGCTGGAGGGTGTTGATTATCAAGACACTTTTTCTCCCACTGCCAAGATTATCTCTGTTCGATGTCTCCTTGCTTTGGCATCAGCTCGTGGCTGGTCTCTTCACCAGTTGGACGTCAACAATGCTTTCTTGCACGGCGATCTTGAGGAAGAAATCTATATGTCTCCTCCGCCAGGGCTTCGGAGACAGGGGGAGGAACACTTAGTCTGCCGACTTCACAAGTCGTTGTATGGCCTAAAGCAGGCGTCCCGTCAGTGGTTTGCTAAATTCTCAGAGGCTATTCAGTCTGCCGGATATGTACAATCAAGAGCTGACTACTCTTTGTTCACCAAGAAACACGGCAAGTCCTTTACTGCTCTCCTAATTTATGTTGATGATATTTTAATTACCGGAAATGATCCAGTGAGTATTGCTGCACTCAAGAATTTCCTCCATTCCCATTTCCGTATTAAAGATCTAGGAGACTTGAAATATTTTCTTGGTATTGAGGTTTCAACCTCTAGCAATGGGATCTTTATCTCTCAACGTAAATATGCATTAGAAATTGTCAAGGATGCAGGGTTAATAGGCGCAGCCCCTGCTGACAGCCCTATGGAAAAAGGTTTAAAATTGTCTGACAAAAGTGACTTGCTAAAAGATCCAGCTCGTTACCGAAGACTTGTTGGGAGATTAATATATCTTACAGTTTCGAGACCAGACATTACATATTCGGTACATGTACTAAGCAGGTTCATGCATCAGCCACGAAAGCTGCATATGGAAGCAGCTTTGCGTGTTGTCCGGTATATTAAGAAGGCACCAGGTCAAGGATTGTTCTTTTCTTCTAAAAGTGATTTTAGATTGCGTGCTTTCTGTGATTCTGATTGGGCAGGTTGTCCAATTACTAGGAGATCCACCTCAGGTTATTGTGTCTTTCTTGGTCCCTCATTGGTTTCATGGAGATCAAAGCGACAGAAAACTGTTTCCCTTTCTTCAGCTGAAGCAGAATATCGAGCAATGACTGGTGCTTGTTGTGAACTCACATGGCTTCGATATCTTCTCAAGGATTTGGGAGTATTGCATCAAGAACCAGCTCTTCTATATTGTGATAATAAAGCAGCGCTGCACATTGCAGCAAATCCTGTCTTTCATGAGCGGACTCGACACATTGAAATGGACTGTCACTATATAAGAGATAAGATACAAGATGGATCTGTTGTCACGAAGTTTGTGGGTTCTACACATCAATTGGCAGACGTTTTCACCAAAGCTTTGGGAAAGGAAATCTTCATTCCTATGGTTGGCAAGTTGGGAGTTAGAGACATTCACTCTCCAACTTGAGGGGGAGTGTTAGGAAATCAATCATGTTAAGAAAGTAATCCTAAATATCCTCTGTATGATCTGTAGATATCCGTTACTTTTATACTCCTTTATTATAGCTTGATTATAGGATAAGTGAGATTAGTTACCTTATGAATATAGGTTTGTACCCTCTATATGTAATCTGTATGTAATCGACAATGCATCAATGCAATATCATCTTTCTCATTCTTTCATGGCGTTGGCTGGAAATGACATTCTGGACATCTCGCGCAAGACTAGAGTAGCTCTCAAACTTTCCTACGTACAAGACCTCTGATGTCAAAATTCTTTGAGACGCAAGATTTGTTGCGTCAATTCTGGCGTGCATTGATGGCAAATTTAGGGATCAGGAGCAACCTCAAAATCATTTTGTGATAGCTTTGGACCTCAAAAGAGACCGCAATAAGGTGTTGTGGGGTGTTCCTTGGTATTTCAATCAAGCTCATTTGGTCCTTCAAGAGTATGATGGTCAGATAGTGCCTCATACCATCAAAATGGACTCATTAAGTCTTCCTCTGAGTCAGAATCACAAATATTCCGCTAGCTAGTGTCACGCCTAGAATTTTGAATAAAGGAAATTCAAATCTGAAACGCGATAACTCAACAAATCGCCCAAATGCTTAACTTTTTTTTTCATTTAAACTAAGCAATAAAATAAACTGAGTCTATACATGTCAATACAGACTCAATCACTAGAGTCAAATATTACATCACCAAGAGCATACTACATACAACAATATATAACAAAATAGGTCTTGAACCTAACACTGCTGCAACTACACGCCGCGGTCTCAACCTTGGTTGTCCTGACCTACAAGAATAACACCTACACCATGGAATAGTACACCGAGTTGCAACAACAAACCATGTAAGCCTATTAAGCTCGTATGACTAAACTCAATTAAAATGACACAAACAACGCATGCTTAACAATTTCGCAACTCATGAATAAATTAAGCAACCAAAACAACTCCACAAATTAGTAAGAACTCAAGTCTCTTATGGACAATAAAAGAAAGAAACACGCGAAACTCTCTTCTACAAATATGTACTCATGAGAGCGATAACACAAAATTATCCCCCAAGCAGTACATTGGCAGGCAGACTTGAGCTCTAACTGATCGTAACCACTCACCCGGCCAAAGGCGTGGTTCCCAGTGTCCTTGCCTTGATCACCAATGTCACAATAGGTCCTCAGATCGAAAACGTTAAAAGAGTCTCATATGACTCAAAATTTTACACTCAACTCAATCACCACTGTGACAGTAGGTCCTCAGACTGAAAACATTTAAAAAGTCTCACATGACTCAAAATGTTACACTCAACTTAAGGTACTCTTCAACACAATAAAAATCAACAATTGCATGATATTGCATTCCCGAAAAGAGTAAATGCTCAAAACAATAACCCGAGTAAAATCACAATTATTATACTTCTCACAATGCCACACCATCAAGATATATATTTCACATAAATATATATATATATATATACGTAGTCATCCACTCAGGAATGTCACTAATACATGTTAATGTTTGAGATTCAACGGTAGCAAAACCTCAGTTAACGCTGGTCCGCAAGGCGGACCGTTACTTGTAAAGATCTTGGTGTTTCCACTAGCTGTCAAATAAAATACACAGTGCGTCAGAGGGAGATCGCGGTTGGCGATCTTCTCTACTCTGATGCCTAAGTTAGGCAATGTATTTATGTTGATAGAATAACGTTAGGTAAGTAGTAAATGCGTATTTAATGAAGAGAGATGAGTGGACCTTTTATAGGTGAGGAAGAGACTGATCTGTTCCTTGTTTTCGATGTGGGACTAATATGCTTCTATTCCTAGTTTTTGATACTTCAGCGAGGTGATTTTGGCGCGGCTTGTCAGCGGCGATATTGGCTAAGCCGGAGCTCAAGCGATAGCCTGTCTGGTGGTGTTTCCAAAGGTCACACCCTTGATAGCTGTTGGTACTGCTGGCGGTAGCATGAGCGTGGCTCATTATACCTAATTATAGTTTAGGCAAATGCTCAAGTAAGTACAATACCAACTATAGTCCACAATCACAAAAGTTGAGAAAAATTATTTTTATAATAGGACTAAATTCAGTTTAGTCCCCCAAATTTTAGGTCAAACATCACTTTGGTCCCTCATTTTTTTTAAAGGGTTATTATCACAAATGGTACCTGAACTTATCCTCTATTTTATCGATGGTACCTGAACTTCAATTTTGATCACAACCAGTACCTGAACTTTTCGATTTCATTTTAAATGGTACCTAAGGTCACATTCGATCACTATTCCTGCCAAAAAAGTCAAATCTAAAAAAAAAAAAAAACAAGTTCAAGGCAAGTCTATTACCAAAAATCATCACTATATATGATCGCAACCCTCGAAATCATCACTATGATCGCCTCCCATGCCGTTTTTAGTCAGAATAGTGATCGGAGGTGGCTCTAGGTACCATTTAAAATGAAATCGAAAAGTTCGGGTACTGGTTGTGATCAAAATTGAAGTTCAGGTACCATCGATAAGATTGAGGTATAGTTCAGGTACCATTTGTGATAATAACCCTTTTTTAAAATCAAACTCATCCTTGATCTCTCAAATTGCATCAACCTTGTCCAAAATTTGAATTTGGCTCCAAATGTGACGTCATCCACTGAGTTGGAGCCGACAAGGAGGTCCCACATTTCTGATTTAGAACCCACAAGAAGGGCAAAATGGACAATTCATATTTAATCTAATTTCTAATTTTTTTCTCTTATTTTCTCTCTCTTCTCTCTCTTGCTCTCTCTCACTCACATCTGAAACCTCTTCTCTCTCTCTCTCTCTCTATCTCTCTCTCTCTCTCTCTCTCACACACACACACACACACACATATTCCCAACCACTTTGAACACCGGCCGACCACCATGAATCTCTACTCACAAGTTCCCACTACCCAACACCTCAACCAAACTCCACACCCTCTAAAAACCGAAGCAACAGGAGGCCTCGATCAAATCCACCGTCAAAGCCTCTCTCTTTGCCTCCGCCTCTGCCTCTTGATAGGCGTCGTCCTCATCTTCCTCTCCGGTGACTGACTTGGACTCGTCGAGGGAGTCCAGAGGTACTTGACCTGGTAGATAGAGGGAGATCTTAACATCAAGCCTTCCTTTTATGCTAAACTCGGAGCTCGGTTCACACAAGGAAGAGGTTCATTTATGTCTTTATATATATATATATATATATATATATTTTTTATGTAATTTGTTGGTTGTTGAATGGAAGTTGTTGATTGCTTGGGTTTCTTCAATTTTGGGTTGTGGTGTTTGCATTACATTTTGGTTAGGTATTGGATTGGTGGGTTGTGATGATCAAAGAACTCCCCCAAATTGGACTTGAACATCTTAACCTTGTTGACATGATCGAAGAAAAATCGGCAGGGATAGTGGTGAAGGCGGCGGTGGCGTCGTCAGAGATGAGGGGGTTGGAGAGAGAAACGTCGTCGTTTTGGGAGATGGGGGTTTAGTGGCAGTAGTTGAAGCGGTGGCATTAGGAGTGGGAGAGGCGGGTGTAGAGGAGAGAGACGAAGAGGAGGCGAAGATCATAGCGCCGATGTACACATCGTAACGCTGGCGGTGGGGCCTCTAGGAACGGATGCTTCTTAGCATTTCAGGGTGGGTTTTGGGTTGCACAAATCGGGTTTCATCGGAAGTGGACAGAGTGAAGAGAGTGAGAGAGAGCAAGAGAGAGAAGAAAGAGAAAATAAGAGAAAAAAATTAGAAATTAAATTAAATATGAAATGTACATTTTGCCTTTCTTTTGGGTTCAAAATCAGAAATGTAGGACCTCCTTGTCGGCTCCAGCTCAGCGGATGATGTCATATTTGGCGCCAGATTCAAACTTTGGACGAGGTTGATGCAATTTGATAGATCGAGGATGAGTTTGATTAAAAAAAAATGAGGGACCAAACTGATGTTTGGCCTAAAGTTTGAGGGACTAAACTGAATTTAGTCCTTTATAATAAAATCTCATTTTAACTTGCCTATGAACCGTAGACGATCAAGTTCATATAATTTAAAACAAATATTCATTTCCGAAACGATTTCACAATTATCAAATAATTCTGAATAATAATGTAACTCCGTTCATAAATGAACCTTGTGAAATGTACTCATCTCTAAATCCCATTGCGTCGTCTCTAACAGCCAAGATAAAGTACAGAACACACTCCATCAATCACCTAAGTAAAATAAGGTCTCAACTTAGCACACGATTTAAAACGAAAGCGGTTACGGATCGAACCGAGCATTTGAACCAAAAATCAAAGATTCGTTAATCAAGACAAAACTTCCTCCAAGACCTCCCAAGGTCTTCGGAACACTTTCAGGGTCAATTTAACAAAATTATATGACGATCCAATGGTCGAATCCTTAAAGATCGGAAACCGAGAAAACTGAAACTGCGTAAACTTAGCATGATTCAAATCATCATAACATGACCTCATAATATATCAACATGCTCGTATCGACAATTACGTGACAACTATTAAAACATAACCCCAAAAATTGGTCGAACGCGCTACCATGCGCCGCCGTCAGTGGCTGCACGTGGGCTCCACGCGTTGCTGGTTAGGTCATGATGCCTATGCCAAAATCTTCCCAACAACATGTACAAAAACTTTCACAACTAGCACAAAGTCATAATCTAAGCCATTTGGCTGAGGGGAGAAGATCGTGGGCAAGAGGTTAGGGGTTTGACTCCTTTCTGTTGCCAAGTTTTAAACATTTTGTACATTATTCGATAGTATACGTATATACGTTTGGTACGGTATACCGACAGTATGAGGAGTTGCATACCATAGCCGAGCCGAAGCTGACTTTCAGTACTGCTAAGCTGAGCTGAAAGGTTGGTAAGCCGAATATTTGGCCCAAATCGATTTGGCTCGGTTCGAAATCGACCCGACTCAGCCCATTCGGTCTAAATGGCTAGCCCTATAAAATTGGCACCTGAGGTTATCGAGGAAATTTCTTTCTTCTTTAAAAACCTAGTAGGCAAGTGCAGGCTGTTCAATTTGATCTATCATGCGGATGGTGCTTGCAAGCTAACAGAGCGTGCAACAGTGAAACAATTGGATGTGCAGAAGGAAAATTGGCTGGAACTACCTAGTTCTTTCCAAAGCTTTGCAGATGGAAGTTTTGCCAATGGAGCCTTCAAGTTCAAGGGTGTTCAGACACTAGTTCTACCCTCAATCTCTTGAAATCTTTTTGGTCCTAGAGATATAGCTAAACCACACAAACCTTTGGTTATTAGGTAGAAGATTTTGAAAGCCTTTCGTAATGTGGACAACTCTAGGGCTCTGGTGCTAGTTGATTTGAATGCTTGTGTTCCCATTCCTACTTTGAAGAACAACACTTATGAACAGGAAATAGTTTCTATTGATACTTGCAGGACATAACCCATGAGAAGGAGTTGGTTCATGTTAATGCCTCGCCAAGCAACACTCAAGAGCAAGAGTTAGTTCTTGTTGATGCTTTGCAGGACACAACTCATGGGAAGGAGTTGGTTCTTGTTGAATTGATGTGAGAACAAACTCAAGAGATGGAAAAGGAACGAGTTTCTGTTGAAATTTTGCAGGAAGACAAGAAAAAGATAGAGAAGCAAGGGCGCCCTTCCTCCCCTTGCACCTCTCCAAAAAAGCTAACATTTTTAATGAATGATCTTCTTGAGGGGAAGACGAATGTTACCACCCCCATGAAGAAAGTAAAGGCCCAGAGTTTCACTTTACGACAAAATCTCTTAGACTAATTGAAACTCCTAGGTGGAATGCTGGTGTCTGCGAAAGTGATGATGTCTAAGGAACCTTTGCTAGCTGAGAAGGTGGAGGTAAAAAAGAAGAGAGGTCAACCATTGGACTCCAAAAATAAAGAACATTCCAAAGATAAGGGCAAGATGAAAGTTTGGGATTCGTAACTAGAGTAGTTTCTAGCCCGCAAACTGTAAGTTTGTTTTTATATCTTGATAATGAAAACTTCTGGTGCACCGCAATTGAGCGCATTGGCAAAAGAAGCTTTCTTGCAAAGTTACCTTTTTGTACGTAGGATGAGTTTTTAGTTTGCTAGGCTCCTTGAATAAATGAGCGTTGGATGTTTTAAGTGTAATGGTGCATGAATTCGCCATTGTATAGGAGTTGTGTAATGTGCCATTCTAGCCTTAGAGTATTAATGAAATCTTTCATTTACTCAAACTAAAAAAAAAAAAAAAACAAAAAATAGAAGGATAGTGGGAAAATGGATCTAGTACAAAATGTATGAGCGTCATCTATTGAGGATAGTAGCTAGTCATACTAAGCCTTTTCATTCTTTGAGCGAGAAAGAGTCCTTCAAAATCTTTTGAGAAGTAGTTGGATTATTTTTGAGTTTTAAACTTTTAATATGTATAAGCAACATTATGTTATTCTCCACAATCTAAAAAAATTGCAACGTGCCTCATGCGCCCGAGAAATCTCCAGCAAAACCCTAAGCCAGGCCTCCGCCCGTGGATATCTATTGCTCCGATCACCGGTGGTCGCAGTCCTATACCTGCGTCTTCTGCTATCCGTGCACCAGACGATCAGTCTGCATCTAATCCATTGTGCATCATCCTTAAGGCGTTGCGGTGCTTTTGCTCCTATATAGGCACCACAATGGTCAGTGTCTGCTCACTGTTTTTCATCTCCCTGTTGTGAGCTACCATTCAAAGTCCTCAACTGGAATTGTCGAGTACTGGTTAATATATAAATGTAGAGTGCTTTGGTTGCTCAGGTTTGTCATGTCAACCCTAGCTTGGTGTTTGTCTCGGAAACCCTTACAAGACCAAGATTGATGAAGGACCTGCGAGTTGAAATGGGTTTCTCTAGCTGTATTTGCTTTCCCAAAAGGGAGGGCTCACGAGGTTTGGCTTTATCATGGTCTTCAGAGTTGAAGGTGAGTCTTCGTACGCACATCACATTGATGCTAAGATAGGGATTCCTGGTGTCGTTAGAGTTTAGCGATTGATAGGCATCTATGGCTTTTCAAGGCATGGTGATAGGGTCCAGACTTGGGACTTGCTTCGTATTCTGGCAGCACAGGTGAATCTACTATGGTTAATAACCGGCGACTTCAATCAGATTTTGTGTGCAGCTGATAAATCCGGTGGTCCACCACGGAATGCTGCAATGATGACATGGTTCAGGGAAGCCTCGATTGATTGTAATCTGGAAGACATGGGGTTTGTGGGTTATCAGTTCGCATGGTTTAATTGGTTCACCAAGGAGCGTTTGGACTGTGGTTGTTGCACGCAAGATTGGCATGTTATGTACCCGTACTCTAGGGTTATCACACTACCTCCAAACAGGTCATATCACAACCCCATTGTGGTGGAGATAGCTGATGCACCAGTTGTCAAAGTGCCAAGGCTCAGGCGTTTTAGGTTTGAGAATATGT
The DNA here is from genome assembly GCF_002994745.2 of Rosa chinensis. NCBI lineage: Eukaryota > Viridiplantae > Streptophyta > Magnoliopsida > Rosales > Rosaceae > Rosa > Rosa chinensis. The sequence continues at coordinate 32,553,193 of NC_037092.1, forward strand.
GGATGCAACATGTTGATTACACTGCTGTTATTCAGAAGGGATGGTCCATTCCCTCTGTAAGTGAACCTATAAAGCAAGTTGGATTCAAAATTGGTTCAACTAGCAAGCTATTGATGGAATGGGATGCAGGAACATTTCGGCAGAGAAAAACCCATATGCATCTCTTGCAATCTAAGATGGATATGTTGATGAAACTTCCTTATGATCTTGTTCATTTTGAGCAGCAGAAAACTCTCTAGTTTGGATATAATGAACTTTTATTTTTGGATGAAGCTGATTGGCGTTAGAGGTCAAGGGTGGTATGGTTGAAAGAAGGGGATCGTGGTTCAGCCTTTTTCCACAGGAAATCATCTAACAGGCGCAGTCACAATAAGGTGGCAAGTATCACTGATTTGGGAGGACAATGGCAAACTGATCTTGCACAAGTGGCTTTCAGTTTTTGTTGATTACTATGAAAATATTTTTCATTCAGAGGGTTTTGATCCTGCAGCTCTGGCAGTGGTTCTTGAACATATTCATCCATGTATTGATAATGATAAGAATTCTTCTCTATTAGCTCCATATTCATATGAGGAAATCAAGAAGGCTTTATTCCAGATGCATCCATCAAAATCACCTGGACCTGACAGTATGTCTCCTGCTTTTTTTCAAAAGCATTGGGCAATTGTTCAATATGATGTGTGTTTAGTTGTGAGGACTTTCTTAAACACAGGTCTTCTGGATTCTGAGAGTAATTTTACTCATTTGACTCTTATTTCTAAAATTAAAGAGCCTAAAGTTGCAGCTGATTTCAGGCCTATAGCCCTTTGCAACGTGGTGTATAAAATTGCCTCTAAGGTGCTTGCTACCAGATTGAAAGTTTTATTGCCTTCTATTATCTCTCCTCTTCAAAGTGCCTTTGTTCCTGGCCGTTTGATATCCGATAACACTCTTGTTGAATCTGAAGTTGCTCATTTTATGCATAAGCTCCGACATCAGAATGAGGGATTCTTCTCCCTTAAGTTAGATATAAGCAAAGCATACGACAGATTGGAGTGGACTTTCTTAATCTCTATTTTATCTCTAAGGACTAAATTTAGTTTCCCCCCCTGAGGTTTGGGGGTAACATCATGTTAGTCCAGGGTTTCAAATTAATCAGTAACACCCCTGCACTCTCAAATTTCATCAACCGTGTCCAATTTGAATTCCACTGTCCAAATTGGACGTTAATTGCTGATGTGGAACCTAATGGGGCCAGCAATAAGGGCTAAAATTGTCAATTAAATCAAATCTTTTTTTCTTTCTTTCATAAATTCTATTTATTTGTTGTTTGAATAAGAAAAATTCTATTTATTATGATTAAGAAGAAAAAAGCAAAAGTGGTACTTAAGTTTCAAAACATCCGATCAATAAAACCTTTTTTAGACCAAAAAAGAAAAGAAAAAGTAGTACACCCCATATCAAACTATAGGATCTGAAGAGGTGGTAGAGTGGACGGCCTTATATTCCACATCATACACCCAATAAATAAATAAATAAATAAATAAATAAACCCAGAATTTGTCCTCGCCCAAAATCACTTTGCCTTCAAAACCCTAAGTCCCTAACTTTGATTTTCCGATTATTCAAAAAAAAAAAAAAAAAACTTTGATTTTCTGATCGTTCCAGTCGACCCTCACTTGTTTACCGATTCGACTCACCCAGTCGCCACCCACGTTTCCCTATCTCTCTCTCTTCTTCGACTTCTCCTCCTCCACCATCCACGCCTCTGCCCTCCACACATAATAAAGAGAAATCAAACATTCATTATAATTTAGAAATTGTTCTAATCACTTTGTTAGGGGCATCAATGCAAATTAATTCAGGCAATTTCCAATTCACCAGAAGCACAAAAGCATGAGACTTTGAACTTAGATTTTAGAGATATGTGAAAATGATAAACACCTAGATTCGAGCAGTGGCGTCTTCACCTTTCTGAATCGAACTGGGTTACAAATGTCCTTTCCAGGTATGGCCTTGAGCTCGTAATTTTAAGAAGAAGAGCAATCCTCAAGATGGGTTCATGTGATCATAGATTTGTTCTTTGTGTTTATGTTTTGATATGCATAATTGATAGAGGTTATGTTGAAGGATTTATGGTGCAAAATCTAAATTTTATTGATCTGACATGGCTAGGAAATCGAAAAGAGATAATTGCAATTGTAACTTTTGTTTCAATTTGTTGGAATTTGATTTCGGGTTTACTTTTTTATCCTTCAAGTAATGGTTGGAATTTGGAAAGCAAACTAGCTCCCCATTATCATTGAATCAAAGCGCAGCTTCCATCTTTTGCCTCATTATTATTCTAAAAAAAATTTTGTAGGTATTTTCATTTGCTTTTTCTTTTTTGAAATTTTCTTAAATAGATTTAAGAGTTACAAGCGTAATTTAGCCCCTCAAGTGGGCCCGAGCGTGGGAGATTGAACATCCACATCAGCAATTAACGTCCAATTTGGACGGATGAATTCAAATTGGACACGATTGATGAAATTTGAGAGTGCAACGGTGTTACTGATTAAATTGAAACCACAGGGACCAACATGATGTTACCCTCAAACCTCAAGGGGGTAAACTAAATTTAGTCCTTTATCTAAAATGGGTTTTGCACAAAAATGGATTGATACTGTTCTTTGTTCCATTAGAACATTGAGTTATTCTATTCTGCTGCATGGGAAACCTACATGTTGTATTACTCCATCCAGAGGCATCAGGTAGGGGGACCCTCTTTCTCCATATTTATTCATTTTGTGTGTTGAAGGTTTCTCTTCCCTTATTTCTTATGCAGTATCTCAGGGTTCACTGAAGGGGCTAAAGATGAGTCCTCGAGCCCCAACTATTCATCATTTATTATTTGTTGATGACAGTTTTCTATTTGGAGAAGCCTCTATGTGGAATGCACTACCTTCAAGTCTATTCTGAATGTTTATGAGCGTGCTTCTGGCCAAAGGATTAATCTACAGAAGAGCAGTGTTACCTTCAGCAAGAATATGAACCCTGATACTAAAGCTAATTTAGCTTCTATTTTGGGGGTGCAGTGTGTTGAGGACCATGGCAGGTATCTAGGGCTTCCCCTTCATGTTGGAAAATCAAAAGTGGCAATTTTTTCTTACCTTAAGGAAAGATTAACTAAGAAACTGATTAGTTGGCGCACAAAAATCCTGAGTTTTGCTGGGAAGGAGATTCTGGCAGTGGCTCAAGTTATCCCAACTTATGTCATGAGTTGTTATATGCTTCCTAAAGGTCTTTATGATGATCTCCACCATCTTTGTGCTCAATTCTTTTGGCGATGTTCAGATTCTAATCGCAAAATTCACTGGCGTTCATGGGATAGGATGTGCCTGTCTAAAAGTGAAAGAGGCTTAGGTTTCAAGAATCTGCATGCTCATAATTTATATCTGCTTGCAAAATAGGGATGGAGGTTAATCACTAATCCTAATTCCTTGTTGTCTCATTTGCTCAAGGCTAGGTATTTTCCGGATGGTTCTTTTTTGGATGCGGATATGGGGGATTCCCCTTCGTATGCATGGAGAAGCATTATGGAAGCTAGAACTGTCCTGCAAGCTAGATTATTTTGGTAGGTTGGTAATGGCTCCTCTATTAATGTTTGGAGTGATTAGTGGATTCCAAAGGTTTCTCATCATCAACTCTATAAACCGGCTACTTGTAACATTGAGTTAGTCTCTTCCTTGATTGATGCGGATACCAAAAGTTGGAGGGTTGATATTCTGCAAAATTTATTTTCTCAAGAAGTTGTTGACAATACAAGTCATGAGCGATAGTGAAGCCAAGCCTGATAGGCTGCTATCTTGTGTGTTCCTCTCAATTATAGAAATAGAAGAGATCGTTTGAGATAGAAACTTGGGAAGAAAGGTAAGTTTTCTATTAAAACTTCCTACTATGTAGCTCGGGATGTGGTGATGGGGGATGCCTTTGCTTCCTCTTCTCTTGGTGATCCTTTTAGTATTCTTTGGAAGTCACTTTGGAAAGCTAGGATACCTGGGAAGGTCTCTATATGTATTTGGCGAGCTTGTCATAATGTGTTACCAACTAGGGAGAGTTTGAGCAAGAAGGGTTATACTGGTGATATGGGTTGTCTGCTTTGCCATCACCAGTTTGAGAGTGTTGGACATGTGTTATGTGGCTGCCCTACTGCGCAGGAAATCCTTATTATTCCTCTTTTTTCTATTCAGGTTCCTATAACTCATTCTTTTATTTTTAAGGAATTAATGATTACTTGAACAAACATCTACTCTTTCCTTTGAAAATCTTTCTAAGCTGTTGATGTTTTTATGGGGTATTTGGAAGAATAGGAATGATAAATTGTGGAATGATAATGCTAAAAATGCTTCTACAATTGTTGCTTGTACTATGGCTTGGTATGAAGAGTTCATTCAGGCTAATAGGTGTATGACTTTGGTAATCGATAAGAGGACGAAAGCTAGAGTATATTGGTCCCCTCCCATGAGTGGCTTATTGTGCTTGAATGTTGATGGTGCTTATGTTTTTTCACTATAACATGGAGGGATTGGAGGTGTGCTGCGTAATGAGAAGAGTGAGTTCATTATAGGCTTTGCTTATAGAGTGCTTAATGTGTCCTCTGCTTACCATGCTGAGCTTCTTGCTATTAATCTGGGTTGGAGCTTATTTAGGCACTTAGTGTGTCTAATATTGCTCTAATGAGTGATTGTTTAGAGGCTATGAAGGCTGTGATAGCAGAGGATCATAACTTCTCTACTTTGGGAATCATTGTTGAAGAAATTAAAGATTTGTTAGGTGATTTGCTTTCTATAGTTGTTCATCATACTTATAGGACTGCTAATCATGTTGCTCATAGATATGGATGGTAAAAATCCCCAGCGGGGCGGTCTATTGGATACCCGCCTCTAATAGGGGAAAAATTCGGGGACAAAAAATGGGGAATGGGAATGGGGATCCCCAATCCCTGCTATCTAAGATTGGGGATGGGGCAGGGATGGGGGCATGAATGGTATTGTGATCCCCATCCCCAAACCCGCCCCAATGGATGCGGCTATTGTCACCCTACCATTTTCTTTATTCACCGTACAAATATTTGAATTATTGAAAGACTATATTTAAACAAACCCCTTCGGATTAAGCAAATCAAAGTTCTCGTCTCTCTCCAGGGTTTCGCCCAAAAAGTCCCCCTTCTCCATCCGGCGGCGTGCCCTAGGGGCTCTATCGTCGGACGGGTTGTATTGTTCCACCTACGTTGGTGGAGGTAGTGGTGTCCTCACTTGTAGGGGGTTCGATCTGGGCCGCCGCGAATTGAGGAAGGTGGAGGAGGAGATCATGGTCACTATTGGGCGGAGATCTAGTTCTGGTCGGAGTGGTTGGTTTCTGAGGACGCCGTTGCTGGTTTTTGTCACCGGTTGGGTGGGGTTTTAGGTTGCTGCGAGGGCGGTGTCGAAGAGTGCTAGGCTCATCTGGGTTGGCATTATCATTGTTTCCAAATCCGATCTAGAGATGGAGGATGGTTGGGCTGGTGGTGACCGGGTTGACAGATGGTGGCAGATGGCGTCTTTGCAGGTGGTGGTGAGATAGGTTCTGCGGCTTGTCGGCAGGGATGTACCAGAGCTGGGTTGGGCCAGGCATGTTGGCTGGGCTCTTCTTGCTTCTAGGGCTTGGGCTTGGACCTACTACTTGGGCTCAAACCAGGCTACTATTTTATTTGTAGCTTTTCTTATTTTATGTTGTTTAGTTTTATTGCGCATTTTATGAGCAATAAGTCCCTGCATATGTTGTGTAGGGCTAGTCGGGCCTTTTGCCTGTGTGTGCACTCAAAGTGCCTTGTCTGCTCTAGGTAGGCGGCGAGCTCCTTGCTTCGTCAAATGGTCGCTACCTCCTAGTGGCAGGGTGAAACTTGGTGTCACTGGATGTATTTTCCAGTGGCAACATGGTGGGAAAGCTGTGAGAATGGATATTATGCTACGATGTATTCGAGTTGCAGATTGAGTTATCTTTCCGTTGTGCCACCACTGAGAAGCAAATAGAACCGTCTGGAGCGCGTTCTTTGCTAGTTGGTGCGTATTTGAATACAATTGTTTAGTAGAGACTCATGATATTATTTCAGGATGTACTCTAGGTGCCTATTATAATCAGGGGTTTAGGCTCAATATCCCCCCCCTGTATTCGACGGTTTCATTAATTAAGGCTTGAGGGCAGCCGCACCAGCCCTTTATTCAAAAAAAAAAAAAAACTATATTACCCAAATGCAAAATGACTAATAAGTACACTAATTTTCTAAAATTTAAATCTTTATGGAAAACTAAAGAGATAACTAATTAAATACAAAACTACTTAATTTCTCTTCTGAAAACATTAATCTTCATCTTCTCCATCCAAATTTCAATTTATTACAATTTTCTTTTTTATCTTTTTGTTCGTCCTTATCGTTAATTCATTATTCAATTCACAAAACCATTAGTGTTTACTTCATCAAAATCTTTATAATACCTTTATAAACACCGAAAGTAAAAAATTTAAAACACAAAAAAAATCAATCTTTTTTTCATTGCTCATAGTAGCACTTATTAATTTTTTAATATGGATTGAAATAAACAAACATTGAAACTGAATGGAAAAAATAAAAAAATGGAAGTAAATCAAATTATGATTTTATTAGGAAACTTTAATATATTTTAGGACGTATTTTTAATTAATATAAATTAAATGAGAAATTTTCGTTAAACAAAATAAATTAAAATATGTCATATGATGGAGGATATTCCTGGAAAGAGAAATGGGTTGGATAAGTAAATCTAATAATTGTAATTAAAATGTAGGGTGTAATGAGCAAGTAGAGTGAACAAAGAAAATTATCGGGTGGCAATAGCCTCACCATATATACATTTATTTAACTTATATATTTTAATTTTTTTTTTTTTGAAAGGAAAGACGACAAACTATATTAAATGATAACAGAGGTTACATGGAGCGATGCAAAAGCTTTGAAAGAAAGCAATAAAACATAACGAGAGGCACAAACGCATCCATAATAAAGAAAAAACAATAAATGATAATAAGATGCACAGACGCATCTAGAATGAAAGGTAACCAGGATGTGACTTGATGTCGAACGACATCATTGCACTGCATATGTCATTAAAGTAGTGTAAATGTTATAGTAACCGTAATCGTAACCGGCGCAATGATCACCTAGGAAAGGTGATTCACTCACCAGGAGTTCGAAAGTAACCGAGGGTGTCAGAAACTCGAAAATTAGCAAACGAAATCCTAAGAACCAGAACCAATACCAGATCAATATGAGCAGCTGTCTCGGATCCAAGATCCGTATTTGTAAGAGATTAGGATCCCAAATCCTGATCCAAATTAGGCCCGAGACCTAAATTAAGTCTACAAAAGCAGTTTTGACAAAAGCCCAAACCCATGTGAATATGATTAGGGCACCCAAACTTATAGGCACCTTAGAGTCATCTCCACTCTCGACACCCCAATGCCTGCGCACCCAAACACCACTTATCAGAGCCGCCGCGCTGTTATCTCTGCCTGAATCAATCTGAGGCTCCCTCAAATCTTGAAGGAAGAGAGAAATTTGAGGAAGGTATCCGGACAACAGACCTGGGAAGACTCTCAACGTCAATTGGATCAGCAAATTCTGCTAGAATCGGCCTGAACGCATCTCCCCCAACCCTCGTCGAGAAGGACTCAACCATGGATCCATCTTCTCGCGCCGGGCGGAATCGATCTCACCTTTTACCGACTCGGTGACACCACCGCTTGATCGATCTAGTCTGGGCATGCCCCAAGCACAAACCAACCCGACCCACCTCGCCAGATTTGAGACGCGCCCGCTGAGGCCTCGACGAACCACGACAATGAGCTGCCATCCGCGATGATAGATTAGCTATCGTCCTCAACGCTGATCGAACCGGCAAAGTGCACGCCTCCTCCAGCTCAGCGCACGGCAGCAGCCGCACTGACATAGGATAAAGTGAGACGGAGGGGAGAACAGAGTCTCCACTCCAAAGAGCCGACACCGGAGAAAGTGAGGGAATAGAATCCCATTGAAGAGGGAAGGTGCTGCAAAACCACGCCCAAGGGCGGCGACCGCTCAACCCTAGCAGAGTATTGCTAGGTCTCAAGAGATTTTTTTATTTCAAATTAATTTTCAATTTGCCTTCATATTGTGTGTCAGTTAGTTTATATAATTTTAATTTATTTTTATAATATAAATCATAAATATATACATCTATTACTTTACTTTAATGGCTACACTTTTACTTTAATGGTGTTTTGACTTTTGCACTCACTAAATTATGATTTATGAATTTAATCATGTTTTAAATTTATTTGTTGTAAATTTTGATTTTAAAAAAGACAATATGAGAAAAAATTATTTTATTTATTAAATTCTTATTAGAGATTTGGGGCGGGTTTGGAGGCTTAGTCCCCAGTGGGGATAGGGACGGGGAATCCTCAATATATTTTTATTGGGAATTGGGGCGGGGATGGAGGTAAGGAATGACCCCGGGGATGAGGATGGTATTGTGATGCTCATCCCCAACCCGCCCCATTGCCATCCCTACTTATAGACTAGCAGGATTTGGTTTTGATTATGACATTCATATGGAATGGTTTGCTCAAGCTCCAGAGTGTGTTTTGGATACCCTACAGTACTATTGTAATCGTATAAATCATTAATACAATTTCATTGTTACCTCAAAAAAAAAAATTCTCCACAATCTAGCATTTAATGAAATTCTTACAAATTTGCATACTTTTGAATAGTGAAAAGATTTGGATGGATAACTTTAAATCCTAATTGAATACAACAAGATTTTAAAGGAAAATCTCAATTGAATACTTATAGATTATTAAATACAAAAAAAAAATCTTGTAGATTCTTAAAAATTTAAAATAAATACAGTCCCTAAATTCTTTACAAAAACTCGGACAATTCCCTTGTTATATTTTTTTATAATTTTATTAATCAAGATTATAACTGAACCGTACTGATTCTTATTTTTTTTAAAAATCTCATTAAATTCAAGAAAGAAACACATAAAACTCAAATAGTTGAAGACTTGCCGAAGAATTTGGTTCGCGACCAAAAACAAGAATTTGGGGGTGGAATGAATTTTGATTGTGATCTTTCCCCACAACCATCCTTGTTAATGGAGAATTGGAAAATGACACGTACGGGAAGTGGATGATTGGACAGGAACGGCGTGGCAAAGCACAGCTAACCGCACTAGAGTCAAATTCTACAACGTACAGAACCGAAGAGGTGTTGTTAGCTCAGCACCTCCCTGTCAAAGTATAGAAAAGTTGATGAATACTTTAATGCAAAAGATGCGCACACTCACATGACTCTTTGCCAATACATATTTCTCTGGACTGAGATTTCAGAGAACCCTCATTGTAGTTTGTTGTCGATTTCAAAGCCCAGCCCCCTCTCCACCAATCCCAAGCGGCAAACTATATTAAAAATAAAAAAACCCATTTTCCCTGCCCCCTCCTATATTAGATGTACTCTGTTGTTCTACTTCTGCCAGACCTACCCCGATCAGCAATCTGAAAACAGAGAAGGAAAAAAAAAAAAAAAATCGAACCCCCTTTCATTCGTTTCTCTATTTTAATCAACACCCTTTGATCTTTTACTATATATCCTGGATTTTCGGTTTTTCGAGGCTTTTTCAGGTCAAACCCAATTTCTACTTCGTCTTCTCTTTCACTCTTTTTCAGCAGCCGTAATAGTATTTGGTTTCATCTTTTCTCCCCCCAGAATACCAACGCTGACCGGTTGATCATATCTGGGTTTTTTCTGTACTGGGTTTTTTGTGTACTTCACAGAAAACCCAACTTGAATTTTCACCAAAGATTCAACCTTTTTGCACCATGATCTGCTCTGTGAAACAATCCCTGGCGATCACAAATGGCTGTGATGTTTTTCTCCGGCCAAAAGCTCGGCTGTCGGTGCAAGGATCTTTGCATTTGCCGTCTCTGCCTTTGAAGAGCTTTCGAAGGTCGGTGCTTTCGGTACAGAAGCCTCTGCACGTCTCTAGCATAGAGACCTTTGGATCACTCAAGGCTCGAACGAGTTTGATCAAATGTCAGGCGTACGAGGCAGATCAGTCAGAGCCGATCGAGCTTCCAAAGGTGGACACTCGATCGGAGGCGGCCAAGAAGTTGAAGATCGGTGTGTATTTTGCTATGTGGTGGGCTCTGAATGTGGTGTTCAATATTTACAATAAGAAGGTGTTGAATGCGTACCCGTTTCCTTGGTTGACCTCCACTCTGTCTTTGGCATGTGGGTCTTTGATCATGTTGGTGTCTTGGGCTACCAGGATTGCTGAGGCGCCCAAGACTGATATGGATTTTTGGAAGGCTCTGTTTCCTGTAAGTTTGAATTGGTTTTTGTTTGGCTGGTTCCTTTTGAATTGTTTTTGGTTTTGTGTGAATGATGGATGGGGTTTGCTGAGAAAGTGAGGGTTTTAACTTGTTCTGCTTTATGGTTTTTAGATTTTGTTTTGTTTTTTGAAAGTGAGTGAGGATTTTTGAAGGGTCTTTGGTTGTGAAAATAACCATTTTGTTTGGATGCTGAGAAATCGAAGGAAAAGAAATTAAATGAAAGTTCTGATATTGAAAATGTAACTGAAATGAAAACAAGTTGGGACAATTATTTGACTGAGTTTAGTGGTTGCCTTTGTTTAAGATTATCTCAATTGTTGACAGAGTTTTGAACTTTTTATGCTAGCCAAGCAATGATTTGGAGATTTTGGTGTTTTACGACCATTGGATTGAAATCTCTATTTTTCTCGTCAGTTACGGATTTTGATTGTAGTGTTCGTTGATTTCTCTGCAGGTTGCTGTGGCACATACAATTGGACATGTAGCTGCAACTGTTAGTATGTCTAAGGTTGCAGTTTCTTTCACCCATATCATCAAGAGTGGAGAGCCTGCTTTTAGTGTATTGGTTTCGAGGTTCCTGCTGGGCGAGTCCTTCCCTACTTCAGTCTACCTCTCCCTTATTCCAATCATTGGTGGTTGTGGTCTTGCTGCTCTGACAGAGCTTAATTTTAACATGATTGGTAACCAAACTTTCTCCCTACTGAAAGCAGAATTTTTAAATTGTTAAATTCTTGATTTCTCGATTTGTGACTTCTTGTTGAAAAAGAAAACAATATAAAAAGTTTCTGTCGGGACTTCTCCAGAATAAAGTTAAGTTAGCTGCTACTGTTGCATCAGCTAAATCATATTTTGTATTACAATTAAACTTACATTTTCTAATGGAGATTTTCATTCTTCATACTGCACCTTTCACCTTGTTATTTTATCTGAACTTAGATGCCATAGCCAGCTTCTTTGTTGGTCCAGTTTTTTCCAAAGACCAGAGCGAGCTCTAGCTAGTTGCATTTTTTTTGGTCTGCTTGATTACTATTTCCATTATAATGAGTTATAGCGTAATTATAGCAGGTTATCCTGTGATTCAAAGATTATGTTTTTTATTTTGCTATTATTAGGTAAATAGAATCTTAAATTTTGTGATTTTCTGTTTGTTTCAGGATTCATGGGGGCCATGATATCAAACTTGGCATTTGTCTTCCGAAACATATTTTCAAAGAAGGGCATGAAGGGGAAGTCTGTCAGCGGAATGAATTATTATGCTTGTCTATCTATTATGTCTCTCATAATTCTCACACCATTTGCAATTGCGGTGGAGGGACCCAAGATGTGGGCAGCTGGATTTGAAACAGCCATGGCGCAAATTGGTCCCAACTTGATATGGTAATTTCATGTCAACTGTCATTTGTTGTTCTTCTGTATATATCTTCTTCTTTTTTCAGGGCACATTGTAAACACATAATAAGTAGTGTCTTCTGGCAAGAACAAGCAATCTGCATGCCATGTATCTCGTCTGAATGGTCTAGGAGTGTAGGGTTTATTTGATCCTTTGAATTTTCACTTAATAGGTACTCTCTTCTAGAGATATCTTGGACCCCCTAGTAGAATGCAGATGATGAAAGGGGCAAGGCATGTCTTGGTTGGAATGTATTGTGCTAGAAGTTAATCTAATTATGTGCATGTTGTTACTGATTAGAGCTTTATACAAGAAACCAAAGTAGTAAATTTTTTACCTTATTGAGAAATGATCCTGTTATCCTATTTTTTTTTTTGCTGAAGGTTTGTTGCTCATGATTATGATGCAGGGTTCTTTTTTTTGTTTTTTTTTTGGTCTTGTAATGGAATTGGAGGAGTTCATTACATGACCTATAGTTTCTCTTTGTTTGTTTGAAATGTCTCTTGCAGCTATGATTTTATGGTTCCGTTTTCTTTATTTCCCGCACAGAGTTTGAAATATCATGAAATGTTGGTTCAAGACCATGCATTGTAACTGTTGTTTTAGACCTAGAATCACTAGCAGAAAAATTCTTCGTGTTTGTTCTTGTTTAAGGCTATGATACCTTTGATTTTTTTTTTTTTTAATACCTGCGTTCTAATACTTATGAGCTGCTGTTGGTTATGAACAATAGGTGGATGGCAGCCCAGAGTGTCTTCTATCATCTCTACAACCAGGTGTCATACATGTCGCTAGATGAGATCTCTCCTTTGACATTTAGCATAGGGAACACCATGAAACGTATTTCTGTCATAGTATCCTCCATCATCATATTCCACACACCTGTCCAGCCTGTCAATGCTCTTGGAGCTGCTATTGCAATTTTCGGAACCTTCTTGTATTCCCAGGTAAGCCCATTTTCTCTTTATGAATTGAGCTGATTGTTCGTTATTTATTTATGGCTTTTTTTTTCCTCTCTGACTTGAAATGCTTAGACATTGCTGAAAAATTTCTTGGATTACCACTATTTGAAAAGTATTATAATATGGATCAATTGCATATGGACTTTTTTCCGCTACTAGGAGCTCTTGTTGCATGCCTTTGAAATTATGATATGGTGTTTGGAATTAATACTTGCCTGCACATTTAGCCCAATTTTGTTAAAGGGTCTGCAATGTGGAACCCAGAATCTCTTGATGTAGATGAGTTTTGTTGGTTTGGTTTCTAATGTCCTCGAAGTTTAAGTTAGGATGTGGATAAACTGTTGTTTTCATATTATAACAGTTTCTTCAATGCAATTTGACTAGTCTGTATATGTAGACAAAGTTTATTTGGTGTTATATGTTTCATACCTTTTGTTTGTACATACAGACGAACATTATTTGTTTCTTTACAGTTCATGCCTTTTGTTTGTATGTGATAGATTCCAACAGAAAGTTTGGTGATATTTTGTGTGGTGCGGGATGTATCATGGGTTTATATTAGTATGACAATGTAAACTTACATCTGCTATGCTATATTCTTTATAAGTTCGACTTGACTCTACAATTGCATCTCCAAAAATTCTATAACAAATAATCTGCCTTCCCTTCCCTTTTATTGCACAGACATTCGTTGATTAAGTGTTAGGTAGAGCCTCGGCTCAGAAATGGAGCAACTATGGGTAGACGTGTTCAATATAGATACCTACGAATATCATGTTTTGCTACCAATTAGCAGTTGATCTGTTTAATGTTAGGTGAACCGCTGTCATGAGATGCTATGCTTGGACCACTGTAGCCTACCAAATTGTACTTAACTACTAATGTTTGTTTCGGCATTAATATACTTGTTGACCATATGATAATATGGAATATGTTTGGTTTCTCCCTAAATATATTTTGCTTTTCTTCAGGCAAAGCAGTGATGAGCCTGTGCTGGGGAAGTTTTACGTACATCGTGTATCATAAACGACGGGAAGGGAGACTTCTGGTGTAGAAAGAGACGGAAGAAGAGGTGCTGTGAAACTCCATGGTTACCGGATTTTTGGTTATATGAATAAACCAAGAGCGTGTAATTGTAGATACTAATAATGGTTGAAACGGCACTAGTGTTATACAAGGAAAGTAGGCACTATTTTTTGCTCTTTTTTTTTTTTTTTTTTTTTTAAATTCATGGAGACTGAAGAGAAATATTTCAATAAGCAAGGATTAATATCTGCAACAGTGTATCTGTTGCTTTGAGAAGCATAATTGACAATGTGGGCCCTCGGCTTAATCGCATTTCTTTGTTTGTTTACGGCTCTTGTTTAGAATCTAATTATGATTACAGCATATCCAATTGATTTAGTGGGTATGCTTTAGCTAATAAGACATTAGAGCTGGGACCTTCTTGGTGCATGTCGCCTTCAGCGGCAATTTTTCATTTGAAATGCAGGAAAATATCTGTTTCCTTTGCATTTTTGGTTACTATAAATTTTCCAAAGACCCCCGTATCAAAAACAGTAGCGTGTTTCTGACGAAAATCCCTTTGGGAAAGGGTATTTAAAAATCTAATCATTACTGAGGCAAATGTAAATAAAGGAATTTAATTTTTTGGTTCCTCAATGTCAATGCCAACGAAATTGTTCTTGGTAAAATGTAATTACACAACGATGCGGAACAATTGTTGTCGGCAAAACTCTCGTCCGAAAGTAATTATACAAACTTAGAGAATTAACTTTATGATGAAGAACAACATTTTCGATGAAAACTATCAAACAAATGAGGAACAACCATTGCTGACGTAGATAAACAAATTTTATTTTTTATTTTTTATTTTTTATGAGGAATAAAATCTTCCTATGAATCCGTTGTCTGCAAAATATTAACAAATTTAATTCTTTTGTTACATTGGAGGACGATCACACGATGATATTTTGTATTTTTACACATGGATTTTATATTAAGAAATGAAATTCACTCCTCATTTAACAATCCATACTCTATGTTTATTTTTTAGTATATTTAGTTTTGTCTTTTTGTACTGTGGATTGTAAAACATATGATGTTAAGATATTAAAAAAGGAACATGGAGTGTGGATTGTAAAATAAGGAGCGCGAATTTGATTCCCCGCATCTCTTTAATTAGATTTCCTTGAATCCAATTATAAATTTTTTTTTTTTTAACCTCACCCATCTCCGCCCTTGATGGGACTCGAACATGTGACCTGGCAAATGAGAAATCATTGTCTTACCAAACATTGAAACCCCAATTGCGCATTTTGGACCACAATCAAAAGATCACATATAATCTGATTAGATGCGAATTCTTCAAAATAAGTTGGATTGAAAGTTTGAAACCATTGCACATAAGTAATTACTGATTAGTCTCTACATGTGCGCTGTTTGACGACGAAGACATTGGGCCTCAAAACAAAGTTTTGGTTTGTACATTTCTTTCTCAAAAATAATATAAAAGAAAGAACCTTTCAAAAAAAAAAATAATAGTATAAAAGAAAGAAAAACCTTGTGGCTCTGATATAATTATGACAAAATTGAAACCCCAATTGCACATTTTGAACTACAATCAAAAGATCACATATTTTAGTGTTTCGAAAATGTTCACCTGGTCAGTTATTGACCAAGAAAATAATACTCAACCACCCTTAGATGTAAATCCAAGGGCAGAGAGAATTATTATTAAGTTGAGGTGTTTTGTTTTTCACCCTTGAATGTAAATCTAAGGGTTGTTGAGCATAAATTTTTTGGTCAGCAACTGACCAGGTGAACACCACTGTTTAGTGTTTTATTTTATTATTTTTTTTTTAATTTTTTTTTTATGGCAGACAACCCATATGGCTGAAAAGAAAAGAGAATAAAAAGAGAGAAGTAAAAATGGTGCTATGCTGTTTTTACATTGAAAATAAGCTCGTATCAAAAAAAAAAAAATTGATAATAAGCTAATTTAGTAGCTCGAAATGAGTAAAATATAGTTATGATCAGAAACTGGACGAACCCCTAAAAGTTTTTCTTGACTTGCAAGTTTGCAACAATAAGAAACTATAAGGTTATTGTTGACCCAAACTTGAACCCAACTCCAACTACATGGACTAAATTGATCATCTCGCCTTCTTTTGTTAATGAAAAGGAAACACACGAAAATTTTGGAATTATACCAAGATCTTGAATCATCTCCACTGAACTCCACCTCCTCTGAACTTTTATCAACAATGCAGAGAATGTCATCCACACAAGCTAGTGAAAAGATTTCCCAAGGATAAGAGACAGGGCTCTAACATTGATTCCCAGCTTAATTCTCTACCTAATTAGCGGCTTCATATTAAGTCAGGTATCTCAAAACTCCATAGTATCCAAGTGGCTATCACTTCAATGTAAACTAGTCAAGGACTCGAAAGATCACCAACTTCATCATCTTCAATCATAAAAGATTGGCATTTTCCTCTTTGAGAAACTTGAAGTGACATTGTCCAGGAACCAGAGAAATTTGCAAGACAAGAGAGGCTTAAACCATTGCAGAAAGGTAGAATACAGTCCTCCCATTCAAAGTAAATTTGCGATCAACTGTTCTTGGATGGTTGATGCCAAGAGACATCATCACCCAATCAACAAATTGATTTCCTAATTAACATGGCTCTATATGACAAGTACATAAGACACATTATTTCCTGTGGTCCTAGTTTTACTGTGATAATACTGTGGTTCGTTCAGTAATGACAGCATCAAACCTTCAAGTGTTTGATGGCAGTATGAACATCCTTATCCCCTCTGCCACTACAGTTAAGCACAACTTTGGTCCCATCAGGAAGAGTAGGGCAGAGCTTTTCTAAGTAAGCCAGTGCATGAGAAGTCTCCAGAGCCGGAATTATTCCCTCCAGTCGTGACAATCTTTTAAAGGCTGCATTAGGAGAGAACTTGATGATTAGCCCAAAAGCTTGATGCTTTTCAAGCAATAGCAATGTAGATGACAGAACATTGTAATATTTCATCAATCAAAGAACATAGTCAAAGAGATTAAGATCGCAGAAAACATAAGGACATTGTGGGCCAGCAAGAAAAATCATAACATATTAGAGGTCTCCGCTTGTTTATGATGTTATCCTGAGGACTATACATTTAGCTTAAAATGGGATGCAACCATGTATTAAACAGTAATGCTATGCATAAAGCATAAAGTAAATAAGTTGTAAACTGTAAATCACATACCCTCCAATGCTTCATCATCTGTAATGCTATAGTATTCAGCACGGCCCAAGTCTTTCAGAAAACTATGCTCCGGTCCAACTCCAGGGTAATCCAAGCTATATGGCACACATAATTTTTATAATTAGTACACTATAAAGCAACATCACAATTGGTGGTCAAACATATCAAAAGACTTCCATACCCTGCACTTATAGAATGAGGCTCAATAATTTGGCCGTCTTCATCCTGTAACAAGTAGCTCATAGCTCCATGCAAAACCCCAACATCCCCTTTGGTTAAGGTTGCAGCATGTTTGCCGCTGTCCAATCCAAAGCCTGCAGCTTCCACCCCAATCAATCGAACGTCTTTGTCTTCCACAAACTCATGGAAGAGTCCCATAGCATTTGAGCCACCACCTACACAAGCTACCAAAACATCTGGTTTCCCACCCCACTTTTCCAATGCCTGTTTTCTTGTTTCTCTACCAATTACCTTGTGGAAATCACGAACCATCATAGGGTATGGATGAGGGCCAGCAACCGAACCCAAAATATAATGAGTTGTCTCTACGTTGGTAACCCAGTCCCTTATAGCTTCTGAAGTAGCATCCTTCAATGTGGCTGTTCCAGCATGGACTCCCCTAACCTGCAGCTCAGAGAAAGGAATAAAAGTTTACAATTTGGAAAGATGGGATTGATTAAAACAGTATATTCAACTCAAAATTAGGATAATAGTGCACATAATAGTGTTTTAAGCCCTTTCACATAATATCCAGTATCAAGAGAAAGACAAAAAAAAAGTGGCACTAAGTGTTGAATACAGTCACTTTCCTATAAAATGCATATCTACTTTCTGTGCGCAAAGAGGAAACATGTATGATGTATCCAATAGGCTACTTATTTCACTAAATCATGCCAAAAAGCACGTCATATGTTCTACAGAGGTAAATTAAACTACCAAGACTAGATCTGAGACAAAGTTCAACGGGCAATATAGCAATAGCAGGTAGCACCACTGGTACTAACTCTAATGATAATGGTATGAAGAATCTTTATTTTGGTCATTACGTTCAGGACATACTATTAGTGAAAAATTGATTTGAAAAAATATGCCTAAATTCAATTCAGTCCAGTTCCATAGATCACTGAATGTTCACCTTGTAAATACAACCTACAATACGATAAGGAAAATGTATCACTTAAAGGAAATGAATTGCAGACCATTACATACCTCAGCACCAAGAAGCCGCATTCTGAAAACATTGAGAGCTTGTCTCTCCATATCTTGGGCCCCCATGTAGATGATACACTGCAATCCAAACCGAGCACAGACTGTTGCAGTGGCAACTCCATGTTGACCAGCTCCAGTCTCGGCAATTATGCGTTTCTTGCCCAATTTCTTAGCTAACAGAGCCTGGGCAACAGCATTGTTGATCTTGTGAGCCCCAGTATGGTTAAGATCCTCTCTTTTCAAGTAAATGTGTGGCCCCTCACCATTAGGACGTTTGTAATGTTCAGTCAGCCGCTCTGCAAAATAGAGGGGAGTCTCCCTGCCAACATAGTCCTTCAAAATGCCATTCAACTCTGTCTGCAATATCATACATTCCTCCAATCAATTAGGAAATTGCATTCAGCTAGTAGCCAAGTAAAAGCACGACGATGTAGGCAAAACTCCTAATGTAAGAAAACTATTCATTTAACGGTGCAAATTCCATAAATCCTATCTACCACTTCTAAATTGAATGGGAGAATGTGGAAGCTTGGAAAACCGTAAGGCCAACAAACAACACTGTATTCAATAACCATCCGGCATCCAAATAATTTGACCTAGATAAATCACGAATTCTACAAATTTCCGATAGTCCCAACAGATTAGGCATTTCTAAATTTCAAAATTATAATTCCACAGCCATATACTTCGCCATTAGGACATGTTCACACTAACAATTTTTCACATTACCTGAAAATCTTCGTCATGAGCGAGCGCGTGAAACGCCGTCTCAAGCTCGGTGAGCGCGTGCATTAGCGTTTCCGGGACGTATTTTCCGCCATACTTCCCGTACCGGCCAAAGGAATCGGGTCGGGGCAGGCCCGCCAGCGACCCGTTTGCGCTCTGGCTATCCATCCGGAGACCAGCAGCGGCGGAGTCTCGGGCGAGAGTGCAGGAGATGGAGGAAGGGGCGGTGGCACGGGAGTTAAATTTCCGGAACTTGAAGGGCAGTCGGGAGGAGTAAGGTTTTGAGAGCGGCGCGGTGATTAGGTTCGGGTGGGTTTTGCAAGCTGTGGTTGAGCTAGTGGAGGCTGCCATAGAATTTGAGAGAGAAAGAAAAGAGTGAATTGAGTGGAGGAACTAGGGACCTTTTTCTATAAATACGAGTATTTTACTATCCAGCGATAGTGCAAGTGGGTCAGCAAATTCAATACACCTCGATATTTATAAAGATATTTTTTTTAATAATAAAATATTTAAGTCATGTTATGTAATCTTTCATTCATATCAGTGTAAATACACGTTGGTGATAGGTTTGATGAATCTCTAGCGGTTACTTTTAAAAAAAATTAAAATATCCTACCTACCTCCACTTTCTGTCGATAAAAAATTCTAAGCCAAATGCAACAATGCGCGGCCGTTTGGACGACGGCAACGTAGCGTTGTGCCCCATTTTGTGGACTAGGGTACGGCTGTATGCAATTCTGCATGTGATGAGATCTTGTGACTTGGATTATAGGACCACTGTAGATTTGTAGTGGTCCCATTGGTAAAGTGCATATGGACACGTATATAAATTATTTATTTCATGGAAAGAAAGTTATTTATTTATTTTTATTTTATGGAATTAGAAATTAAAATTTTTATGAATTTTTTGGTTTAGTGTTTGAGAATATTAAGGAAGTTGTCGGGGAATTTGTTAAGAAATTTGTAGTCAATGTAATATAATGAGGAAAAGGCAAAATAGTCAAATTACCCCCTGACTTTTCTCATGGCTGCCGATTTACCCCATGACATTTCAATTTTGATTATCTATACCCTCACTTTCCTAATTGTTGCCGATTTACACCCTATCGTTATTTTTTGGACTTTCCATCCAATTTTCCATTAATTTGGTTAGCACGTGAGGGGCTTTTTCGTCTTTTCAACTATCACTCAAAAAATAAAATTAAACAAAACAACACATCGTCAAAGAAATAAAAAATAAAAAAAATAAAAAATTGTTCTTCGTTAAAAAAAAAAAAAAAAAACTTGCCCTTTGTCGCTTCTTCACTGTCCATCTCTTCTTCTTCTTCACTCCCTTTATTTTAAGTTTGATCGTTAGCTTGCAACTGATCGCTTAATTAATATTTGCTAGTCACATCAAATGATTGGATGATCATATCACTAAAGGAGAAACAATCTTTGATCATTTAGGTTTCTGGTTTTCTTTTTCTTTGAAAGCCGAACTGATCATTAATATTTCAAACATTCATATCAAAGTTTCCAGTTGGAGGGGTTTGTATTGTGTATAAGATTGAGAAACCATCGAACAAACTAAAATATTTATATCTATGGAAGATGAAAATTAAAATTGCAGCAAGCATGTGAAGGTCATCTTGATTGATTCAAGTTGGGATTGTGTCATATTGATCTCGATAAAAGGAACATAGATGAAGAGGTCATGCTGAGAAGAAGATAATTGAGAGATAGATAGAGAAGAAGATGAGAGGCTGAGGCAAAAAAAAAAAAGTTGTGGGAGATGAATAGCAGTATTTTATTTTTTATTTTTTAACAAGGTAATTTTGTACTTTTTTCTTGATTTTTGTTTTTTTGGTGACAATTGTAGAGACGAAAATGCCCCACACATGCTACCCAAATAAACGGAGAAATTGGATGGAAAGTCTAAAATTTAACTATAGGGTGTAAATAGGCAACATTTAGAAAAGTGAGGGTGTAAATAATCAAAATTGAAATGTCATGGGGTAAATCGGCAGCCATGAGAAAAGTTAGGGGGTAATTTGACTATTTTGTCTGAGGAAAAATAAGTAACAAATATAAGGAAAGAGTGAGCGAAAATGAATTTTTCTTTTTTTTTATAGAAACCAATGGTGAAAATGAACTTTGAGGCACAGACGAAACTATTTTCTCCAATTTTTTCTGTCCTCTTGTAGAACCATGACAGATTGCCACATGGTCTGACGGCCCAATAGATAATGCCACGTGGATTTTTTGTTGACACCTCATATCATGGTTAAATTTACACTACATTCTACTGCATTAAAACTAAACAACGTGAAAAAAATATATATATTCCTAAACCTATCGTTAGCAGCTATCGCTAACTATATAAGCCTTATCAAAGAAACACTAGATAGAGACTTTTGTTTATCTCATCACCCAGAGAATTCACTACTACAATCTTGTTATTTTTCTATTAAGACTGAACTTCCTCTCCCCAACAATGAATAGAGATGCAGATGATGATCATAACCAAGGTAAACAAGTTGTTCAATCATGTTATTTTAAGTCTTATATGTATGTACTTGGTAAAAGTTCAGAACACGCTTCTATGTTTTTCGAATTGGGTTCCAAAGCAATAAGTCAAAGTTTTGTTGCTTTAATACCATCTCTTGTAGTTGTCAGGTCACTCAGATGTATGAATACATGGGCTAGTTATGCCATCATGCTTTTAACAGTTTTTCACATTACCTGAAAATCTTCGTCATGAGCGAGCGCGTGAAACGCCGTCTCAAGCTCGGTGAGCGCGTGCATTAGCGTTTCCGGGACGTATTTTCCGCCATACTTCCCGTACCGGCCAAAGGAATCGGGTCGGGGCAGGCCCGCCAGCGACCCGTTTGCGCTCTGGCTATCCATCCGGAGACCAGCAGCGGCGGAGTCTCGGGCGAGAGTGCAGGAGATGGAGGAAGGGGCGGTGGCACGGGAGGTAAATTTCCGGACCTTGAAGGGCAGTCGGGAGGAGTAAGGTTTCGAGAGCGGCGCGGTGATTAGGTTCGGGCGGGTTTTGCAAGCTGTGGTTGAGCTAGCGGAGGCTGCCATAGAATTTGAGAGAGAGAGAGAGGAGTGAATTGAATTCAGGAATTAGGGACCTTTTGGAGGACCGCAACGTAAAAGTGGACTAGGGTACGGCATGTGATGAGATCTTGGGACTTTGATTGTAGGACCATTCTAGATTTGTAGTGCGAAAATGAATTTTTCTTTTTTATGGAAACTAACGGTGTAAATGAACTTTGAGCCACAGAAGGAACCTAAACCCTAAAGGAAATTCGACAAATTTTTCTGCCCTCTTGCAGAACCATGCCAAATTGCCATATGGTCCATCGGCCCAATAGATATGACACGCACATTTTTTTTTTTGACACCTCATGTCATGGTAAATTTACACTACATTCTACTGCATTAAAATTAAACAACGTGAAAGAGAAATTTTCAATACACTCTCTCAATTACTTAATACATATCCCTTATATTTTTTTATAACATTTTTTTTATCAAACTTCCATTTATGCCTCTCCTCATTAAATAAATAAATGAGAAAAACTTAAGGAAAAAAAATATATAGGCTATGTATGACAAATATTTATTTAATACATTCTTTTTGCTTTATTGTGAAATTAATTGCTAATTAATTTCGGCACTTACCATTTTGATATTCACTAATTGTTTTTCTTCTTTCTCATATAAATGAGGTTGGTATATCGCTAGAAGATTACCTTTATTGTTTTTCAAGTTGAAAAACTTGATGTCTCTAAGATTTTAAATTATTCAATGTATGTCAATATCTTCGTGATCGATATAGTCATGGTCAATATTAAAATCGGTAAAGAATGAGTCATGATGGTTGGTTTGCAAATAAAGTGATTGGTCATGATGTATTCATGTATCTAAGATATATTTGATGGTTTTATAACTTTTTTCACTTTGTTTCAACAAATTTGGTTTTATACATATGATCTTGAAGAGATGGATTGTAATATGAAGACGAGGAGAAAATTTAACCCATAAGAAATATTTAATTAATATTCTGATATATAAAAGCATTTATTTCTTACTTTATTTTTGTGAACTCTTCTTTGTTTTTGTTTTTAGTTATTATTAATGATGAGGGGTATAAATGGAATTTTGATGACAAAAAAATATATGGGGTGTGCATTAAGTAATTGGGGATGTGTATATAAAACTTCTCAACGTGAAAAAATAAGAATATTCCTATCGTTAGCAGCTATCGCTAACTATATAAACCTTATCAAAGAAACACTAGAGAATTTTGTTTATCTCATCACCCAGAGAATTCACTACTACAGTCTTGTTATTTTCCTATTAAGACTGAACTTCCTCTCTCCAACAATGAATAGAGATGCAGATGATGATCATAACCAAGGTAAACAAAGTTGTTCAATCATGTTATTTTAAGTCTTATATGTATGTACTTGGTACAAGTTCAGAACATGCTTCTGTGTTTTTCAAATTGGGTTCCCAAGTAGTAAGTCCAAGTTTTGCTACTTTAATACCATCTCTTGTAGTTGTCAGGTCACTCAGATGTATGAATACATGGGCTAGTTATGCCTTCATGCTTTGAGGGTTTTTTTTTAATCATATCAATAACTAGTCTTTTTGTGAGTTGAACTCACAACCTCCCACTTACAAAGGGAAGACTTATGCTACTAGACCAAATGGTACTGGGCACTTTGAGGGTTTTAAATGTGAAAAATATTACTCAAATAAATATATAAATGGACGTGTATATAAATTATTTAGGATTAATTTCAGTTTACCCCCTCGAGGTTTGGGGGTGTCATCATTTCACCCCCTGTACTTTCAATTTTGAATTTTTACCCCCTAAACTTTCCAATTTCAATCAGCCGTGTCCAATTTCTACTATTCCGTCCAAATTGGACGTTAAGTTTGACTTTTGAGGGAAAAAAATTTAAAAAAATAATTTTTTTTTTTTTTCGGTTTCTTCGCTTTTTTATTTTTTTTTTGTTTCTTCGTTTTTTTTTTTGTTTCTTCGTTTTATTTATTTTTTTTATTTTATTTTGTCTTCAACCTATACACCACAAGTTATAATAGGTTTATGAAAACAAAAAAATACTCTAGGTAGTTGAAAGCCGC
The DNA here is from genome assembly GCF_002994745.2 of Rosa chinensis. Classification (NCBI taxonomy): domain Eukaryota; kingdom Viridiplantae; phylum Streptophyta; class Magnoliopsida; order Rosales; family Rosaceae; genus Rosa; species Rosa chinensis. The sequence continues at coordinate 32,577,295 of NC_037092.1, forward strand.
TCGCTGATCTACGATATTTGTGACATATCTCCTAAAGTGAAGAATTTAGGATATATCCCCAATAAAGTGAAGAAATATCTGTAAAAAATAATTTTACACTTTATCTGTAAAAAATGATTTTACACAGATATTTCTTCACTTTATTGGGGATATATAGATATTTATAGATAAAGTGTAAAATCATTTTTTACAGATATTTCTTCACTTTATTGGGGATATACAGATATTTATAGATAAAGTGTAAAATCATTTTTTACAGATATTTCTTCACTTTATTGGGGATATACAGATATTTATTTACAGATAAAGTGTAAAATTATTTTTTACAAATATTTGTTCACTTTATTGAGGATATATCCTAAAATTCTTCACTTTATCAGAGATATATCACAAATATCATAGACCAGCGAGCGGCTTTCAACCACGGAGAGTATTTTTTTTGCTTTTATAAACCTATTATAACTTGTGGTGCATACGTTGAAGACAAAAAAAAAAAAAAAAAAAAATGAAGAAACAGAAAAAAAAAAAAAAAAAAAAAAAAAAAAACACAGAAAAAAATAAATAAAGTATTTTTTAAATTTAAAATTTTTTATGTTGAAATGACCATTTTAGCCCTCAAAAGTCAAACTTAACGTCCAATTTGGACGGAATAGTAGAAATTGGACACGGCTGATTGAAATGGGAAAGTTTAGGGAGTAAAAATTTAAAATTGAAAGTACAGGGGGTGAAATGATGACACCCCTAAACCTCAGGCGGGTAAACTGAAATTAATCCAATTATTTATTTCATGGAAATAAAGTAATTTCTTTATTTTTATTTTATGAAATTGGAAATTAAAATTTTCATGAATTTTCAGTTTAGTGTTTGAGAAAATTTGGGAGGTCGTCAGGAAATTTGTAGTCAAATGTAATATAATGAGGGAAAATAAGAAACAAATATAAGGAAAGAGTGAGTGAAAATGAACTTTTCTTTTTTAGGGAAACCAATTGTGAAAATGAACTTTGAGGCACGAAAGGAACCATTTTCTCCCTTTTTTTTTCTTTTTTTATCAATTTTCTTTCCTTTTGCATCCTAAATATAAGAATAGAATACCAATTGTTGATACCCAAAAAAGTACAAAGCATGCCGTACGCACATTTCAACCCCGACAAGGAAATACACATGCAAAACGTATTCAGAAATACAAAAAATTACATAACTTCTTAAACCGTCATGCCACGTATGTGAACCCAAGCTACAAATACGTTCTTGGGGCCTGCAGAAGTGGGTATGGTGTGGAAGCTTACGGAAACACATAATGCTCGTCTATTGATTTAGGTACAATGAGAAAGCCAAGTGTACCCTCAATCCCAGGCTTTGAACGATCTCTTACTTCCCTTTGCTATAAATGATTACATATTAAGGTTTCAAATTGAGTGCTTACTTTGAGCGTATCATGGATTTTTGAAAGGTTTTCTACTGCTTGTATGGTGGTCCCTCTGTGCCAGCGACGGTGTTATGCCTCGCTAGCATGAGATGAGTGCAGCTCGGACAGGCCTTTGGTTCTTTTGTGCTTTTCATTTGTTGGGATCATAGTTGCTCTGAAAGGCTTGGCCATTTCGGCATGGTTTGCCTTCATTCTTTGGTGGCAGCGCTACTGGTAGTGATAATTGTTTCGAGCAGATCTGGTGTGGGCTGGGTGGTTATCCGAGTGTGGATACATGCCATGGATTGGGTCACCAAGATTTCGAACCTACAGTAGACAGCTTTGGGGCTGTGTGATCTGGTTGGGTCTATCCCTATTCGATATGGTGGTTATGTCTGGTGGAACGTCGATTATCAACATGATTATCGTGGGATACATCAGAGATGGTGGAGGTGGATGACTCTAGGTTTATGGTGGCTACGTAGAGGTGGAGGTGTTTTTAGGATGTTGGTTGATGCTTGACTAGATCTGTGGCAATCTTGATTGGGTTCATGGTGCGTGGCGGTGGTTGGTGGCTTTGTGGGCATGGGGTCTAAAATTGGGTCATGGATTTGGGATGATGTATGGAGACAGTGCTTGGTCAGTCATCAACGGCTAGTTGGATATTAGGTGGCTAAGTCTAATAGTCCAGTGGCTGTGTAGTGAGCTGGTGGCCGTCATTGGGCTGTTGGAGGTGGTGACGCTTGAGTTGTTGATCGATCATGGCAGTTTTTTTTCAGTTTTTTATTGGGGTTTTATTTTCAGGTTTTTGGCTAGGTCAAATAAGTCCCTACTCAATTGAGCTAGGTTTTGGATGTTTTGATCCTGCTTTGGTGCCATCTCTACGGTGTTGCTCCCGGGAACTATATGTTATAAGTTCAATGCTTTTTGGTTATCAACGGAATGGTGGATTTCTCTTGCACATGGTCTAGAGGTTTATGGACACAGTGTCGAAGTGGCTGAAGTGGTTCGTCTGGATGTTGGTGACAATGTCATATCGTGACACTTGGGATTGGTTACCTTTCATTTTAGCCTTGGATTATGGGCTAAAAAGTTTGTTAGGGGTTGGACCCTTTCGATTCATGGATGTTACTCTTAGTGACAGACCCGTAACTATAGATCTTGGTAGGAATATGTGTCATGGTGTTGATACTACAACCGGTTCAGTATCATAGTCAGTAGCAAGAGAAGAGGGCAAGAATCGCTGGTTATAGTCTTCCGATCCTGCCACTATAGAGCTTATTCCAATGCGTTGTAATTTTTTTGGTTATTAATGCACTCTTTTTTTTCTCAAAAAAAAATAATAATAATAAAATAAATTAAAAAATTAAAAAAAATCTACAATAATCGTGACAAAGAGTACTCCCAATGTATGTACAAAGTTAATTTCGGTCAACCTACAGTCTCATGTTGCAAAAGTGTTCAGCATTCTCTTGAAGGGTATGCAAAAAAGAAGTGATTATAGCTAGAAATCAGAGTTGGGTCTGATCTTAGAAATTTAGAATGTCGACGTACTTCGTACTTGTCCGAGTAACCTAATGTAGCTAATTCCTTCTGGTTATCACATCTTTATTTGGAAGTGATAGGAATTAGAACACAACAAAAATAAAGGACCACATCCACACCTAACCCAATTTCACTCATAGGCCACGTTTGGCAGAGTTGACTAGATTAGATTGGCACTTATATCCGGATTGGATTGGTTTAGGATTAGGATTTGCTATTCTTATCTAGTGTTTGAAGCAAATAGATAACAACATGACTCGATAAATTGGATGAAGCTGCAGATGTTCTACTTCAATCTTCAGTTGAAGGGGTAAGCTCTAGAATAGTCCATGCTTTGGGGCTAAATCTATGTTCACCAGCGGCACATTTTCAACCATTCTGGCGATCTCATTGTGATGCAAAGCACCGACTATATGTCAGCGAAATTGAAAAGTCGACAGATAAGTAAAATAGAAGAAGAAAAAAATAGAGGAAGCTGATGAGAGGCTGTGATGAGACAAAAATAGAGGAAGAAAAAAAAAAGGAGAAAAATGAGGAGAGGCTGTGATGAGACAGAGGAGTTGAAGGTTGAAGATGATACGGAAGGCTATCTGGAGCAGGCGTTCTATTGAGCGCGTTTGTTTGACACAATTAATTGCGTTTTTCTTTTTAATGAGAATTTTGCAGCGGTTGGAGTGCGTGGCTTCAATTGGATAAGTGATATCAGACCTTTTCAACTGAATTTGATATCAAGGTCAGATTAGACATAAGTTATTTGCCAGGAAGTTATCCATACGTCCAAACACAAATTCTAATCAGATTGGAGATAATTAATCAAATCCACCCTCTATAATGGAGAAAATTCTCCTTGCCTCCCTTAACCCGGCTTGGCCGGTTATTAATCTCTCCAAAGGGGTGGAATTTTTAGAACCAAAAATTGAGAAATCATGTCGAATTATCGATTCAACTTAAACCAAATTGATGCTTGCAGTACGGTTTTCAATCAGTACTTATAATTCAATATTATAAAGGTCATGGATTCGGTCATCACAGACATATGTAAGGGTGGGGTGGGCTAAGGTTATTTTAAAAAAATTAAAAAATTGAAAAATCTATTGCTATTTTTTAATTTATTCGAGTTGTAACTTAAATTTAATTGTAATTATTTCATTTGCTTGTTTGCTTAAATTATAGAATAAGTTATAGTATATTCATATCTTGTAAAAATAAAAATGGAATTGGAATTAGTCTACTCATTTCATTTCATAGTCCCTTTATATAGGGACAGAATTACAATGGAAATATCAATTACAATGATGACATTAAATGCTGATTGATCTGTAATCCTTGCTGATTGATGGTAATCGCTGATTCATTGATTCCCTCTTCGTTAGTCACTTTGACGAAGGCACATAATGTGTTTTTTCTTTAACACTCCCCCTTGTGCCAAGTCTAAGACGAAATGGTGCATGAGTTGTTGCCTCACTAAAAACCTTGCCAAGTAACAATAAAAACCCTGTGGGAAAAAAAAATATACCTTGGTAGAAGGAAAAGAGCACAACGCACTTTTTACATTTGAGGATGACATGCGTGTGTTAGACTCCCCCTGACGTCTACACCTCCCCCTGATTCTTGCATTAATCAAGGGAGCTTGGAAAGTCTTCGCATTCCTATGCTTTTCACATGTTTCTCAAATATGGCCTTAGGCAATGATTTGGTGAACAAATCTGCCACATTCTCCTCAGACCTTACTTGATTCACTTGAATCTTGAGGAGAGCCTATTGTTGCTGATTGTAGAAAAACTTTGGCAATATGTGTTTTGTATTATCACCCTTGATATATCCTAGCTTCATCTGTTCGATGTAAGCTGCATTATCTTCATAAATGCAAGTAGGCTCTTTAGTGGTAGAACTCAAATCACTAGTCCCTCGAATATGTGTAATGATAGCTCTTAACCATATACACTCACGAACCGCCTCATGTAAAGCAATGATCTCTGGGTGGTTCGAGGAGGGAGCCACAAGGGTTTGCTTGGTTGATCTCCAAGATATCGTCGTGTTCCTAATGGTAAATGCATAACTAATTTGGGAACAACCTTTATGTCGGTCAGAGAGGTACCCAGCATCAGCAAAACCAACCAAAACATCATTTGGGGTTTTGGTATAGTGAGTGGCGCTTTTGCCATCAACCTATCCTTTAGGGATTGTAGTTCCATCTGTGGTCCCTCTTGTCTCTATGTAGGGAAATAACAATCCCAAGTCAATGGTTCCTTTTAGGTATCGGAAAATATTCTTGATACCATTCCACTGACGCTACATTGGCGCTGTGCTAAATCTAGCTAACAAGTTCACTGAGAATGCAATGTCTGGTTGAGTACATTGGGCTGAGTACATTTATGTGCCTATTGCACTTAGATAGGGAATTTCAGCTCTCAACATCTCTTCATCATCTTCCTTTGGAAGAAATGGATCTTTCTTTGCATCCAAACTTCGACCGATCATGGGAGTGCTAACAGAATGCACTTTGTCCATGTTAAATCGCCTGACTTTTGGACATACGCAGACTGGTGGATTAGTATTCCACAAACTCGGTGTTCTAGTTCAAGGCCTAGATAGAATCGAGTTTTTCCAAGATCCTTCATCTCAAATTTGGATTTCAAGTGGCTCGCGGTTTCTCTTATTTCATCAAGAGTACCTATTATGTTCAAATCATCGATATATACAGCTACAATTGCAAATCCGGAACTTGTTTTCTTTATGAATACGCAGGGGTACAATTCATCGTTCTTATATCTCTTCCCAATCAAGTAGTCACTTAGACGGGTATAATACATCCGCCTGGATTGTTTCAATTCGTAAAGTGAGCGTTTCAACCTAATTGCAAACGCACTCCGTGGTTTAGAGTCACTTGACTTGGGTAATATAAGGCCATCAGGCACTTTCATATACATATATATATATCTCTGAATCAAGATCCCCATAGAGATATACAGTAACCACATCCATGAGCTGCATTTCCAGTTCTTCAGAAATTACCAAGCTAACTAAGAAGCGAAACGTTATAACATCCATTATGGGAGAGTATGTCTCCTCATAGTCAATTCCAGGGCGTTGTGAGAAACCTTGCGCCACAAAGCAAGCCTTGTACCTCAAGACTTGATTATTCTCATTACGCTTTCTGACAAAGTCCCATTTATGTCCTACAGGCTTTACACTCGGTGGGGTTAGCACTACCGGACCAAATACCTATCTCTTTGCCAGATAATCTAGTTATGCCTGGATTGCTTCTTTCCATTTAGGCCAATCTGCTCTTTGTTGACATTCTACAATAGAGCGTGGTTCGATATCATCGTGCTCTATGATTTCTTGAGCAACAGTGTATGCAAATACATCATCAATGTGTATGGAAGATCTTTCTATCAACTCATATGCACTCTCATAATCTATTGAGATTTTTTTGTTTTCTGAAATCATTTCAAACATCGGAGCGTCCTCCACTATTGATTCATGGACATAACTATAATCAAAGACAATCTCATGAGAGGGATTCTCTACATTGATGATTAATGGATCGGTTTGTGCCTTACTCGCCCTCGTCTTCCTTGGGTGAGTATCAATCAAACCAAGTGGCCTCCCCCTCTTCCTTTGGGGAGCCACGGCCTCAACCACACCTCTACTAATTGTGGTTGCAGCGCCTCTATCTGCGGTGCTTTGCCCCTTGTTGGAGACTTCTAACGTTGCAGGCACATTTGCTGCTGGTATATGTGATCTCGTCATTTTTATGATATCAGTAAACGGATCAGGCATCGAATCTGCTACGTTCTGAAGATCGATTATTCTTTTCACTTCACTTTCACTTTGTGAAGTGTGGGGATCAAAATGAGACAGAGTGGGGAAAAACCAAGACAATTCCTGTCGTTCCCTTAGAAAATCCTTTTTCCTATCTCCCCCTAACGATGGGAAGACTTTCTCATCAAAGTGACAATCCGCAAATCTAGCGGTAAAGAGATTGCCTGTCAAGGGTTCCAAGTAGCGGATAATTGTTGGAGATTTGTATCCAACATAAATATTTAATCGTCTGTGAGGACAAATTTTGGTGCGTTGTGGGGGCGCAATAGGCACATATACTGCGCAACCAAATATGCGTAAGTGTGAAATGTCAAGCTTATATCCAGTTACCAACTGGTACGCAGAAAATGGTTGGCTAGCAGTGGGTCTGAAATGAATAAGTAAAGCTACATACAATATTGCATAACCCCAGGCCGATATAGGCAGGTTGGTGCGTATAACCAATGCCCTAGCCACCATCTGTAGCCTTTTGATGGTGGCTTCTACGAGACCATTTTTTGTATGCACATGGGTTATAGGATGCTCTACATCGATCCCAATAGACATGCAATAATCATCAAATATTTTTTATATAAACTCTCCAGCGTTATCAAGCCTTATAGACTTGATAGGGTGATCAAGGTGGTGAGCCCTTAAACGTATAATCTGTGCTAAGAATTTTGCAAATGCAGCATTTCTTGTGGACAATAAAGCGACATGTGACCAGCGTATCGAAGTATCCACCAGAACCATAAAGTACTTGAATGGTCCACATTCTAGATGGACAGGTCCACAGATATCTCCTTGTATACTTTGTAAGAATGGAATGTTTTGTTTTGTGTCTTTAGCATAGGAAGGTCTCGATCATGTTTTTGCTAAAGAGCAGGCTTTGCAAAACGAGTGATGTGCCTTTGAAATAGTTAATACGGCATAATGGGAGGGAGGTAGTGCTTCTGGTACTTCAGAAGGCAATGGCTGCATTTGAGCAGTACTAGGACCGACACCTTGCGGTGTGAAGGATTTTTGTCCCATTTTATTTTTCACTAGAAAGAATGGATGTTCTTGTGAGTTCTTTAAAATACAGATCATGTCACGACCAGGGTGTCCTAGGCGGTCATGCCAAAGCCTATATGAGTCAATGTCCCACATTTCATTGTTGGTGACAGCATAAGATTCAATTATCCAAATTGTAGTGAGGTACAGTCCACTAGATTGACTTATAAGTTCCTCTAAAATGTGTTTCCTTCCACATTCATTAGAGGTAATATAAAGGTATTCAGCTCCATTCTCACAGTGTGTTTCTACATGATAACCGTTGGCACGAATATCTTTGAAACTTAACAATGTTCAATTAGCTCTTGGTGCATACAGAGCGTCTGTGACATTAAACATTGTGCAGTTAGGCAGCAAAAATTTGGCAGTTCCTCGCCCTTTTATTACTTGTGATGATCCAATCATCGTAGTCACAGAGAAATTATAGGCTATTAATTCAATGAATAATTGCCTATTCCTTAATATGGTGTGGGTAGTCCAACTATCAACTAAGCACTCAAGTTCTCCTCGATTCATTCCTTCAAATAAATGGGAGGTATTATTGATTAATTTAGAAAATATAACTCATATTCTTTAGAGTATTTCTATTTTAGTAGAATGATAATCTTTTCATTCTAATAATTTTTTCTCTAGATGTATTGCTTTACATGTTTATAGTGCTATTTCGAACCATGTAAATATGTGTAGTAAATAAATTCAATTGCTTCATAATAAAATCTGAAATTTATTAATAAGCCAACGCTAATCAAATCAAGGTCTTGTTCAGAAATCTAATTCATCAAACCATTATTAAAAATAAACTTTAAGACCAACCAATTGTCTAATTAAAAATGAGGTATTATGCCTTCACAATTGTCTTTGAAAAATAAATAGATAAAGCAGATCAGTCAAAATCTAGTGCATCCATTGACTGAGCAAGTTCCTTGTTGCCATTGAAGTTTGCAATTGTGAGGTTGACATCTAGGTCATGGCCTCATTCTTCCATATAGTGAGCCTCTTGTTCTTTAGACTCCTTATACCTCTTGTAAGTGGCTGCAACTATGTTGCTTGCTTGGCAGTTCTTGTACCAATGCCCAATGACTCCACACTTATAGCATGGTTCATTGCCAACTCTTTCCTATTTAACTGAAGGGTTCTTAGGTGCCCATTGCACCTTGTTTCCATGACCACTAGGGGTAGCACCACCATCTCTGCGCCATACATTGGGAGGGCCTCCATGGCCCATATCACGACCCCAACGTCCCTTGCTACGTTGTGTATTGTTGCCACGTGGGTAGGGATCAGCACAACCAACCCCCTTTGCATTGGGGTTCTTTTCACCTTTCATTTTTCCATAATTAGTCTAGGAAATTTTCTTTGTCCCAATGGGTCTGGCATTGTTGTTCAAGAGAACCTCATTATGCTTCTAGCCATTTGCAGTAGGTTGATCAGTTTATTAAAGGTTGTGATTCTTTTGTTGTCATACTCCAGCCTATACTAGTTCGCTAGTATAAGTGCTGAAGTGGGAAAAGTGGAAAGAGTCTTTTGGATCATATCATCTTCTGTGAGTTCCTTTCCACATAAATTGAGACGTGCCTTTAGGCGCAACATATCCTTGTTGAAGTCATTGACCCTTTTGTAGTCAAGTAAGCGGATTTCATTCCACTGAACGGTCAGTTCTGGGAGTAAACTGTCATGAATGTTCCCAAAATGTCCCTTAAGGGCATCCCACAGTTCTTTGGGTGTCTTCAACTTAGGGTACTCCCAGTGTAGGCTAGGATCAATATGTCGCCTCAGAAACATTAAGGCGTTTGCTTTCACCTTATCAGACGGTATATCGTCTTTGGGGTTGGTAATGGTGGCAGTGTAGTCTTTTGCCACAGAGGCAGTTTCTACATAGGAAACCCAACAGTAGTACTCATGTCCTTCTGAGTCCAAAATGTCAAATTCAGGTCGAGTTGGATCAATCATCTACATAAACAAGACGGAAGATATAAATTATGCAATCATAAAGACATTCACGTGAATTATTTTCCAAAAATATGAATTAGATTTCAAGACCAAGATTCGTAATGGTCACATATTTTTTTTTTGATGCTATGTGAATATTTTTTATTATTGTAAGTGTGTATGTATAATGCGCATGAATTTTCATGGGCTAATTACTGTTTAGTACCCTGTGGTTTGGGTCGAACATCAATTCAGTCCCACGACTTTCAATTTCATCAAAAACACCCCCACACTATCATTTCTCATCCAATAGGTCCATCCGTTATGATTCCGTCAATTTCAACTGTTTACCTGCTGACATGGCGATCCAACTCAACATAGGTGGGCTCCACATGGAGGTGAATTTCCCAAACTAACCCTAGCAAGTCAAATATGGGAAAATCTGAAATAAATTCCAGAATTTGAGGTTGGGGAGACTCGAACCCCTCCCAACACACATGAAAATGAAAGCCTCAACCACTAGACCACTTGCATGGTATTGGTATATTTCAAACTAAAATAATATATACAGATGTATAACGGTCAACGAACTCGGAGGGTTCTTGAACCCCATAAGCTGCAGATCAAGAAATGAAGCCATCACTATGTATCCATTGGACCTCATCACGCCTCTGGCTCCTTCAAACCAAGAAGCCGCCAGAAACCCAATCGTGCTTGTACCGTTCGACGAAGGAGACTGGCACATGGGATCCGGGACCGGAATTCTGGTCTGGGCGGGAGCATGGAAATTCGGGTTGAAGAAGTCCTCGACTCCGAGAACAATCAGGAACCCGTCGTCTTAGATCCGCGAGGCGGCGGTTGTGACCCTAACGCCATTAAGAGAAATTCCGGTGCCGGAAGGAGGCGAGGTGACAAAGAGGGAGCTGTCGGAGAGGAGTCGGGATCTTGGTGCCGGCGGGGAGCGATTTTAGGGTTTGGAGGGCGAGAGGGAGAGGGGCGAAGTGGAATTGGAGGAGAGAGAGGGAGGACTGGCCGGCTCTCTTGAAGGCGGAGTCCCGCGGAGCGAAGATGGTGAGCGACGGCTACTTGAGGACGAGGGACTGAGAGACGACCTCGAGAGTGAGAGCCATAGAGAGGTAGCAGGAATCGGAGAGGACTTCGGCTGCGTTGAGGATGTTGTGGGAGGGGAGAGCGGAGGAGAGAGAGAGAGGAGGGAGATGAGGAGGAGGAGGAGAGAGACAGCAGTGATCGACGGCGATGCCATTGACGGAGCTTCAAGAAAGATTTAGGCGGTTGTAGAATGCAGAGTGTGTGAGAGTGAAAATGGGAGTGGGGAGGTGAATTTGGAAGGGGTTTTTCTTTTGGCGGGAAATTGTGGACAGGTGCGCTATATATATTATTTTAGTTTGAAATATACCAATACCATGCAAGTGGTCCGGTGGTTGGGGCTTTCATTTTCATGTGTGTTGGGAGGGGTTCGAGTCTCCCCAACCTCAAATTCTGGAATTTATTTTAGATTTTCCCATATTTGGCTAGCCAGGGTCAGTTTGGGAAATTCGCCTCCATGTGGGGCCCACCTATGCTAAGTTGGATCTCCACGTCAGCAGCTAAATGGTTGAAATTGACGGAATCATAACGGATGGACATATTGGATGAGAAATGATAGTGTGGGGGTGTTTTTGATGAAATTGAAAGTCGAGGGATTGAATTGATGTTCGACCCAAACCACAAGGTACTAAACAGTAATTAACCCAATTTTCATTATTATGGCAAACGGAATTTATATGTTGCGTTCTAAAAATAACCATAACACATGTAATAATAAATAAAACATAGCATATATAATAATAAAGTACATGACATGCTCAAAATTCACAAATATACACCAAAATATATGTTACATATAATAATAGCAATAATATATCATGCGTAAAATAAAATATAAACAATAGCATAATATAAAGACATGCTTAGGAATAATTATATAAGCGTAAATAAAATTCACAAAACATGCTCACAATTGCATAAATAATATATAATAAAATATATATGGCATGTTCAAAATAAAGTATAAACCATACCATAATTAAAACATGCTTAAACATAATTATGTAAAACATAAATAACAAGACATGCTTAAAAGGATCAAAATTATCTAATTAAATATGCTCAAAAGTTCTAATTATAAATAATTAAATATATCATAGTATGAAAATAAATAAAAGAGAACATAACGGATGGATCTATTGGACCTATTAGACTTATTGGCTCTTAGCGTGCTGATAACGTGTAAAAGTAAAAATGGAATTGAAATTGGTCTACTCATTTTATTTCATAGTCCCTTTATATATAGAGAGAATTATAACGGAAATATCAATTACAATAATGACATTAAATGTTGATTGATCCGTAATCCTTGATGATTGATAGTAATCGCTAATTCCTTGATTCCCTCTTCGTCAGTCACTTTGACGAAGGCACATAATGTGTTTTTCCTTTAACATATCTATTATTTTGTTGGTATTTTATAGTGTATTTTTTAATTTACATTAGATTTGTGGATATTGATGTTGCTTGGATAATTACTACTAGCCTCTTAACATGTGCTCGACACATGTTAATTGGCTTTTATTTTTGATTTTTTTTAATTAAAAAAATTACAGCAATTTCTAACCTGATTTTGAGAAAAGCTTCTCTTTTTGAATAGTCTATTGACTATTTTATCATCATATATAAATAATTTATTTATTAATATCTATATTATGTCAGAGCATATATGGTAATTCAAAAATTTAACCATTCCCTTAAGAATTGACTTAATTATATAAGATATAAGATATATATGATGACAATTGAAGAATTGCAAATTTTCATTAGAAATAAGAATTAAATCAACAATGTTAACGGGATTAAAATTAACCAAAACCAAATCGAACCAAACCGATATATTAGTTAACTGAATTTACAGTGCAATTTCAGTTACTGGCGAGAAACCAAACCGATGATGTTAATCAATGTCCTCCAGTGATATAAAAGAAAATGGTGATACCTAGTGATGTGACCAACTCTAATATTTACTGGTTTGTATGCAGTCCCCATCGGTTTACCTTGCAACTGCGTAGACTTGCACTTGCATCTAGATAAGTATCCGGATCATGATAAACAGATGAGATATAAAACACCATTCTCTTTTCACATCCAAAGAAAAATATCCGGAATTGATGGCATTCAGGAAATCAAGTCATTTCCATAAACTGATTAGCCAAGAGAAACAAACAGAAAATGTGTCCATATATCTGTGATCCGGCATATTCCAAAAGTCAAGGAGGGTGGCACTTTAGAGCAAAAGCCCAATTGAAGCCATCAATCCATAGAATTCTCGTGCAGTAGCACATACTCTCGGCTGCAAAAACCAAATTATAAGAATATTGTCAATAATAAAAAAACAGCTAGGATTCCAGATCATATCAGAAACAGCAAAAAAGAATCCGGGCAGTAAACCTAAAGGTTCTTTAGTTAGGCAATACTTCTAAGCCTCATGTCTGGGAGGAAATTATGAACTAATGAACTACAACTCCTAGACTGTTTATATGTTCCAATTTGTATCCATGAGCATATTCCTCCATTTGAGATTCCGGTTAGCTTTACTCCATCTAAAAGTCTAGTTTGTTTGTATCCATGTACAACTACCCAAACACAAAATGACCCTAGTTGAAAATTAACTTCAACCATCTTAATTAATTAGATAGGTTTCTGAAACGAATAGTTCAACTAAATCCAAATAATGACCGTAAGAACCCAATCAAATGAGCATTCAACTGCAAGTTTCATAACATCAAACCACCAGGGATAAAGCACAAAGACTAAGAACAGTTCATTCAAGACAAAAAAATAACTTCTTTTGCTGTCCTGGAAAATGGCAATCTGTGCATCACAAAATCTCACTTCAGATATTTCAAAAAAAAAAAATCTCACTTCAGATATTCATTCATCAGTGACCTACCTACTATTACCAAATTTGATCGTGTCTCTTTCCATCAGTTCATAATATCGCTGAGGTTCAATTGCACTTTCCTGCAAAGGAAAGGGAAATGTTAAAACTAAATTCCTGCATATACAGCCAAATCTCACCTTACTGCAAACAACTGACATTTGTAAGTTGCTACTAATGAAAAAAAAAAAAAAAGATATACACATACACAAAACACCAATATGAGCCACTTACATTAACAAAGGTCTTATTTGTGCTTCCAAGGTCCATTATGTAAGGCCTACAATAGTGCACGAAAAAAGTTAGATATGAGATTTGAAACAATGACTCCTCAATTAATGGAATTAATCACAAATTATTTTCATCTTACTTTACTTCCTTTGACAATGTACCATCAGGTTCCTCCTTCTCTACTTGCCTGCCATGATGGGAAAATTAAAATAAAAAAATTAACTACTGACTCAGAACATAAATGCACAAATAAAATGGCAACTTATGGACCCACCGGAACTGTATAACAGCATGTTGTTTGCTGCAGGATGGGTGATCTGTAGGGATGTCTGCCACCCTTCTTTCCCTCCCGAAAAGGTAACAGCTTTGCCGATGTATCTTAATGGGATCTGAAAATTATATGTACAACCAGAATTCAGCATTTCAATCATCATGAATAGATGCCAAACGACTTGAATTCAGAAAGTTGAGCAGGAAAATGACATAATGAAAATGCAGTAGGGCTTCTAAAACTATGGAAAATCACCGAAACCTAAGTCATCACAAAAGGTGTAAAAGATATAAGTTTGAACTTCTAGCCAGCAAAATAGTACTTATGAACTTGAATGGTCCAGAAACTCAGCAGAAAACCAAATAATACATCGTTTTTTTAGTTAAGAAATCTTTAAGTACGAGAAATTAGATGCATAAGTAAGATGAAAAAACAGTTATCAGTATATATTCAGAAAGTTGAGCAGGAAAATGACATAAGCAATGAACATGCAGTAGGGCTTTTAAAACTATGGAAAATCACCGAAACCTAAGTCATCACAAAAGGAGTAAAAGATACAAGTTTGAAATTCTAGCCAGTAAAATAGTACTTAAGAACTTGACTGGTCCAGAAACTCAGCAGAAAACCAAATAATACATCATTTTTTTAGTTAAGACATTTTTAAGTACGAGAAATTAGATGCATAAGTAAGATGGAAAAGCAGTTATCAGTATATATCAGTTGGAAGGAAGGAAGGAAGAGGAAGGAAACAAAAAAAAACCAACAAAAAAATAAGATAACTTCCAGTATCAAGTTTCAAGAGACTTGCCATTAAGAACTTCACCACCCTTGAAAACATAAAGCCGCCATTTTACATGAGGTGGCCGTCCTTCTGCTGGCTCAGTGTATAACAGTGTTATACCTGGAAAATAACAACTATTTTAAAATTTGTTTTTCATCTGCTTTTAACTTTCACTATAAAGAAAATCCACAGTCTCTACATTGCACATGTACAAACCATTGGAGAATGGAACCAAATTCAAGTGTAAGAATTGGTTGCCTAGTTTGTAAGGTGTGACCTAGTTTCCTCAAGTAATTTGGTTGTCACTAGTTTATCATTATGACTAGGGCTATTCGTTATTTAAATCTTTAGTTATAATCAATCTCATTCTCTCCCCCCGTCTCAACATGGAATTGGAGTATTAGAGACACATCACCAGTCTAGTTGACATGTTGCCATCTTCGGATCATTCTGGACGATGTTTCTTGTTCTGTTGTCAACGCTTCTGCCAGTCATATCTTGTTGTTTGGTCTTGGTAGTTTGATGCCCATTTCAAAATTGCAGATGCTCAGCAAGATCTTGATCCAAGTGCAATCTTGGTAATGTTTGCTGCTAGGTTAACCGTTGTTTGAGTGCTCCATATTTGCAACATTTGTATGTGGTTGCTGAACTGTTTACATTCAACATAGTGTTGTTTTGGGTTGTTGAGTTTGATGGGTTGAAAGTTTTCTGGTTTTTAATATTTACACACTAAAGTTTACCATGCCCCAGGATAACAGCTGTCCTCAACACTTTTGGACCCAAAAGAACATGTATACTCTGGTGTCTAGGCTTGTGATGTTTTGGGTTGTTGAGTTTGATGGGTTGAAAGTTTTCTGGTTTTTAATATTTATACACTAAAGTTTACCATGCCCCAGGATAACAGCTGTCCTCAACACTTTTGGACCCAAAAGAACATGTATACTCTGGTGTCTAGGTTTGTGATGTTTTGGGTTGTTGAGTTTGATGGGTTGAAAGTTTTCCGGTTTTTAATATTTATACACTAAAGTTTACCATGCCCCAGGATAACAGCTGTCCTCAACACTTTTGGACCCAAAAGAACATGTATACTCTGGTGTCTAGGCTTGTGATGCTCAGGTGTAATGTAGTATTTCTGGTCAGCTTTTTGTAAGGAGAATCAAGATCCAAATTCATAAGTTCATCTAAATGAGACAAATTGATGTCCTAATCCCGTCGAGATTAAAGAGTACTGAGATCAAGGCTTTAAGAGACATGGAAGGTCACACAAATCTTAACTATGTCCCAGACTCCAGAGTTATGATTATCATCTGTGGTCCAACTTAAGGGAAACTGTCAGGAAAAGAAAAGTGAAAAATAAGAGAGAGAGAGAGAACAATCTTGTAATTAGGAGTTTGAGTAAATAACAATATTTGGTTTCCATATTTCTTTATGTTTTGTGATCTAGTTTCCTAATTTAAATGATGCAGTTATTTAGATTTGTAATAGTATGACTCTATGTAAACCTTTCCAGAGTTCTGATTAGTGCACTCTTTTGTCACACAAACATTGACAAAAAAAAAAAAAAAAAACAAAACAAAAACAAATATATATATATATACAGTCCATCTCAGGTGCGGACGTCCGTACCGAAATTTCCTGTTTTCGACCACTTTCCAACCACATTTGTACATCTTAACCGTTCAGTTTTTAGGTCCTAGTGTATAGATCACCTCTGCAAAATTTCAGCCAATTTGGTGATCATTAAGGTATCCAAAACTGCAATTTACATTATAAATACGAACGGTTCCGGTTCGACAGATTCGGTCAGTTCGTGTAAAATGCAGTTTTGGATGCCTTAACGATCACCCAATTGGCTGAAATTTTGTAGAGATGATCTATACACTAGTACCTAAAAACTGAACGGTTAAGATGTAAAAATGTGGCCGGAAAGTGGTCGAAAACAGGAAATCCGTACCGAAAATTCAGTACTGACGTCCGCACCTAAGAAAATTCCTATATATATATATATATAATAGTTCGAAGAAGATTAACATTTTGTTTCAAAAACAAAGAAATTAGGGCTTACCCCTGAATCTATTGGTTTCCGCAGCAAGCTTTCCAGATAGCTCAAATGAAGGTTTTTGCTGCAAGTCGTGTCACAGAAGGAACAAAAAGTAACTGTAATTGCTCCACCCAAACGAACAAATAATTTGCAATAAAGTAATGAAATTTGGAAGAAGTAGAGATAAACAAGATCCATCCCAGCTTGCAGATGGTCACTGAGAATAACTTGACATGAATAACCCAAAAGTAGAAGACGAGAGGTATGATGTCAAGAAAAGATGCCACACCAAGCTATGTGCTACTCACCTTTTTCTGTGCTTCCAAAGCTTCCTCAGCAGCCCTCATCGTAGCTACTGAATCATTATCATCAATCCTGCTCAAGCAAACAACCAACAGCTTATCAAAGACATATCCATGCCTAATAAAAGAGTGCACGGAAAAAGTAAAACGTAACATAGCCCAAAGAATAGTAACCTATATTTGTGTGAAACTAGATTAGTAAACTATCGTGCATTCCATGCTTGTGCGGAGTGCACTGCTGCATTTGGACCCTTAAACTTAAAAATGAAATTTTAATCCGCAAAGTGGTTCTCTTGAGTTCCCTATTGCAACATCTTCAGGAAACAACAATTCATTGATACCCAAACCCTTATGCACGTTGGAGTTTCTTATACAAATTCGGTTCAGAAAATTCCATACTTATTGGTCTTCCACCCACTATCAGTTGGACAAAATATTGAACAGACAACCCATATATTTCTGAACGTAATATTTGAATTTCAGAGGGGGGGGTACAATTGAGCAAGCAATTTCATAGTACAAAACTATATTAGAAGGAACACTGAACACCATCCTATGCTCAGAGCATCACAAAACTATAAAGGTATTGAGAAAATCAGGTAAATATTTCTTCCAGTGACCATTATCTCTTACTATTCACCAAATTTTAAAAAACAAAAAATACACATTTTATTACTTTTGACAGCATGAAGATTTACTATGTTAACTAGGCTAGGGCATACTACTTATAGAGGTTAGTGGCTCTTCTTTTTTCCATAACTAAACTAATTTGATCAAAGTGCAATCCAAGAAAAATACATATGATGACCCATAGATTAATCAACTGTTTAAAAAGTAAATATAATGTTTGAAAGATCAACTCACCCATCCTCAGCCTCCCTTGACTCTGGCACCTGAAAAATAGTTACCTACAGTTAGACACTTCAGATAAGAATCAACGTAAACCACTACAAGCATCACAGACTAAATTGACCAAAAATGAATGCAAACTCTATGATTTATTTTTTATTTTGTGTTTTGCTCCATCCAAGAAAGTCCTAAACATTTTTTTTTTTTAAAAAGAAAAGAGAATATGTAGTCCTAAACAGACTACCACCCCCACATGAGTGCCTCCTAAACAATAATTAAAAGCAATATACACATAGCTCTCAAACCAAAAAAAAATAAAAATTATATATATATATATATATATATGTTTGATGGAAGTTGTGAATACTAATTCTCTACCAAAGAAACTTTGCCAAGCTGCATTAATATGAAAAACCGTTTGCATGCAGCCGTCATTAAAATCAAGGCAATAAGTTTTTGCAATGGAAGGGGAGTGGATATCACCGGATACCTCATCACGGGCTCTGGTATCTGCAGCTTGTTGAGGTGAATGAGTTCGGTGTCTGTTCTTGTGGTGTCCATTCAATGGAGAAGTCGACTGCCCATGTCTTGATCTTGAAGACTTATGACCAGTGCTGTCTTTTGCTGTCCTTCTCTCCCTTCTTTCAGTCTCATTTTCCCCATCTGCACTTTTTTGCCTGTGCATGCTTTTCTCACTCCCTCTGCTACGATTTCTTCCACGGCCCTCAATTACTTTCTCCCCATCTCTTGTATCACCAGCATGTAGAGGTGAGTGAGATCTATGCCTACTCGTGCGGTGTCGATCTGAAGGAGAAGTACCACGCCTTGTTCTTGAAGATTTATCATCGGTGTCATTCCTTCCCGACACTCTCTCCTTTCTACCACTCCCAACATCTCTCTCTGAACCACGTTCCTGTAAATCCCTACTGATCCCCCTATCATTGATCCTTTCATGTTCTCTCCCAGGCACTCTTCCAGCTTCAGCTCTTCTTAGCCGTTTTGTCCGGGGAGAAGGAGAGCGAGGAGGAGGAGAGGGTGACCTTGCATGCTTGGGAGACTTGGGGCGACTTGAATGTTTCTCTCTTGGTGGAGAACTTCCCCTGTTGGACTTTCCATGTCGAGTAGGTGATCTCTCTGTTCGGGATTGACTCTTCCTCCTACGAGGAGACCCACGGTCCCTCACTGGAGATTCAGAATCATTTCTCAGATTACGCCCCATCAAGAAATTTGCAAATGCACAAAAGTGGACTTCTCCTGACTAACATAAGTTGAGCGACCAACTAAAGTTAGAACTTCAAGGACTACCGGATAAAAACTCATCTAAAATCTAACATCTAAATGAATAAACAAATATCGGAGAATACAACAAATAAAACACAATCCTAAAGCACAAGGTGATGTGTTCATCTACTATGTAACCATATCCCCACAACGAAATGCTTGTTAACTGGAATGCTAATTTGGTAGCGTGCTGGGTCAATAAATAAAACAGGGACTACAAGCCATCTACAACAATTACCAAGCCATAAAAGTAAACCAGCTCACCGCAGCATCAAATATATTGATTTCAAAGCTCTACATTCACTATTTCACATAAAACTAAAAGCCAAGAATGCAATGAAGCACTGTAAATCACTTCGAAGACCGACAAATTTCTCCAAATTTTAGTTCTGAGTTCCACACAAACGAAAACAAGAGAACGTCGGAATTTCACACAAATTCGAAAGTCGTTAAGCTTCTCTGGTTTCTTTACAAGGAATACTGGTTTTTTCTCCACTGTTTCTAATTACAGATGCCGAATTTCGCTAACCCTAATTGCAACGAAACGAAAATTGAAAATCGCAAACAAGAAAACAGAGAATTGATTACCTGACTGGAAATTAGTTTGCTCGCTGTCTACAACAAACAAGATTGAGAGCCTGACTGACTGGAAATTCTTGTTCAACCTAAACCTAATGGTGAGGTCTGAGGTGAGTGTGATGCTTTCCTCAGAAATCGAAAACCCTGTTATGGATTTCGCGCGAGGAAGGGTTTTGGGTTGCCGGTTCTATTAGTTGCTAGCCGGCCCAAGGTAGGATATGTTCATGCACATCCTGGGCCGCCTCTTAGGTTTGGCAACATCAGATAAAAGTTTTTTTGATCTATCAGATGAGTATCTTAAGTCCAGTATTGCTCACCTAATGGATAGTTTTGAGGGACTCTGTGAGGCACAAATGCATCTCAACCACATTAATTTTTTTATTTTTTTTTTGAATCAAGGGTATATTACTGAAGAAGGAACCTTAAGGTTGCTTACAATCGGCATTTAGAACATCTAGAATACTTGCAGGAGCTTGATCATGCCACACTTTTGCATGATTAGTCTCATATGCCATGGCAGCAAGCCGATGTGCAACCATATTACATGACCTAGATACATGTTTGATTCGAACATTGCGTAGAGACTCTAAGCTGTCCCTAATATCAACTATGATACCAGCTTCAACCATATGCATAGCCTGCAAATCAGCAATGTCAGAAACTGCCTCAAAGCAGTCCGATTCCACAATGACAATTCCAACATGCAAGTCTTGCAACATTTTCAAGCCATCTCGGATTACAATCAGCTTCGTTTGCTTTGCAGAAGTTACAGAGGTAACATGGTGTGCAAAGGCCGCTCTAAAACGACCTGTACCATCTCTAAGAACACCTCCAGTTCCACCATGAGTGAAGAAGCTTCCATCTACATTAAGCTTCCATTGGCCATCCGGTGCAGGTGCCCATGAGGTCTTAGTCCGAACTATTGGTTTATTTTATGTTTGCCTTGCTTTGCAGAATTCATCAAGCCATGCCAGTGAACTTAACATCAATACATGAGCAGGTTGACAAGTATTATTCCAAAGCTTTTCATTTATGTTCTTCCAAAGAGACCAGATTGTCGTCATAAGCTTCTCAAACAGGTTCTGCTGCATATGCAATGCATGGTCTAACATCCACTCTCGAAAATCAATATTTGGCAGCAAACTTGTACCTAAATTAAAAGGTGGGGCTGTGAGTATTGACACTGCAACCGGACACTTGCAAAAGACATAAGCATTGTCCTCATACAAATGTACACACAGTAAGCAATGTAGATCCCCAATGTAACCATTAGGGCACAATTTAGCACTCTAGTAGGTAATAAGTCACAGCATGCTCTCCAAATACAGACACTACTAGAATTTTGTTCATAGACATCACCTAATTTAAATCGGTCAGACTTGCACACCATGTAAAAAAGTAAGTTGACATCGTTTTAGAAAAATACCGATTTAAACCTATATCATTAACATCGGTTCTTAAAATGACTGGTGTTAAAATTTTTGTTTTAAAATTTGCGGGAACCCAATTTTCGTAAACGCGCTAAGTGTTTAAGTGAATCGAATGAAGCGGGTACTAAGACTTTAAACTTTCACACTTAGAAGAAAAGAGGCCCAGACCCCAAAACTGAAACAGAAACCCTAAGCTCAGTCTCGAGCTCCTCCCAAACTCAAGCTTCTTCTCATCCTCACTCGAACTCGCCGCCATCGTTACCCTCATCGCCTCCTTCATCTACCTCCTCTGCTCCTTCGGCATCCACTTCGTCCAGTCCTTCATCTCATGACTCCCGCTGCTACGACGCCTGGGACGACAATGACGACCTCATTGGCTCCTGCTGCTGACCTCATCAAGTCCCGCTGCTGCCCTCCCCCGACGACAACGTCGATGCCAATCCCGAGCCGTATTGTGCTCCGAGGAGGACGATGACATCATCCAGGCCGTTCTAAAAGGCACCATTGCATCTTACTCTCTCGAATCGAAGCTCGGCGACTGCAAGAGAGAGGCAGTGATTCAGCGCGACTGGCTTTTCATCTCCGATCGGTGTATGAATTTCTAAACCCAGCCCCTCTTTTTCTTTTTCGCTCTTCGATGTTTTCAATTGTTGAGGATCTGATTGTCTTTGTTTAGAGTTTGTGTATGGCTTCAAGAACGGCGAATTTGTGGAGAAAGTCAAGTCCATCAGAAACTCGACCTCGATCTAAAATTGAAGTAACCCATACCCAAACTCGAGCTCCTTGTCAGCATCACAAACCTTCCTCCTTCATCTTTATCTCCGCTGCTGTGAAGGTTGGGCTAGTCAAAAGAATGACGCCTTCAGAACTGAAAGTTTTTCAATTCATGGCTGTTCTCTATAGGAAAGGGCACTGGGTAGGTCATGGATAACTGGAGGTGAAGGTGGAGGCAGTGGAGTCGGACTGATCGTTTAAGGTACTCTCTTTGTTGCTTTGAATCTTTGAATTTGATAATGTAATTAAAATTATTTTGAATTTTTCTGGTTATGTTATTGTTAGAGTGATTGGATGGTGATGTTGCTTCGTTGTTTCACTTTTGTTGCCAGTTTCATTGGTAAGCAATGCTAGAGGTTAAGCTTAGAATGGTGTAGTTAAATTCAAGTTTAGTTCTTTCTGGGCAATGATAATCTGTAAACTATGAACATGGATAAGTAAACACAGAACACCCTTGTAAAATACACTAATAAAGAAACAGAAAGGACGGATGATTCCACCAATGTCTGAAAGTGATATCTATTTTCTTTTCTCAATTCGATACTAACTGTATAGATATGATCATTAATTCTTAATCTGGCATTTGGATAATCCAGACAAGCTTCCTGCTGGACTGAATACTAGATCTATTGATGTCGTATGTTAGTTGGAGTAAGCAGTAACTGCTCTTCTCTTCCCTCTTGAATCCATAAGATTTGGGAATGTTTCTGATTCAGATTTGATTGATATGCTATCTATGTATTTATATGTATTTGCTATATGATTTGGCAGTAGTGGTATCATGGGAGCTGTATGATTTCAAGAACCACTTCTAATCTCCTCGGCATGTTTCTAGCTTTTACTTTTTCCCCTTTCTTTCTAATTCTCTTGGTATCATATTTCAGGTTGTACATCTTGGAAAACAGGATTAACTCGGGATGAGGCTAAGATGCTGGTAATTTATCTCTTACTCTATTTCTTTTATAGGTTTTTGCTTGGTCAAGTTGAAGAGTTGACATGTGGGTATTAATACCAGTCCAAGTGAAGGCACTTCTCAGGTTTGCTAAGTAGAAGAAACCAACTCATGCTCTAGCCCAAGATTCCATAGTCTTATAGTTATAGGTCTGTTATTGGTGATTCATTTCAAATACAATGAACACTGTAAAAGCAGTTTGTGCTTACCCTATAAGAAAGTGACTAGCTATGCTAAGAATGAAATAAAAAAAGAAATGTGAAGTGTATAATTGTTTGTTTATTATTCCACTTAATTTTAGTTCACTTTCACTAAACATACTCTATTGTAAGTGTCTTTTTGTGCTATACATGTAGTAGATCCATTAGTAGAACTACAAATTGCATGCTATCCACATGTTTTTCTATAAGTCGAAATGCCTCTTGCCATTTTCTTACTACAATAATGTTTATTTCCATGACCTTATTGACAGGGACTTTATATGAGGGCAATAGAGTTGCTGAAAGCTCAAGCATTTGAGGTGGAAGGTATGTTAATTTTGTAGTTTGTGGCATTGTTTTCTCCTAGGAGAAGCAAAGGTAGATAAGTTTGGTATTGTAAGCGGCATCACACGTCTATGTATACTGTTTTTGAATAAATTGGGTCAATGAACTTAAATGTAAGTCCTTCCTACTTTTACAGTACATATAACTTAGACTTATGCATATGAATCATATTCTTCACCCGGATATCAAGGTTTCATTACACAAGGTTTCTTAATATAGTATGCATTTTATTTTTTTTCATTTGAAGTGGATTAATGGGCTGTGTAATGTGCATTTCTGGATTGGTCATATTAGTTATCCATGCACCACATTTTGATATTGGACATTCATTTTATGTCATATTCCTTTTCCTCTCTATTCTTCATATTTAATCTTATATTTTAAGAATTGGCCAATTTGGGGTGAGTGCGTAGTATTTACATTTTGTTTTCTTGCTGTGCTTGTTACTTACCTACTTCATTTGGTTAGAATTTGTCGTTGCTTCTTTTAAGGGTATCGAGCCTAGTGAAATTCTTTTACAATGCAAGGCTGGGGAGTGGGATTTTGATTGGTAGTGTTATTAGTGAATCTGGAGTTTATTAGTGAAAGGGTGAAGAGTTGGAGGCCTGAACGGCTTTATACTTCTAGCCTGTGTGTTTCAAATCATGCATGATTTGCACATAATATGCTTCATGTATATTTAACATTTTTATATTTTCCATGTCATGCAGGTTCCTTTTCTAGGTCTGCTGTGAATAATGAAAGTGGAGCAAAAATTGGCTTATATGGAATTAATTGTTATGGAATTTATAATGGGGTGTGCCCTCCTATTTATGACCACTGTTTGAATCCATACCCCAGGTATGTCCAGGTTAATATGTTTGTTTGTCTTTTGTTTGGGAATGTAATCTTTTGCAGGCCATATCTGATGGCTTTTGCTGTCTCCATTAAAATTCTGTTTGAAACAATATTTCTTTTTCATTACATTTGATCAGTAATTTATTGTGGGATTGGAATTTACAAAATAAGATGCAAGCTGTTTGATTGTATGTTCTGTCGGATTGGATTGTTTACTTAATTCTATTTTGTCATTCAATTGCGAACAATAATTTTTGTTTACTATCAGCAAGTAAATTATATCACTTCATTGACATGCAATGTATCATATGGTCCTACAGTGCAATCAATATGAATTGTGATCAAGTCTATTATTTCCTGCAGAACACTTAATTACCAGCAATATTTGGCTGCCAAAGAGTTGAAGAAGCAATCTTGGAGATACCACAGGAAATACAACACTTGGTTTCAACGACACGAAGAGCCAAAAGTTGCTACTGATGAATATGAATAGGGTACATATGTGTACTTTGATTTCCATATTGCCAATGATGATCTACAACATCGATGGTACAATTTAGAGTTTGTATTTGGGATTTCGGAATTCATTTGTGCTTCTTGAATTTGGATCCATATTAGTGATGAATTTCATGTTCTAGTTTTTAAATTCAATGCGATGCGCTGCCCTCTTCAATTCTGTTGGTTTGTTTGAAATGTGTGTTTGATGAGATTGCCTTAAGTACGTACAACAGATCGATATTCAAGATCATATATGTAAAAGATCAATCTTATAGATCCTTTGGACTGCGTGCCAAGGAAAACGAAGTCAGTTGAGAGATTAAAAATCAGTATCAAAATGAAAATCGATGTCTTATGATTATCTTTAAATCGAATTGTGTCCATAGAACCGATGTACTCAAAACCAGTGCACATCGATTTTAAAAAACAAAAGCGATGTCTACAATGAAACAACACATCGGTTTTACAAAAATCAAGCGATGTACATAAAACCATTAAACATCGTTTTGCTTAAATGAAAACGATGTGCTGTGTTAAAGGAAACATCAGTCCTGAAAAAAAAAACCAATGATGCCTAGAGATACAGACATCGTTCCTAAGAAAATAATGTGCCAGATACACATAAAAATGCCAAAGAACAAACAATAGTTTATAGAAACTGATGTCTAGAAGGGTTCGAGACATCACTTCTGAAATAGAAATCGATGCAAATGTTCACGTAGGTATTGTTCGACATATACTTTATTAAGTATAAAATATGAAAATATGAAGAATTAAATATAGTTAACATACAAAATTATGATGATTATAACGATTATACATCAATTTATGTTTCAGAAGCTATGTGCGTTCTTGTCCTGGACATAGGTTGGCGACCGATGTCTGATTTTTTTTATCTTTCTCTACACCCATTAAGACATCGGTCGAATTTTTGTTTCACATCGATTCTGGACTGATGTATATGAACAAAATTCTAGTAGTGAGATTTTCACTTTACCTAGCACTTGTGCTTTCCAAATTCTGTTCCAAAGTTGTTTGAAAGGATTACTATTGGAGGAAGAGACAAGGACATTGTCAAGGACAGAGGCACAAGCAATCCAATAAGCCGTCTTCACCGAATAGAAACCCTTTTTCTTTGGAGCCCAAATCAACTTGTCGTCTATGTTTCTTCTACTAAGAGAGATGCATAGCACTCTTTAAGCTACTTCAGGCGAGAAAACAGTATGAATGGCTGCAGGTATCCATTCTCTAGGTAGTGTTAGAATCAATAATATCAGACACATACTCAAAAACACAATCGGCAGGCTTATGAATGAAGAATTGCTGACAATTTGGGATCCATTTGGCATTCCAAATATTCACTTGGGAACCATCACCTATCATCCATTGTACACCTGCCTTAAGTACATGTCTACCATTTAGAATACTTCTCCATGATAAAGAAGGAGAAGTTCCAATTTCTACTTCCCAAAAAGAGCAATTTGGGTAATATCTGACTTTATAGAGCCTAGCAATAAGAGAGTCTGGATTGGATACAAGCCTCCATCCTTGCTTGGCAAGCATTGCTAGATTATAAGCATAGATGTTTTTAAAACTCATGCCTTCTTCTAGCTTTGTGAGACAGAGCTTCTCCCAACTTCTCCAATGAATTCTTTTCTTGTCATCTGTGTCACCCTAGAAAAATGATGCACATAACTGATGTAAATCATCTCATAAGCCTTTGAGCAATAGATAATAGTTCATTGCATATAAATACATAGTTTGTGCCACTGCCTTGATCAAAATTTCTTTACCTGCCACACTCAAACTCTTCGATTTCCGACTCACAAGTTTCTTGGTGAGTTTCTCTTTAATTTAATCAAATATAGCAGTTTTGGACTTGCCTACTCTCATAGGCAATCCTAGATACCTGTCAAGCTCTTTAACACACTGAACCTCTAATATAGCTGCCATTTCATTCTACCTGGTTTGGTTGACATTGTTACTAAACGCCGGCCACACTTCTCTTCTGGAAGTTGACTTTCTGGCCAAAAGCTTGTTCGTACACATCCAGAATTCTTCTGTACTATTTGCATTTCTCATCAATGGCAGTACCAAAAAGACTGTTGTCATCTGCAAAGAAAATGTGATGGAGTACAGGGGCTTGGAGACAAAACTTTAGTCCCTGAATAGTGTGATTTTGCATTGCATTCAAAATTAAGGCCGACAATCCTTCACTACATAAGATAAACAGGTAAGGTGACAAAAGGTCACCCTGTCTAATGCCTTTGGTTGGAATAATTTGTGGAGTTGGCTCACCCTGGACAAGTATGGAGTAGCTAACAGTTGTAACACACTTCATTACAATTTGAATCCAATGAGGTACAAAACCAAGTTTTGTTAGAATAGCCAAGATAAAAGACCAATCCAACCTATCATAAGCCTTACTTATATCCAGCTTCAAGGAGAAGAAACATGTTTCTTGCTGCCTTAACTTGTACATAAAATAGGCTACCTCAGTTGCTACTAGAGTGTTGTCAAAAATCAACCTACCCAGCACATATGCACTCTGAAAGGGAGACACAATTTCAGGAAGCCATAGCTTCAGTCTGTTTGCCAAACCCTTAGAGCTAATTCTGCAAACAACATTACAAAGTGCAATAGGCCTAAAGTGTGCAGCATCTTTAGGGTCCTTAATTTTTGGTATCAAACACAAGTGTGTGAAGTTGGATTCAAGCCACATCTCACCTTTTTCAAGAAGATTTCTCACTACTCAGCAAACATCTTGACTTACCACATTCTAATAAAGTGTGCAGCATCTTTAGGGTCCTTAATTTTTGGTATCAAACACAAGTGTGTGAAGTTGGATTCAAGCCACATCTCACCTTTTTCAAGAAGATTTCTCACTACTCAGCAAACATCTTGACTTACCACATTCTAATATTTTTGAAAGAAAAAGGGTGACTTTCCATCTGGTCCTAGGCTCTTGGAAAGATGCATTTGGAATAGAGCAGTTTTAATTTCTTCATCAGTATACCGGTCAAGAAGAGCCTCATTCATCTATTGTGTTACCTTGCAAGGAGTTACCTGCACCACAGTATCAATTGCTTATTGGTTTCCATGTTCAGCAGATAAGATTTGCTTGAAATGTAACATGAGCAAACACTGTATTTTAGTGAGTCAGATTGCCAGGTTCCATGCTCATCCATTAAACCCTTGATAGTGTTTCTACTTCTACAATTACTATCTTTCTTATGAAAGTAAGCTGAGTTCCGGTCACCTTCCTTTAGCCATAATGCATGGGAACGTACGTTGTCTCCAGTACTTCTCTTGTAAAGTGAATAACTGACTATATCGTGTATGCAAGCTTCTTTGCTCTTCATAGAGCTGTAGGGAATAGGGCTGCCTCATAAGGTCATTAAGTTTCTCTTGTAGTACTTTCATCTCAGTCCTCTGTTGATTGAAATCCTTGTGGTGCCACTCCATCAATCTTGCCCCAGCACCCCTAATCTTTTGCCCTAACTGCTATAACTCATTCCCAGTTGTAGGGACTGCCCACTCTTTTTGGATAATCTGCAAACAATCTTCTCTACCAACTTTCATCTCAGTCCTCTGTTAATTGAAATCCTTGTGGTGCCACTCCATCAATCTTGCCCCAGCACCCTTAATCTTTTGCCCTAACTGGTGTAACGCATTCCCAGTTGTAGGGACTGCCCACTCTTTTTGGATAATCTACAAACAATCTTCTCTGCCAAACTAACTTTCCTCAAACCGAAAACGGCGTTTGGATCTCAAACTACATTTCCGAAATTATAATAACTTAAAACTGTGCATTTATTTTCAGCAGTCAGATTCATTTGTCCTTCACAGCTTTTTAAAAACTGTCCTTTAGGTGGAGCATGTCTTATCTTAAGTCATTGATTTATAAACATTTTTTGTGACCCACTTTAAACATATATAGATAGTTTTAGGGGCCATGACCACACCTAATTTCAGCTTAAAAATTGCTCATTTACTCCACTAAGAGTTTTCTAACCCCCATTTACCCAATTCAACATCTACTGACAGTTCTGCCCTTATTAATCAAATTGAAACTCACAGATCTCTCTCCTCTCAGACTCTCTCTCCTACGGACTCTCTCTCTCTCTCTCTCTCTCTCTCTCTCTCTCTCTCTCTCTCTCTCTCTCTCTCTCTCTCTCCGGCTAGCAGTGGCGACCACGCCTTCAACACCTTCTTCGTCGACCTCGAGCCCGGCGCCGGCAAGCACATCCCAAGCCCCATCTTCATCGACCTTAAGCCCACCGTCAATCGCCGATCACCGTTCTGGTGCCAATCACCGATCTGTTGCCAATCAGTGATATGGTGCCAACCACCCTCAATCACCGATTACCAATCTGAAGTTCCCATCCCGCTGCGCTGTCGGAACCTCACCAACCTGAAGCTCCGCGCGTGTCGCGATTTGACCGACGCAGGCATGCTAGCATCCACAAAGAACTCCAAGGTTTGAAGAAGCTATCATGTGGATCATGCACCTTCAGAGCCAAGGGAATGAACGCCGTGTTGCAAAATTGCTGGGCTCTGGAAGAGTATAGGTGAAGCGGCTCCGGTCGATCTGATCTGGTGCCCAGAGCACTTTTTTTTTTTGTATACTGTGAGCTCTGAGAATGGGGAAGGAAAAAAAAAGTGAACGTGTACAATTGAACATATAAATTGATCAATTGTGTCTTTACTGTATTCATTTTGGTTCACTTGAGGGCAAAAATATGATTATTGGAGGGAAATAATATGATTATTGGGGGGCAATAATATGATTATAAATTGATCAATTGTGCCTGTAGTGTATTCATTTTGGTTTTGAGAGTTTATACAATTCACTGGACTACAATAATATGATTATTGAGAGGCAATAATATGAGTATTGAGGGGCAATAATATGATTACTGGGGGGCAATAATATGGTTACTGGGTATTATTAGGAGGCAATAAATTCAGACGCCGGAATCCGGTCACCAGTCCTGTAGCCGGATTCCAGTGAACGGTCGCCGGTCGCCGGAGTCCACGGCCGGCCACTGGTCACCGGAGCACAGCAAGGTGGAGGATGACTTTTCTCTCTAAGTGAGAAAGAATGAGAAGGCAAAAAAATCCCAAAAATAAATAAAAATAAAAAAAGAATTAATTGGGTAGTAGGGCAATAATCCCTTAGATTGTTTTGGGTAAATGAGGTTAAAAAATTGTTAGTGGAGCAAGTGGGCAATTTTGTTGTTGAAATTGGGTGAATGATCATTTTCCCATAGTTTTTTAGGTGTTTGCTAAATTAAGTTTTTGTAATAATAATGCATTTAATTTCGATTCATTTGTCACACACCTATATATAGTACTTTAAAAACTGCTCATTAAGTGATCATTAATCGATGTAGTAACTTTAGCATTACTATTTTTCTTATTGCGAGTAAGTGTGGCAGCTAGGCGCTATGAGCCTATGAGCCTTTTACATTTCTTGCACCCCAATCTGGATTAAATCTCTTTTTATTTCATTGTTATTTTCTATTTGACTCGTTTTTTAATTGAGTAAGAGGAAAATTATGCAGATCTTATCATATGAAATCGGCTCCCGTTTCCAGTTTTGAATTTTGTGATGTATACCACAAAATTATTCGTTGAGCACTATGCCAGTTTAAAGTCTCTTTATCATGGTCAAGAGAGAGCCAATAGCAACAAAATAGGGCAACTCTGGAACAATCTTACAAAGGTTGAGAGAGGGCTGAAGGATAAGAAAAGATGTTGGAAATTTTAATTTGATATTTCAAAATACTTTGTGTAACTCTCAATTCATTGAAAAACTTTTTATTGTATATTTATTCTAAAATGTTACTAATTTATTATGCTCATAATTAGAGCATATTAAGGTTATTACGAGAGTTACAATATTCCAATAATTATCTTATTAAATTTGCATGAGAGTTTCTATTGGGGCCTCCAAATCTGCTCACTTGACCTCACTCTATTATGAATTATTAAATGACATATATAACCTATTTTAAAATGACTATTAAGGATAGGGCTGTCACTCGGTCGGTTCGAATCGGTTATAGGTATTACCAACTTCAAAACCAAAGCTTTCGGTTTCAAAACTGAGCTACTAATTACCAACCAAAATTTTCGGTTTTTAATTATATCTACCAAATTCGGTATTTTGATTTTCGGTATTACCAACTTTAGAACAACTAATTCTTTATAATATAAATTAGAATGAACATTTGAATTTTATAGTCATAAACTTTGTATTCATCTACTAATTATAGCTTTCTTTTGTATATATGACATCAAGTTTTAGCAATTTGCAATACAACTAGGTTATTTAACCATCTTTGACTAGGTTACTTAAAATACATGTACTATTAATGTAGTATATGTAGTAATGTTCATACCATTATAAAAGTTTTTATGTTTATTTCTTAATATACATGTATATGTATTGAAAACTGTAGTATATAAATCTAATATTTAGATAATTGGTAAATTCGGTATTTACCAAAACCAAACCAACTTTTTTGGTAATTTTCGATACTGTTTTATCGGTCTCGGTTACCAAAAAGTCGGTTTACCAAACCTAAAACATCGGTTGGTATTCGGTCGGTTTGGTAATTACCAAACCAAGTGGCAGCCCTAATTAAGGCAATAATTATACCAACAAATATTATAATTATTTTATGCAGACTTTCCAATTCAATAATATTAGATTGTATTTCTTAGTATTTTCCTTATCTATTTTCATTTTCCAATTTCACTCATATATATTTAATAAGAATTAAAAATATGATTAAGATCATGAGACATAAAAATGTATGATATATATGTTGAACGCATATTGGTGAGGGAAAAAAAAATATATCCTCTTATGATTTATGACCTAAATCTAAGTCAATCCATTTAAAAAATAAAAATAAACTATTAAAAAAAAAACTAAAAATATTTAAATAATTAATCATGTGGAACCAAAAATACAGAAAAAAAAACAAATGATTTTTTTTTAGAATAAAATTTTTTTTTTTTTTTTTTGTTGCACAGATAAAATAGAAAGAAAAAAACATAATAGTTCATGGCATTTTCTTATTGATTAGACATTAATTTTTGAAACTCAAGTTTGATTAAGAAATGTATATTTAGTTAAGATTTATAGAGTGATTAAATCATTGAAATGACTAAATTTTTTATTTTAAAGATAATAATTTGTTTGCAAATTATATGAGTGAGGTTATTTGAGGAAATTTAGTGAGGTTTAGTGAGTAAATTTAATATTTGAAAATTTGATAAGAGATGTAAAAAGCATAGAGGTCAAGTAAGTAAATTTAGAGGTTTTAATAGAAAAACTCTATCTCTAAGCCTTTTTATCTACTATATATACATATCACTTCTTGGTCTTACACACACAATGAAATTCATTATCCTATAGTCCTCTCCGTAGCTATTTCTCTAGTGAGTTCATACATATTCGATCTAGAGTGTTCCTTATTCTTGCTTTTATAATTCTTATTATTTTAATCGATTATGACAATAACATTATAATTATTATTTGTTAATAATATATTGTCTTTTTGAGATTTTATAAAAGGTAAAATTTAGTTATAAAAATAACATTCATCGACCAAATTTTCCAAAAGATAGACCATTGCGACGATGGAATATAAAGCACATCTATAATAGGCTCTACTGCACAGATTGGGTAGACAGGTGTTTCACTTTGTATGCTCTTGCTGTTGTAGCGTTAGGTGTTGTTGTTAGCATTAGGTGTTGTACTGTTGTTCCCCTGTATTTTTTGAAGTTCGTTCCTCTCTGCAAAGGTCCCCTCTGTGTACCGTGTAGTAGAACTTGGGTAGGGCTGCCCTATGTAAGGCTAGCTAATGAGATGCATTTGTAGGGGTTGGGTGAGGGTATATATGTATTTATAATGCAAAATGAGTGGACTTCATTGCTTAGTCCCGCATAGAGCAAGCCTTGCCTATATTTGCTCCTTAATATTGCCCCTTTTAAAAAATTGTGAAAGGGGCCGAAATTAAATGGTAGCTTTGTGACATAATTGAAACTTGAAAATTCTAAGAAGCAGAACTGGTTGACGTTGCATATTAGAATTCATTGTTGATTTTGTATCACTTGGGATTTTGAATAATTTTATTGCAGTAATTCGTTGGTCGCAAGAAAATTTCTCTATAATATACAAAGAGAGTGAGAAGTACATACTGTTTATATATAATAAATGTATATGTAAATGTTTATGTCCCATTCAAAAAATAAATGTATATGTTTTGATTTTATACCGAATGTCAGTAAAGGATAAAATTTCCCAGTAAAATCAGTCTTCCATTTATCATGTGCATTTTCCCAACTCAATACGTGCCACATCCATCAAATTAACACCACCTTTCTTTTGTTCTAATTAATTAACAATTGCTTGACAAATGGCAAACAACCTCACTAGAAGAAGAAAAGAAATTGTTCCAATGAAACATTTTGTTCTTCCAAACAGTACTGTGTAATCAATATGAAATAGCAAGATAGGGGTGAGCTCTAGGCCAAAAGAAAAAAAAAATAGGGGTTGTCGTTGGGTCAATTATTCCTTGGAATATTGAAAAATCTTCCTTTCTCTTTTTCTTTTTCTTTTTCTTTTTGCTTTCTTTCTTTTGGTTTATTTTTCGTTTCTTTTTTCTCAGCTATGTACAAATGGAATCCAGTGAACAGAAAAGTCGAGAGTTTTCTAATAATCGATGATGGGCTCCCCAATATTCAAATTTCTCTCTACCTTCCATGGCAAGTTAAATAGCTTGGCCAAGATGAATTTGAAGATCTTGTTCACATTGATGTTGTGGGTTGCACTTGAGAAGAAAAGGGTCGCCTTCATAGCTTTTGCGTAAGCCCTCGCCTGCATATAAATACGATCACAGTTTCATTAGTTATATGTAATTTTCTGCAACTTTTAGTGCGCAAGTGGCTCTCATGCAGTCATGCTTTATCCTTATTCACGCGGAGAGAGAGAGAAAAAAAGAAGAAGAAGAGGAAGACGAAGAAGCATATGTTGTTGTCAGAATTGACTCCATGGTCTTCATAAGACTTTGGTCCCAAATAATAGATCTAGACTGATTCTAATTTAAAAAAAAACAAAACAAAAACAAACAAACAGTGTCACACAATCTGTCTTATTATTTCGATGAGAAAATGTGAGTAAGAAATTACTGAATCACTAGCACGATGAGGAGATTCATAACCTAAGACTTTGCCGGAGATTTGGGATATGACCAAATGAAACAGTATACATCTTTAGGATCCAAAAATTTTGGGATTTTGTTTTGACCTCCTAGCATTTTAATTTTTCCATATACGAGCTGTACTCAGGAACTCATTTGCTTTTAACAAGTAACAGAATTATTGAATTATTAGCACTGGTTAAAGCAGCTAATGTGTTTACCTGGGTAATAATTGTCCATTGCAGATCTGGAGGAAGTCTCACAAAATCATCAAATTTTGTCCCAATTAGTATGGGAATTGCAGTCTGCAAGTTGAGGACAGACAGCAACAACTCAGTCATGTTCTATGGGACGAAAGTGATCAACGCGCATTAATAGGATCCCTTTACTGGGCCAAGCATCATATTCACTTCAAACTTTTATCATCATTAACTACTGAAAATGATAAGGAATTAATGATGGGATTTACTAGTAATTGATTTCCAAATTTGCAGTAATTTTTAGTACCTGATTCCATTTTCTTGCTTCACTGTACCATCCAACGACACTGAAAATTCACAAAAAAGCACCAAATCTCATTAGTATATTTAACCATGGACATAATGAACCTGTACATTTTCGCTCAAAAATTATGAACAGACCTATTGAGCGTACACCGACTAGTAAGATCAAACATGAACAGAATCGCCACTGCATCTTTACAGGCAATCGGAACATGATCCAGCGAACTCCTATCGCCTACAGCCATTGATTCACAGCATGATGAACACATTAATCAACAAGTTATACTTTCGTTATGTCAGACTGTTTGACAAGAAAACATTTGTATATATGCGCATACCTCCAACGTCCCAAAGACTACAGGAAATCCGAGCACCTTGAACCATCAATGTTTTATCCATTAAACTCACTCCTGTCATCTCCAAACATCTTTGTTCTTCTTGCTCATCCCCAACATATTTAATCTTCAACAGCAAAAGGAAACACAATTAATTCAAGTTCACCAGTAGCCAAAATAACTAAACTAATTAAACCAAGAAACTAATTAATTGATTACCATAAAGCTTGTCTTTCCAATCTGGCAATCACCCAACAAACTGATCTTCAACCTCACCAAATCCTCATCCGTACACTCATAACTACTCGTCGTCGGCAAAGCCGCTTCTATGGCCTCCGGCGGCGGCGACGAAGACTCTCCTCTTGTCAATCTCCGGTACCGGATTCTTTGCCTCCCGACCGAACAGACAAGAATTTTATCCCAAATGAACCGGAAAAACTCCCGGATAATCGAAACCCTGTCTAGAACACTCCACCGGAAGTTTATGTGAACTATTTTCCGGCAAACCAGTTGCGTCATCTTTGCAATAGCTTCACGTATACTTCTGGCCATGGAAACTCAGATTAGGCTGCTGTAATTTTTTCATAGCTAGCTTCAATGTTTTTGTGTTTGGTCTTTGGTTTTAGATACGTGAAGAGGTTTTTAACTAACCCAATACCCAATGCTAGGAAAGGTCCGAAGGCGACTGAGTAGCTAAGCTTCGCTAGTATGGAGGGAGGGACAGTTGACCGGTATTTTATTTGGGCCTGATTCCCAAACAGTCCAAAATGCCGGCTTCTTGAATACTTCGATACAAGGGTGTTTCCGTCAATTGCATGGCGTGGCGGGTAGTCTGGTAACTTCGTGAGAAAAGGACAAGTCGTTCTCAGTGTTTCGGGGGGATTAGGGTTTTAATTATAAACACATTTTCTAAAAGGAATAAAACTTTGTGGACATGCACAGAGCACCAAACGGAAAGCTGCTTATTGTAATAGGCTGTGTTTTAGATAAGAGAATCGAGAATCTGACCTTTGCGATATATAATATGCGACTATGCGATCTGCAAAGTGTAGGGTGTGAAACATAGAGTAGAGAACTATGTGATATAATTTTAGACAAAGCATGAGGACTGCTGCACCAATCTTTTTTTTCAAAAAAAAAAAAAAAAAAACTATCTGATACAGTTTTAGCATTCTTGTTACCAAGAGTGAAGTTTTCTTTCTTTCCAAAAAGAAAAGCCGAAATTAGATTAGGAAAAATGAAAAACTAATTGACTTTGCCAAGCTTTTTAGATGTGTGATGCCAAAACGATCAGTGAAGATTTGTTTTCGATAATTGTTATGCATCTACAAGTTTGTGCGAATGACTTTTCTTAGCCTGATAAATTTGTAATATCCTGTGTTTCCAAAAATATTTTCATATAATTATAGTTTTCCCAAGAAATGATCCATTGGTTCACTACATGAAATGAAATTATCAACATTTTGGATTAATAATATAGTGATCATCACAGTAACATTTCCTGCCGTAAAAGCTAATTAGCTAATTAATTGGTTTTGTCTGAACTAGCTAATCCATGGATGGCATGATTCCTGACACAAGCAATTAGAAATTGCTGTGCCACTTTGATTGGTAGATCTAGATCAGAGGAATTTCAGCCTTTTGGAATAAAGGAAAAACCCTTGAATCCCATCACAATGACTCAAAAACCCCACTCTTTTTCTTCTTTCACTAGCAAGAGAATCTGATAAAATAACTAAAAGGAATTACTTTCTATTGGTCATTTGATTGCTTGGTATGATGGTATCGTGCCTTCTCCTCTACTCTACTTTCGGTGATTCATATTATATTTTTCAATAAGGTCAAAAACATTATGTATGAATGTAATGTTCTAAAATATGATTTTTCTCTTAACGATTATTAAAGCATGTAACAGTCATGACCTAATGGAAGTAAGGAAAATGAGAAGGAAAATATCTTCGTTTTTTTTTTCTTCTGTGTTCTAAAGGTGCAATTAGTTGTGCTTAACCAATAGCCCCTTGTATTAGTCTAGAAACTCTAGCATTTCATTTGTGGCCCATTAGCAATGAAATTTCACTTAGAAATTTTGAGATTAAACTCATATGGATAATGGAAAGTGCAACATTAGCGAAGGGATATGTATCTAAATAATAACACGTAGGTAAGTAGGTTGTTTACTACTAAAAAAGTCAAAGTTTTTTGAGATAGAAGTTTTGATTTGTTAGGTTGTGCATTTGATTTAGTTAAAGATAATATAGATGCTAGACAAATTAGTATTTAGTTGTATGTGAAAAGGGTAATGTAGGAAGAAGTTATAAAT
This sequence comes from Rosa chinensis, assembly GCF_002994745.2. Lineage (NCBI taxonomy): Eukaryota > Viridiplantae > Streptophyta > Magnoliopsida > Rosales > Rosaceae > Rosa > Rosa chinensis. The sequence goes on from NC_037092.1 coordinate 32,614,772, forward strand.
TCTCTCAATAATTATATAGATATATGTATATTTGTTAAAGAAGCCATGCATCTCTTTGCTAGTAAAGTTGAAGTTAGTTTTGTTGTAACAAGATGATGATGGTACTCGCAATCGAGTTGATGATTATGGACATTCTAAGGTTTTGCCCATCTAATTTAATGTTAACAGAGGTCAAATTTGACTATGCACACCAAACCAAAGAAAATTAGGTAGAAATGCACATTTTTTTAGTTTAATTTTTCTCTCTTTTCAAGATGATGCTGAAAGGGGTTGTAGTGGTCGATGGTCACCGTCCTTCCATTTGTCCAATTGATAAGTTTAATCAGCATCCATTTGGTGGGGAAGTCACTATATAGAGAGGTCTTATGTGTATGGACCTCGCTCTATAGAACCTCCTAACCATCTACATTGTTCCACTGTACACCCCACCAAACCCAAATTTTTAATCATGGAGTTGGAGTATGAAAAACTAGTACCCCACCATATATCTGGTATAGTTTGGAGATTGTTTAAGGGTATTGTTAGCATTGAATGATTAAATCATGCAAGGTAGTTAACAATTCAACATCAACCAAACATAGGAACAGATTCTGTCAACAAAAAAATAACAAGGAACAGATTTTGAAAGAGGGAAAAGCAAAAGAGAGGAAAAGAAGTATGATTTGGTGTTTTGGTATTTCCGTGCCAGACATTGATGCTCAACCACAACACGTGTTGACACATCAAAAGAGAAGGAAAAAGGGTAGTATGAATGATGATGGATGCATGATGCTGCCAACAAGTTATTAAATTCAGTCATGGACCCTTGAAACTGGTCTCTATACTCAACCTCAATAGTAGGTAGAAAACATTAGAGATAACATTAGAGATAATTCTAGCCAACAAAAAAAAAACATTAGAGATAACGTGAAAATCTGGATAATGGGAGAGAAAAATGAGTTATGGATTCTTTTTTTTTGTTTATTTTTTTAATAAAATAATATTTTATAAATATTATAATTGTTCTTATGATTTAATTAATTTGCAAAGTTTTTTAATTTTCTAGAGTCATTTCTGTCAAAATTTTTTATTTTGACTAACAAACCCTCTTGTCTTAATAAAAGTATAGATATAGATAGCAGCTCTATGCAGTTAATTAGGTAGCCATTGCTAACTTGGTTGAAAAATTATGACTTAACCAAATAATTGGTGGGTTCAAATAATGAGAAAAAAATACTTAAGGAAAAATAGTTTCTTTCAAGTTTTCTCTTAACTCCTTAGCTTGGAATGAGATGTTTTAGATTGCAGGGAAGTAGCTCAAGGAATGAGATAGATCATTAGAAATGGAAAAAGCATCAACTTATGGACCTTCAATTGGGTTTTCCCTTTCCTCCGGTAAACCTTCTCTCAGACTCTAAAAAAGATAATATTAACTTGAATGAGACTATTTTTAACTACTTGATTGGAAACAATTAGAATAAACATAAATTAGCTTCTTCTTTTTTTCTTTTTACCATGATATTGTTGATCAAATTAGTATCCCCATCCCTTTTTATGATCAGGAAGATGAACTCATTTAGGGCCCGACTTCAAATTGTTGATTTTCTATCAAAACTGCCACTTGGCTACAAGGAAAGGATCAAATTGATCATCATAATGCTGATCTCTTAAGGAAAATGTGGAGGCTTAGTATACCTCCTAAAGTCAAAATTTTTAGCTGGATGCTCATCATAAGAGGAAGACTTAAAACTAGGGATAGATTAACTAGCTTTAGTTTGCTAAATGATAATGTTTGCCCCTTATGCAAAAATGACAATGAAACTGCAAATCATACTTTTGGCTCTTGTGATGTTACTATGGCTATCTGAAGATTTGCAGGTCTAATTGACATTACTGATTGGAATGCTGGTATTTTCACAAATCTCATAAAATTTGTTTATCAATAAACCTTATGATCAAGATTCATTTGCCAAAAATACTCATGTTATGTTGGTAGATTTGGAAAGGCATAAATGATTTAATTTTTAGGAATGTTAGCTACACTGATCCTCTTAGAGTAACTCCAACAGATTCCCTATAGTTTGATTTTTCTCTACTTTGCTCCAACAGATTCCCTATAACTATCCATATTTTAGGGAAAGTGAGGAAAGAGAAAACCAAATTCCCTATATTTACAGCAAACTCTAAAATTTGAAGAAAGAATATGAAGATTTTTGTAAAATAGGGAATCTGTTGGAGTTGGAGAAGAAAAAGAGGCTAAAGTTTTGACTTTTGCTTTCCTATAATACAAAAATTATAGAAAAACTGTTGGAGTTACTCTTAGTGTAGTTCATGTTGCTTCTACCTATTGGAATTTATATAGGAGTCACAACTCTGATTGTGGGGGATAAACAAACAAAAACCAACATGCCATCATTAAATGGCATCTCCCACGGCTTGATAATTACAAAATCAACTTTGCTTAGGGTTGGCAATTCTGACACGACTTGATAACACGATTCGAAAACCGCATGAAATAAAATGGGTTGAACCTGCACAATTAAAAAGCGGGTCAATCGCGGGTCAACTTCTCATGACCTATTTAATAAACGGGTTGGCCGCAAGCAACCCACCAACACGAAGTGAATCCGTATAACCCATTTATTATTATTGGATTGGTGAACTTGAAATATTTTCTTTCATCATTCTTTGATTTAATTATTCATGAATTATATAATTATTTTGTTGTGGAGTATTTAGTGAATTTAATTAGTTTATCTAATTTTTTTTAAGGATTAAATATTGTTTAGTCCTTGAACTTTTACTAAGAAAACATTTTAGTCACTGTCCTTTTAATTTCATATATTTAATATTTGTACTCTCAATTTTAGACTAATAGGTCCATTCAATTACTTTTCATTCAAAAGCTTCGTTAAGTTACTGACGTGACATTCATTTCGCCCCAAAATGTCTATTATACCCTCACTTACTTCTTTTTAATTTAATTTTTCCTCTTTGTTTTTTTTTTCCCTGTTTATCTCTTCTTCTTCCGATGCATCATCGAGCACCTTGGTCCCATTGGCACTCCTTTTTCTTGGTTTTGAAGTTTGTGCTTCAATTCCATTGCTAGTCCCTTCTCCAAGTTGTGCGAGTGCATGCACAATCTTCTCACGCAGTCCAAGTGCCGCAATGCCAATGTTAAACAAATCTTACAAAGTCAAAACAAATCAATCAAAAAGACAAATTCAATCCAACAACAAAGTAAGTATCTCAGTATATGTTAAGTTCACTACCTCTTTTGTGAGCCACTATAGACCATCCCAATCAATCTCTTCTCTCACAAAAACTTCCTCATACTTCTCTAAACCAAGACTGCGTAGCCACTCAACAACTTGCTCAGAAACTTAGGCCCTATTGCGTCATCAGAAATTTCAGTCCCCTTTTGTATTGAAAATGAAACACCTACAGTAAAATTAGCACTCGCAATAAAAAAGACCAAATCTTTACAATCTAGAACACTTTAAATTTACATCTAGATGTTGAATTTCTTGTTTGTCAAGACAATCATTGGTGTGGAGCTGTCTTTCTTCATTGCCCAACTCAAAAATGTCAATCCCTCGAAAAAATCATCAAGAACGCTGCCTGGCGCAAGCATTCCCATTTGGTATCCGCCTGCGAATCCACCCTCAACAAGCTCAACTCCTTCTCTGAATCTCCCCTCAAAGACCCCAACTCCCCCATCATCAAATTCCTCTTCGCCGACGCCGAGGCCGTCCTTGCCATCGACTCCGCCCATGCCAAGGTCGTTGAGTTCCGCCTTCAAGCTCTTCTCCCTCAGTCTCTTCCACGGCAAGATCGACACTACCGCACCCAAGTTCGTACTCTTCAAGATCATCTACTCCATCTGCAAGTGCGGCTGGCTTGGTGACGAGGCAATCTAGCGCATCCTCAAACTTCTGCTCGCCACCATTAGATCGTCGTTAGTGGCTATCAGAGGGGATTGCTTAGTGAGTATTGTGAGAACTTGTTATAATGTGTACCTTGGTGGATTGAATGGGACCAATCATATCTGTGCCAACCCTATTTTGGCTCAGATTATAGTCATTGTCTTCACCATGGTGGAGGCCGATGCTTTGTCTTCCTCTAGATGCGACTTTTGGGAGCGGCGAAGTAGATGCGGCCTAAAGAAGAAGAAGAGGGGAACAACTTAGGGTTCGGCAAAGACTGGGAAGAGGAGATAGCAATTTCCACGATTAAAAAAGAAGAAGAAGAAGAAGAGATAAACAGGGAAAAAAAAAAGGCAAAAACTCACAAATGGTCACCGAGTTTTCACCCATTCGACACTTAACTCACTGACATTTTAAAAAACCACTTTAACTCACTCACTTTATGCACCGTTTATCATATAACTCACTCGATGCTAACGTCGTCTACTCAATCGTTAAAGGACGTTATTTCCAAGGTCATTTTGGTCCAATCAGTTATGAAAAAAGGGTTTTGGATACCAATCCCTAATTTAGAACGTTGTTTTTCATTCGACCCATCTCTCTCACCATTGCTTTCAAACCTCGACTCCACAGTCCATCAATTCAGTTCTAGAGCGAGAAAGAGAGAGAGGGAGGGACGAAGACACAAAATCAAGAGTTCTCATTGAGAATTTGAATGAGCATAGATGTCAGAGATTTCAAATAAATGGAGATATTTCAGACTTGATGGAGAGCCACCAACACCTCATGGTAATTGAATCTTCCCCTTCAATAAGTGATATCACTTTTAGGGTATTTACGCCGATGATGGGTTGGGTTATCGATTTTTTTGTTTTTAGTCCATAAAAGTGGTCCAGAAATGGAGTTAGGGTTTTTAAATTATGAAGATTGAAATTGGGATTGAAACGAGGGTTTTTAAATAAAGCTTTAGTATAACTTGTGGTTTGTTGTTTTGTTTATGGAAATTTGGGGGGAGGGAATGGGGTTTGTTTATTGTAATTGGGATTGGGTTTACTGAAATTGGGATTTGTCTATAGGGTTTTGTTTATTCCACCTATTGATAAGTTTATTAGTGCAGACATTTAAGGGATTTGTATAATGAAATCTTAGTATGGAGATTAGTTTAATTCAATTGAGAATGAGTGCATCTTTTGATATTAGAACTTCCATGAAATCATATAAGAAAGTCCACAAACCAAGTTCCTCTGTTCTTGAAAAATAAAGAAAACGTACAGTTCAAATCCATGTATTCTACTGTTACCTTTGCTACTCTGTTTCGATATGAAAAATCTCTGAACAATGATCAATTTGTTTGTTACTGTTTTTTTTTTTCCTGAAATTTCTGTCATGGAGATTGCGATCAAATATGTTTGTCACTGAGATTATGGTTTGGTATCTTATTTGCAGAACCTAATTGGTTCACAATTGCATTTCACCATGGGGGGAGGTTTTATAGGTTGGGAAGTGGTAATAGGTTTTACAAGGGAGGAGAGGTGGCTTATGTGGACAAAATGGAGACTGATAAGATTTCATGGACTTGTCTGAATTGTTTTGCTGAAGACTTGGGGTACAGACATCCTCCAATCGCTTATTGATTCAAGTTACCTGGAAGTGTAAATGGAGAAGGCTTATTGCCAATTAGTGATGACAAGGATATTCAAGACATGTTGCAATTTATGCCAAGTAGTAGGGTCTTAGAAATTTACATTGTTGGGGGTGGTGTGAGAAGAAAGGAGGAGGCAGAGCTAGAGGATGCTGGAATTCTGCCTATTAAAGACGTTGATCACCTACAGTACATGGGAAATGTTGTAGAGGACTTAGAAGAAGTGGAACCATTAAAATTCAATGCCAGTGGTGTTGGTACATCGAATGGCCCAGAGGTTACAAATGGATCTGAAAAGGGAAGTCGAGCAAATGTGGTGAAAAACAAAGGGGGTAGGCCTAAACATAAGAAGCACATGGGATTTACAAAAGGGTTTGTAAATGTGCAAAGTAGTGAAGCAACTGAAGTTGGAATGGGAGTGGGTGTAAATGGTAAGAGAATTAGACCAGAGGCAAGAGCATGTAAGGTGAAAAAAAAAACCAAGCAGATATGACACTAGATTTAAAGGGGAGATGAGTTATACTGAAGAAGGAGTCGTGGACGAAAGTGAAGAATCTGACAGCGATGATCCAGATTTTGAGGACGTTATAGATAGTGATTGGGAACTTAATGATGAGGATGATGAGGTACTATTTGAATCAAATGTTGATGGTGGATCTAAAAATGTGAACGAGTACAATGACATGGGATTTGCTGGTGATATATCTGATGGAGAAGGTGAAGATTCTGAAAGGTTTGATAGCGGGACTGATTCTACGTCAAGTGAGGATGAAGAAGAGAGAATTCAAAAAGGAGAGAGGAAGAAGAAGAAAAGGTGGTCCAAGTGGAAAGAGTTCACAAAAAATGATATGAAAAACCCAGTATTTGAGCTTGGTATGGAATTTCCGAATGCAGATGCCTTCAGAGATGCAGTTAGGGTATTTTCAATGAAGACTAGAAAAGCAATCCGGTTTATTACCAATGATTCAAAAAGGGTCCAAGTTGTGTGCAAAACAAGTCCGGACTGTCCATTTCGGATATGGGCCTCTGTAAAGGATAAACAATCAGGTACATTTTCCATTAAGACACTCAAAGTAGAACATGAATGCAGTGTGGTTGAAGGGAAAATATATCATTGCAATGCTCCATTCATAGCTAAGGGATACCTTGATGCTTTCATTGCTGATAAGAGTTGGTCAAGGGAAGGTATATAATCTGCTGTGCAAAGGGATTTTGGATTGCATGTTGGGTATCAAATGTGTTACAGGGCCAAAAGAAGAGCTGCAGTTATTGCAGAAGGTACAATTGAGGACCAATACAACCTCTTGGAGTCCTATGCAGTAATATTAAAGAAGACAAATCCTAATACTTCAGTTTGGATCGAAGGAGATCTAGTAGGTGATAATGTAAGAAGGTTCAAAAGAATTTATATTTGTTTTGGAGCATTGAAAAAAGGATGGATGGAAGGTTGTAGATCAATCCTAGGAGTTGATGGATGTCATTTGAAGACAATGCATAAAGGGATATTACTAACAGTTGTTGGCATCGATGGGAACAATGGCATGTATCCTATTGCTTATGCTATTGTTGAGAAAGAAACAAGGGAAGCATGGATATGGTTCTTCAAGTTTGTGAAGGATGACCTGTGCCTAAACAATGATCACTCATATGTTTTCACAAGTGATAAGCAAAAGGGGATTCTGGACGCAGTAAAGGAGTTGTTCCCTAATTCAGAGCATAGACATTGTGCAAGGCATTTATATAACAACTTCAAAGGAGATGGGAATATTGGTGGAGAGCTGAAAGACTTGTTTTGGGCTGCTGCAAGGTCAACAACTAAGTATCATTGCATGAAGAACATTGACACCATTCATGCTAAGAGCACAAAAGCATGGAATTTTTTAAAAGACAAGCCTGTTGAACAGTGGAGCAGGTCACACTTCAAAGAAGATTGCAAGTGTGATGTTTTACTAAACAATCATTGTGAGAGCTGGAATTCAAAAATTTTGCCTGCTAGGAAGATGCCAATTTTAGGACTTTTGGAAGATTTGAGACTAAATGTCATGATCAGATTGGCAAATAGAAGATGTGCAGGGCTTAGATGGAAAAGTAAGGTCGGTCCAAGAATTGCAAAACTGTTGAAGAAAAATGCTGATAGAAGCCATGAGTACGCACCAAGAGAATCTTCAAACAATAGGTTCCAAATTCAAGGAAGAGGAGTCTCATGTCAATCAGGTGTTATAAGCACTCATGATGTAGATCTCAATAAAAGAAATTGTACCTGCAGAAGATGGAATATCAGTGGACTTCCATGTCCACATGCAATTTGTGCAATCTTTTCAAAGGGCCTGAAGCCAGAAGACTTTGTGGATGTGGCCTATTTGCAAAAAAAATACATGCTTGCATATGGTCCAGCCATAAACCCAATTCCTGGTGTTGAAGAATGGGATGTTATCGAAAAGCCAATTCTGCCACCACAGTACACTAGAGGACCTGGAAGGCCTAAATTCTCAAGAAACAAAGAACCATGTAATTTGTTTTACCACTTATTAATTTTCAGTTCACTTACATACTGATTCCTAACTTATTTATGTTGTTGCAGATGAGCAACGTCTACCACCTCCTGGAACCACTAAGCCACCTTCTGGAACTGAGAAGTTACCAAGGGCTTACTATCAAGGAATTACATGTGGACGATGCCATAAGAAAGGGCATAATAGCAGAACTTGTGCAAGAAGAGAAGCACAGTCCCAAACAAGGGTAAGAAAATAATTTCTTTTAAAACTTGAAACTGCAGGTTGAATTTTTTTTTTTAATTGATCAAATGAAACTGCAGATTGAATCACCACCTTCTCAAAACTATGGAAATGATGTGCATGTTGATCAAGCTTCACATGATGACAATGTATGAACTTTTGTGCATATTACCAATACTGTATGTGCATGTTAATATGTTTTGAAAGTCTGAACATGTCAATTTATGTTTATTAGGTTCAACCAAACACCACCACCTCTATGCAGCAAGATCAAGCCCATACACATATATCATTTGAGAACACACTGATAGAAGAGGTAATGAGATACATGTGGCTTGAAAGTTTAATTAATGGTAGAGAAGGTTAATTAAACAAATGAAAAATGCTTGCAGGTGCATATACAAACACCCTCAAGTGTGGGAGCTACTTCATCACAACCACTTTTTACAAACCCATCTATGTCACAAGTTTACCCTCATCCTCAATCGTCTTCACAGCCAAGTGTTATCGGATCATCCTCTGAGAAAGGGAGGCTAATGCGGACTAAGTCACCAGCAAAGAAGCAAATACCTATGAGAATTCAGCGCAACAAAGCCTTTTCACCAAATGAAAGATCTTAGCGCAAGCCAAATTGGAAGCCATGAACCTAAATTGTTTTATGCTTTTGTTTTTTTAGCTCTATTAAGCAATAGTCTTGTTGAAGCTGGGATTAGATGACTTTGCATTTTGTAATTGAAGGTTGAGCTTTTGTAATCATAATTGATGTTAGGCTTCATAACTGCTACTATCTACTCAACCTCTTATCTTTTGTATGCTTCGACAACTAGACAACAATTTGGTTTAAGTGCAAATTCATTATTAAGTTCATTATCATCATTCTAAACGTGTGTTTTTTCAACTTGTTTCCATCATTCCTTGTTGAGAAATTAAATGTTTTAAAGACATGGGTTTCAATGAAATATATGAAGGAGAGTAATTAAGGCATAAATGTATGATTTTATAGATTTTGAGAGAGGAATGGATATAGAGGGAAAATTAAACTCATTTTGGAGGGAATATTGTACAATAGTGAGTAAGACCCAGATCGGACAATAATGCCCCTCCAATAAGTGCACGTGATGGATCATGTGTTAAGTTTATAGAATTGTATAGACAGCAGTGAGTTATATGATAAACGGTGCATAAAGTGAGTGAGTTAAAGTGGTTTTTTGAAATGTCAGTGACTTATGTGTCGAATAGGTGAAAACTCAGTGACCATTTGTGATTTTTTGCCAAAAAAAAAAAGAAGAGAAAAAACTAAATTTAAAAAAATAAATAAATGAGGGTATAATTGACATATTGGCGCAAAAGGAATGTCATGTTAGCAATTTAACGGAGCTTTTGGATGGAAAGTAACATAATGGACTTGTTGATCCAAAGTTAATTAGAAGGACATGGGACATAATTGTTTTTTTCAGTAAAAATTTAAGGACTAAATAATATTTAATCCTTTTTTTTTTTAATAAATGGGGTACAACGTTAACCCTTAAATGAGTTATTTTATCCAACACGATACGACCTATTTATTAAATGGGTTAAGCAGGTTGAAAACGGGTAAACCATTTAAATAGGTTGGGTTTGAGTTTAAATTTTCGACACTATTATTAAATGGGTTGGGTTTGTCTCCTGTGACACAAAAAATACCTTGACCCAACACAACACGACCCATTGACAGCCTTAACTTTGATGGTTTGGTTAATCAAGCAACGTCTTCATCAACTGGCTTCATTATTAGATATCAACATGGTGTTCCTATTGTGGAAGGTGCCAAGTGTGTTGGAAAAATCTTTGTTTCAACAATTGAGGACTTGCTCTAAGACAATGACTAATTAAAGCAAAAGAGAAGAACATCAAGAAAATCATGGTGGAAGGAGACTCCAAGTTGGTCATTGACTGCATCCAAGATAAATGTGATACTCCTTGGCGACTCAAGGCAATCATTCAAGACATTAAGAAGATCGCTAGCTGCTTTAAATGCTTCTCTATTAACCATGTGAAATGTAGTCCTTTTCGACCAAATTGGGTTGGGTTGTATTAGAGGTTCAACCTTATAAAAAAAAAAAAAAACTCTATGCGGTACTTATATTAAACACACTGATCTTGTGCTTTTCTATTATTTGATTATATTGAAGAGAATTAAATATTCGAAGCAGACAATCCTAACTTAATTTTTCACCTTCATTTTTGACTTCGTGCTATCTCCATTATCTTGTGTTGTTAGTGATTATTATTCGAGGAAAAGGTCCTTGGGTTAAGGCAAATGGTGAGAGGGAATTGATAATTAGGTTAGAACTAGTTTAAGTCAGGCGTTTGATCCTCACTTGTTTTGTAATAATAATAACTAGACGGGCCTCACACACTATGTGTGTGCAAATTGATATAAATTTTTTTAAACAGGGAGTGGGAAGGATATTTTTTTTATTTTTTATTTTTTATTTTTAGGAGTGGGTAGTTTTTTCTAATTGGACCTCCAAATTTGCTATTTAGACCTCTCATACTTAGTACACCTCTAATTTCCTTTTTAGAATACTTGAAAAGCTAAGTTGACCTCCTTATCTATACCAAAACACCCTTGAACATGAGATACAATAATTTGTTACTCTAATTTTTATCTGTATCTTCAACCACAAGAAGAATAATGAATCAAAATCACATGATATTTCTCTCTTATGAGTAGGTCTGTGATGCCCCGGAAATTCGTTATTATTTTTCGTGAATTTTCTGAAATTTAATTAGTGGTTATTGGACGGTTTCGTGGCTCATGGATGGAGCGGAAGTGGTTCGGACGAATTTTTATTTGGAAAGTATGGTTTTTTTTTGTTTTGGGGGGGGGGGGGGGGGGTGCAAAGGTTGACTTTTTATATGTTGGGTTTCTCTAAAAACTTCCTTCACAAAAGTCGTAGAGTGTGTCGATACGAGTTCGTGGACATATGGAACGTGAAAATTGGAGTTTGTATGAGAAAGTTATGAGCGATTGAAAATTGGAAAAATTCTATAAATAGGGGTTTTCGTTTTCAGAAATTATTATTTATATGTTTGGAAATTTTCCATTTCCGGAAACCAGAAAAACCCCATTCTCTCTCCTGATTTTCAACTGACCCGACCCATACTCGGTCGATCCGACCTAACTTTTCCTGCACGCTCCGGCGACCTCTAGCGGCCGGACTAGGACAAACTTCTTCACCTCCACCGTGCGCTCCTCCCTGTGGCATCCTCTAGCGACGATTTGCACCGTGCACTGTGCTGGAAGGCAGCGAACCCGTGTGCAGTCGGACCTGATTGGTTCTCTGATCTCCGACGATGGTGGGGCTTCAAACCAAGCTTGTGGAGCTCGCAGCAGCCTCTTCTGTCGATCCTTGGTGGTTGTTTGGAGCGATTTACGTGGGAATTGGTTCAACTCGAGGTGAACAGTGATCCTCGGCTTGTGAAGGTGATCTAGGCCGAGTTGCTTGAACCCCAGGTATTAAAGTTGTTCTATTTAGTGTTCTTGACATTTTGGACGGTTGGATTTTGATGGTTTTGAGTTTTGGCTGGTGGTGGTTGTGCCACCACCTGGGGCGCTCTTTGGCGGCATTTCGGCCTTGTAAGGGACTGTTTCTTGTGTTATTTATCATCTACTCATCGATACGAGCATTTCAATATATATTATGCAATTTTTGGAGACCGTATGTATATGTTGTGATTTTTACGGTTTCGAACCATTCGATTATTCAATCTGGGTGGATTCGATTGTTCGATCGACTTGTGGTTTTGATATATCGATCATAGAAGTATTCTGGAGACATTGGTTGGTCTAAGATGAAATTCCACCTCGATTGGCGTTACTTTTGGGGATTTTAGTTCAAAACGGAGGTTTTGAACTTTAATCACTTTGTGATTCGTGCGCTGAATCGAGACCCTATGTGTTTAGGTGCTTGTCGGATTTGTGTTTAACGGATTGCGGTGATTTGTGCTTATTTTGGTTAGCGTATGAAGACGCAGCAGGATTCAGAGGTGAGTAAATCTCACGATATTCGTTATGAGCATGATTACCATATTGTCTTGGAGTTATTAGGTTAACTATGACTTTACTCGGTATTAGTGGTATTCCTGAGTGGATGACTATGTGTGTGTATATATATATATATTTACGTGAAATATATATGTATTAGTGCAATTGTTGTGATATGGGTAGCATAGGACGTATTGAGTTCGTTATCGTTGAAAATAATGAAATTAAGTATTGAGTTGTGATAATAGAATTTCATTTGTTGAGATACCATGGGTCTAGTATAATTGGTGATTTAAGATATGGTATCTTGTGTGGGAATATCTGTGAAATGAATCGTTGAAATCAGTGTAATAAATCTTTGTGATGATTGTCATGTAAAGCTTGTGTAGGAATATCTATGTAATGAATCATTGAAATCAGTGTGATAAATCTTTGTGATGATTGTTATGTAAAGCTTGTGTAGGAATATCTATGTAATGAATCACTGAAATTAGTGTGATAAATCTTTGTGATGATTGTCATGTAAAGCTTGTGTAGGAATATCTGTGTGATGACCCGCATAATTTGTGTGATGACCTGTGAAATTTGTGTGATGATCAGTGTGATGACTGCTCTTTAGAGGAGTTGAATTGTTATTAAGTTAACAACGATCCAGAGGACTGCTGGGATGGTCGGAGCTACCTATAAATGTTCGAGTATGGGGTTGTGATGATTTTGATGACTTGAATTGTTTGTTTTAATGTAACATCCTGAACTAAAACTATAAGCAGGGGTTACTATGAATTATTTCACTTTGTTTTGAATTGTGATTGCCTTGTTTTCTTCTTGGATTTATCTGTTGATGGTTTTATTTATCTTAAAGGCCATAGTAGTGACGATTGTACTCTGTGGTGAGGATAGGAAGGTGATCCATTGATTTTCACCTTTGATGTCATGTTGATGACAAAGGCTTCCAGTGGAGAGGAAATGAGTGTGATTTTGGAATTTGCCGTAGTGCGTTAGAATGGTATCGAACATTGCTTGAGGAAGTCTTGTTTGATTGGAATTTGTGTAATTGAATGCTACGTTGAGAATCTGAGCATGAGGTTTTAGTCACGAATTGACTTATGTAAGCATGATATGGAAGGATATGAAATTGATGGTTGTAGGTGCATATCGTTGTTTAGGTTGAGGTGATGGCAAGATTGTATTTCTGCTTTGTAGTTTTGAGTTTACTCCTACAAGGTTTCATAAGCTTACCGGATTTGTTGTGTGGCAACCCGGTGCACTATTCGATAGTGTAAGGGTTAATCCTGCAGGTCAGGGTAATCGTGGTTGAAGTTGAGGTTGCGTGCTGGTAGCATTACAGTAGGAAGCCAATTTTGTGACTTTACTGTTGTTACGACTTCCGCTTGTAGTAAGCTCTGAGGAGCATTTACTTATTATTTTGTTATGGCAATTTAATTTGTAAACTTGTGTAATTTGACTCTGTGTAGCGAGTATATATTGACATTGTGGGTTCAGGACATCAGTATATACTTGGGTTAAAAGGAAAAAGTTTTCCAAGTATTTTGCATTGATGGCTGAACCATCACGCATGTATAATTATGGATTATATATTGATTTTTAATTCTGTTAAAAAATCAGGGCGTGACAAGGTCTCACATCCATCAAAATTAATTAGAGGGTTGGTTCTCGATCTTGATATATTGCTGGAATCTCTTTGAATTTGCTAAAAGAAGGATTTCAAGGGTTTTGAGTTGGAAGATCGAGTAATAACTATATCATAATATTCAATGAATTTAGTTTAAGGAAATTTCATATCAGATTGTTTTGAATTTACGTTTGTATTAAATGATAAAAATTATTTTTACTTAATTATTTTAGGTAAATTATACATCAGGTAATATAAGGAAATTTTGAAAGAAAAAAAAATTAATTGAATGTTATATTTGGGGAGGTAAAAAGGGTATTTGTTTTTTGTTTTTTTTTTCTTTCTATTTTTCTCTTTGTCCTTATTTGTTTTTTCATATGACTTGACAAAGTCTGTTAATAATTGAAAAAAGTTAGAGGTCCAAATATCAAATTTATAGGTCCAACTAGAACCACATTTCTCACTTTCACCATTTTTACCTTCCTGTTTTCTGTTTATTTTATAATTTAACTATATTACCCCTATCCATTTTCTATTGGAGAAAGGCCAATATTTTCGGCCAGTGTTGAAGCCCAAACTGTGCAACCTAGACGTGAAAAAAAAAGCTAAGAAAATGAATTCGGAACTAGATCCAAATCATTCATATCTCTAGCCTTTCCTTTGAGACTTGAATACACCCTAGACTCAGATTTTCATTACTTTTCAAACTATATTGGAATGACTCTATCCTTCTAAGAGCATCTCCAACTAGGACTGTCAATTCCGACACGACCCGATAACACGACTCGAAACCCACACGAAATAAAGCGGGTTGAACCCGCACGATTAAAAAGCGGGTCAGCCATGGGTCAACCCGCCATGACCCATTTAATAAATGGGTCGGCCACGGGTCAACCCGCTAACACGAAGTGAACCCGTATAACCCGATTATGCTATATTTTATCCTGAAATTTTAGACGTTGGGAGTATTTGATCATAGGAGTAGACAATTTGAAATATTTTTCCTTATAATTATTGGATTGAATTATTTATGAATTATATATAATTATTTATATTCTTCGTCTTGTAGAGTTTTTAGTGAATTTAATCAATTTATGTATTTTTTTAGTTAAATGGGTCGCATTGTTAACCCTTAAATGAGTCATTTTGTCAAACACAACACAACCTATTTATTAAATGGGTTAAGCGGGTTGGAAACGGGTAACCCGTTTAATAAATGGGTTGGGTTTGGGTTTAAATTTTTGACACAATTATTAAATGGGTTGGGTTTGGGTTTGTATCTTGCAACACGATAAATACCTTGACCCGACACGAACCCAACCCGACACGACCCATTGACAGCCCTATCTCCAACCATTTAGTCAAAAGCCAAAGCCATATGCAAAATATGACTCCCCTAATGTCATCACTATTCATTCAATTTTTGCATCTCCAACCATCTTTGCCAAAGTCATTTAATAAATGAATCATTTTCGAGAATTAATTAACTACAATATGAATTTATATATCATACATGATTATGTTATATAATATATCGTCATTAATTGATTTTTAAATTTTTATTTATTTATTTTTGGGAATCTATATATTCGTGCCACGTGTCAATGTTATTCGGATCCAATATCTTATCTCTATCTCGGTTGAGATTTTATTTACCACGTGATAAGATAAGATTTTCTATCTCAACTTTATTACCGATTTTAGTGCCATGCACGTGTCAGTCGTTGAAAGGCTGGTTATATTACGTTATTGATTTTTATCTGCCACGTGTCGTATCCTATCTTCAGATATCATTTTCCAACCCTCCATAAATACGGAGTCATTCACTCCATCATAGCTCACCAATTCACAAACACATCTCTTCTCATATCAGAAGCTTAGAAATTCTGAACTTCCTTTTCATTTTATATTTTTGGTTCCTTGTTGCAATGAATAGGTTTCGGAAATTGCTGATGCAAGAGGAAGAAGATGCCATTACAAGAAATCGTCAAAGAGCCCTGGTGATGCAGGCAGCTTCCTCTCATATCTTGAGGATCCAAGAGGAAGAATCACAGTGGGGTGGTTCACAGCCCGGGCGCCAGTATATCGCAAGAGATCTAGAAGCTATGGATCGACGACTGAAGGCTTTATACTTCACTTCATCGTGCAGGTTCCAGGGCGATGTATTTTGCAGAAGGTACAGAATGCGACCTCATGTATTTGACCAAATGATGCATGATGTCGCCAACCACGATTCGTACTTCGTGCAAACTGATGATGCCTCCGGCAGAGTTGGTTTGTCTACCGAACAAAAGCTGACTTGTGCTATGAGGATACTTGCTTACGGGCCTCCGGCCGACCTGTGTGATGAGTTTCTAGACGTAGCTGAATCTACAGCTTTGGAGATCTTGGCGCACTTTACTAGAGCAATCTGGAATGTGTACCACGATCATTACCTTCGTCGCCTAACTTCAGCAGATTTGCAGCGGTTGCTTGATGTTGCCGACAAAAGGGGGTTCCCTGGAATGGTGGGAAGTCTCGACTGTATGCACTGGTAGTGGAAAAACTGCCCAACCTCATGGCAAGAGCACTTCAATGGTTATAAGGGAAACCCCACAATCATTTTGGAGGTGGTCGCATCATACGATGCTTGGATTTGGCACGCTATTTCGGACTTCCAGGTTCCCTTAATGATATCAATGTACTTGGAATGTCTCCATTATTCAACGAAATATGCACATGTGAGGCTCCTCGAGTTTCGTACTATGTAGGTGATAGAGAATATGGCCAATGCTACTACCTAGTCGATGGAATCTACCCTAAATGGGGATCTTTTGTGAAAGCAATTAGAAATCCAATTACGCCAGAGCAAGCTCATTTTACAAAGATGCAGGAGTCATACAGAAAAGACGTGGAGAGGGCATTTGGAATTCTTCAAGCTTGTTTTGCAATAGTAAGAGGACCCGCCCGTGGATGGGATAGAGAGGATCTCCAATACATCATGATGACCTGCATTATTTTGCACAAAATGATTATCGATGATGAGCGTGAAGAAGATGAAGAGTCACCTATTGACCCTGATGATATCCCCACCAGACCAAGGAAAGCACAAATATATGAGAGGTATGAGGATGATCGTGAGGTTGAGTGCAACCGTCCCGAACTTGAGGTGTTCATGACCCGTTACCAGGGGGTTAAATGCCCAATTGTGCATAGAGTCCTTCAAGGAGATTTGGTTAATCACCTCTGGAACATGAAGCTGCAAGCAGAGCGGAACCACAGATGAAGAGATTGTATTTTCAAGCTTTCAATAATTGGCAATGTGGCCATTGTGTGGTTTGATTGTTTGTGTGTTTATGCTTTGTAATGTTGTGTAGTTTTATTTTATTGTTAGTGTGTTTATGCTTTTGTAATGCAGTGTGTTTTATTGTTATGAATAAAAGTGAGATAAAAACAAGTTTTTGTTAAAGTAAAATGAGATTGTAATTGATCTACTTATTTCATTTCATAGTCCCTTTATATAGGGATAGAATTACAACAGAAATATCGATTACATTAATGATACTAAATGCTGATTGATCCGTAATTGCATTGATTGATGGTAATAACTGATTCCTTGATTCCATCTCCGTCAGTCACTTTGACGAAGGCACATAATGTGTTTTTCCTTTAACACTCCCCCTTGTGCCAAGTCAAAGATGAAATGGTGCATGCGTTGTTGCCTCACTAAAAACCTTGCCAAGTAACAATAAAAACCCTGTGGGACAAAAAATACACCTTGGTCGAAGGAAAAGAGCACAACGCACCGTTTACATTTGAGGATGACATGTGTGTGTTAGACTCTCCCTAACGTCTACACCTCCCCCTGATCCTTACATTAATCAAGGGAGCTTGGAAAGTCTTCGCATTCCTATGCTTTTCATATGTTTCTCAAATATGGCCTTAGGCAATGATTTGGTGAACAAATCTGCCACATTCTCCTCAGACCTTACTTGATTCACTTGAATCTTGAGGAAGGCCTGTTGTTGCTGATTGTAGAAAAACCTTGGTGATATGTGTTTTGTATTATCACCCTTGATATGCCCTAGCTTCATCTGTTCGATGTAAGCTGCATTATCTTTATTAATGCAAGTAGGCTCTTCAGTGGTAGAACTCAAACCACTAGTTCCTCGAATATGTGTGATGATAGCTCTTAACCATACACACTCACGAACCGCCTCATGTAGAGTAATGATCTCTGAGTGGTTCGAGGAGGTAGCCACAAGGGTTTGCATGGTTGATCTCCAAGATATCGTCGTGTTCCCAATGGTAAATACATAACTAATTTGGGAACGACATTTATGTCGGTCAGAGAGGTACCCAGCATCAGCAAAACCAACCAAAACATCATTTGGGGTTTTGGTAGAGTGAGTGGCGCTTTCGCCATCAACCTATCCTTTAGGGATTGCAGTTCCATCTGCGGTCCCTCTTGTCTCTCTGTAGGGAAAGAACAGTCCCAAGTCAATGGTTCCTTTTAGGTATCGAAAATGTTCTTGATACCATTCCAGTGACGCTGCATTGGCGCTGAGCTAAATCTAGCTAACAAGTTCATTGAGAATGCAATGTCTGGTCGAGTACATTAGGCTAAGTACAATAATGCGCCTATTGCACTTAGATAGGGAATTTCAGTTCCCTACACCTCTTCGTCATCTTCCTTTAGACGAAATGGATCTTTCCTTGCATCCAAGCTTCGACCGATCATGGGAGTGCTAGCAGGATGCACTTTGTCCGTGTTATATCACCTGACTTTTGGAAATACGTAGACTGGTGGATTAGTATTCCACAAACTCGGTGTTCTAGTTCAAGGCCTAGATAGAGTCGAGTTTTCCCAAGATCCTTCATCTCAAATTCGGATTTCAAGTAGCTCGCGGTTTCTTTTATTTCATCAAGAGTACCTATTATGTTTATATCATCGACATATACAGGTACGATTGCAAATTCGAAACTTGTTTTCTTTATGAATACGCAGGGGCATACTTCATCATTCTTATATCCTTTCCCAATCAAGTAGTCACTTAGATGGGTATACCACATCCGCCCGGATTGTTTCATTCCGTAAAGTGAGCGTTTCAACTTAATTGCAAACGCACTCCGTGGTTTAGAGTCACTTGACTTAGATAATGTAAGGCCATCAGGCACTTTCATATATATATATATATATATATATATATATATATCTCTGAATCTAGACCCTCATAGAGATATGTAGTAACCACATCCATGAGCTGCATTTCCAGCCCTTTGGAAATTACTAAGCTAACTAAGTAGCGGAACGTTATAACGTCCATTACGGGAGAGTATGTCTCCTCGTAGTCAATTCTAGGGCGTTGTGAGAAACCTTGCGCCACAAGGCGAGCCTTGTACTTCAGGTGTTCATTAGTCTCATTACGCTTTCTGACAAAGACCCATTTATGTCCTACAGGCTTTACACTTGGTGGGGTTAGCACTACCGGACCAAATACCTGTCTCTTTGTCAGAGAATCTAATTTTGCCTGGATTGATTCTTTCTATTTAGGCCAATCTGCTCTTTGTTGATATTTTGCAACAGAGCGTGGTTCGATATCATCGTGCTTTATGATTCCTTGAGCAACAGTATATATCATCAATGTGTATGGAAGATCTTTCTATCAACTCATACGCACTCTCATAATCCTTTGAGATTTCTTTATTCTCTGGAATCATTTTAAACATCGGAGTGTCCTCCAGTATTGATTCATGGACATAACTATAATCAGAGACAATTTCATGAGAGGAATTCTATACATTGATGATTGGTTTGTGCCTTACTCGCCCTCTTCTTCCTTGGGTGAGTGTCAATCGAACCAAGTGGCCTCCCCCTCGTCCTTTGGGGAGCCACGGCCTCAACCACACCTCTACTAAGTGTGGTTGTAGTGCCTCTATCTGCAGCAGCGTGCCCTTTGTTGGGGACTTCTAACCTTGCAGGCACATTTGCAGCTGGTATATGTGATCTCGTCACTTTTGCGATATCAGTAAACGCATCAGGCATCGAATCTGCTACGTTCTGAAGATCGATTATTCTTTTCACTTCACTTTCACATTGTGAAGTACAGGGATCAAAATGAGACAGAGTGGGGACAAACCACGGCAATTCCTATCGTTCCCTTGGAAAATCCTTTTTCCTATCTCCCCCTAACGACAGGAAGACTGTCTCATCAAAGTGACAATCCGAAAATCTAGTGGTAGAGAGATCGCCTGTCAAGGGTTCCAAATAGCGGATAATTGTTGGGGATTCGTATCCAACATAAATACTTAATCGTCTCTGAGGACCCATTTTGGTGCGCTGTGGGGGCGCAATAGGCACATATACTGCTCAACCAAATATGCGTAAGTATGAAATGTCAGGCTCATATCCAGTTACCAACTGGTACGCAGAAAATGGTTGGCTAGCTGTGGGTCTGAAACAAATAAGTAAAGCTGCGTGCAATATTGCATAACCCCATGCAGATATAGGCAGGTTGGTGCGCATAACCAATGCTCTAGCCACCATTTGTAGCCTTTTGATGGTGGCTTCTGAGAGACCATTTTGTGTATGTAGATGGGGTATAGGATGCTCTACATTGATCCCGATACACATGCAATAATCATCAAATGCTTTTGACGTAAACTCTAGCGTTATCAAGCCTTATAGACTGGATAAGGTGATCAGGGTGGTGAGCCCTTAAAAGTATAATCTGTGCTAGGAGTTTTGTAGCATTTCTTGTGGACAATAAAGCGACTTGTGACCAGTGTGTCGAAGCATCCACCAGAACCATAAAGTACTTGAATGGTCCGCATTCTGGATGGATAGGTCCACAGATATCTCTTTGTATCATTTGTAAGAATGGAATGTTTTGTTTTTTATCTTTAGCATAGGAAGGTCTCAATCCTGTTTTTGCTAAAGAGCAGGCTTTGCAAAACGAGTGATGTGCCTTTGAAATAGTCAATGAGGCATAATGGGATGTAGTGCTTCTGGTACTTCATAAAGCAATGACTGCATTTGAGCAGTACTAGGACCGATACCTTGCAATGTGACAGATTTTTCTCCCACTTTATTTTTCACTCGAAAATAAGAGATGTCCATATGAGTTCTTTAAAATATGGATCATCATGTCACGACCTCGGTGCTTTTGGCGGTCATGTCAAAACCTGTATGAGTCAGTGTCCCACATTTCATTGTTTGTGACAGTATAGGATTCAATTATCCAAATCGTACTGAGGTACAGTCCACTAGATTGACTCATAAGTTTCTCTAAAATGCGTTTCCTTCCACATTCATTAGAGTTAATATCAAGGTATTCAGTTCCATTCTCACAGTGTGTTTCTACTGGATAACCGTTGGCACAAATAGCTTTGAAACTTAATAAGGTTCGATTAGCTCTTAGTGCATATAGAGCATCTGTGACTTGAAATGTTGTGCCATTAGGCAGCAAAAATTTGGCAGTTCCTCGCCCTTTTATTACTTGTGATGATACAATCATCGTAGTCACAGAGGAATTATAGGCTATTGATTCAATGAATAATTGTCTATTTCTTAATATTGTGTGGGTAGTCCCACTATCAATTAATCACTCAAGTTCTCCTCCATTCATTTCTATAAATAAATGGGAGGTATTTAGAAAATATAGCTCATATTCTTTAGAGTATTTCTATTTGCGTAGAATGGTATTCTTTTCATTCTAATAATTTTTCTCTAGATGTATTGCTTTACATCTTTTTAGTGCTATGTCGAACCATGTAAATATGTGTAATAAATAAATTTGAATAAATTCAGTGCTTCAGAATAAAATTCGAAATTTATTAATAAGCCAACGATAAGCAAATCAAGGTCTTTGTTCATAAATCTAATTCATCAAACCATTCTTTAAGACCAAATAATAGTCTAATTAAAAATGAGGCATTATGCCTTCACAACTGTCTGTGGAAAATAAAATGAATAAAGCAGATCAGTTAAGATTGAGAGCATCGATTGACTTAGCAAGTTCCTCTTTGCCATTGAAGTCTGCAATTGTAAGGTTGACGTCTAGCTCATGACCTCCTTCTTCCATATAGTGAGCCTCTTGTAAAATGAGAGGCTCAGTTTGCGCGTTTATGGGATTCAGTCCCCAGTTTGCGCGTTGCGTCTATCTGCAAAATCAATCCCATGTGCAGCTGGGGCCCACCCTCTTCCGTCCTCAGCCAAAATGGCTTTCGTTCCAACTTCCTTCGTCAAAATGGCTCCACTTTTGACTAATAAGTCAAAATGGCTAAGCTTAGGTAATGGTTGGAGATGCCTTCCGGAAAAGCCAAAGTCATTTTGGCTTTTGACTACAACCGTTGGAGATGCCCTAATGCAAATAGCTTTCTTTAAGGGAAGATTAAGTTTACACAATTTTAAAATTATTTCTTTAGCATAAAAAATAAAGCATGACAATATAAAAATGTGCACATGAACATGAACGACTTATAAATTCAAATTGTAATGAAGAAGTTACGAGCATTTAAGTTTTTAGTATTTTTTTAAGAAAATAAAAAGATATATAAACAAACTGGATCAACTGGTACTAGGGCTGCTACTTGGTTTGGTAATTACCAAACTGACCGAATACCAACTGATGTTTTAGGTTTGGTATGCCGACTTTTTGGTAACCGAGACAAATAAAACTGAAATAAAAAATTACTGAAAAAGTTATAGTTTCGGTAAATACCGAATCTACCGATTATCTAAATATTAGCTTTATATACTATAGTTTTCAATACACATACATATATATTAAGAAATAAACATATGTTTTAGGAAAATTGAATTGAGAGAGAATTGAATCGTACTTTCATTGATAATAGGGGCCTCTTTATATAGAGGATTACAAACATAGAGATAGAGTTGTACATGGAAACATAATCGTACATTGATTGGATATCTCCTAAGATTCTCCGAGAATATCTCTAATATAAACCCTATTTCAACTAGAGCAAGTAACCTCTAGTTTAGGCCAGACACATATTCTGGATTTACTTGAACACTCTCCCTTGTGTCGCCCAAAAGTGGTACTCCTCTCGTTGCCTCATAAAAAACCTTGCCGAGTAACAAAAACTCTGTGGGACAAAAATAACCTCGGTCAAAGGGGAAAAAGAGCAAAATACACCCTTCACGTTTCGAGACCATACATGTAGACATCTCTCCCTGATGTCTACATCTCCCCCTGATGACTACGGTCATGGGAGTTCAGATAACTTCCGCAAACGATGCTACCAACATGTTCCTCAAAAGTGGAATTTAGGCAATGACTTAGTGAGCAAGTCTGCCACACTGTCCTCAGATCAAACCTTCACTTTGATCTTGAGGAGAGTCTGTTGTTGCTGATTATGCTTGGTGTTGTCGCTTTTGATGAAGCCTTTGCTTCATTTGTTCAAAGCAAGCAGCATTATCCTAAATGCTCGTAGGCTCATCTATAGTAGACTTCAAACCACAATTGTTTCGAACATGCGTAATTATGGATCCAATCCATATACATTCACGAACCACTTCGTGAAGAGCAATAATCTCTGCATTGTTCGAAGATATAACGACTAGGGTCTATTCGACCTCTAAGATATCACGGTCTTTACCAATGGTGAACACTTAACCATTTTGGGAATGACCTTTGTATGGGTCAGAGAGATACCCAACATCAGCAAAACCTTCCAAAACACGTCGTTTTTGGGATGAGGATAGCGGACGCAGGCCAGTGTTGGCGGGGTTCCTGGTGTGTGATGGGTCCGAATCCATCATCTCTCTGTCGGGATAGAACAAGCCCATATCAATCGTACATCTCAAGTACTGAAAGATATCTTTTACACCTATCCAATGGCGTCGCGTTGGCGCAAAGCTATATCTAGCTAACAAGTTCATAACATATGAGATGTCCGGTCTTATACATTGAGGTAAGTACAATAATGCGCTTATTGTATTTAAGTAAGGCACTTCTGCCTCTAGCTCATCTTCGTTATCATCCTTTGGACGAAGAGGATCATTTTTAGGATCAAGACTACGGACAATCATGAGGATGCTTAAAGGCTTTGACCCTGTCAAAATGCGTAAGCATCTATCGACACGATGCTCAAGTTCCAAACCGAGACATAATCATGTTCTCCCAAAATCCTCCATCTCAAACTATGATTTCAAGTGTTCAGCGGTTTCCCTTAACTCTTTAAGGGCTTCTAATGAAGATCATGTCTAACATGAACCGTGATAGAATCCGAAACTTGTTATGGAAACGTGCTGGCATATCCCTTCCCAATCAAGTAGTTACTTTAGTGAGCGTTTCAATCTCTTTGTAAAACGCGCTCCGTGGTCTAGAGCCACTTGACTTGGGTAAATGAAGTTCACCATGAATCTTTTTGTATATTCCGTATCTAGATCCCCATAGAGATACATAGTGACCACATTCGTAAGCTGCATGATCAGTTATTTGGAAACTACCAAACTGATCGACAGGGTAGTAGACATCCATTACGAGAGAATATGTCTCATCGTAGTCGATTCCAGGGCGTTTTGTGAGAAGCCTTGCGCCATAAGGCGAGATTGCCATCTCTTTTTCTCATCACGCTTTCTAACGAAGACCTATTAGTCAACAGGTTTTATGTCAGGAGGTGTTGGTATCACTGGCTCAAAAACCTTCCTCTTCGTTAGAGAATCCAATTCAACCTGGATCGCATCTTTCCATTTAGGCCAAATTTCTCTACGTTGGCATTCATTCATCAACGGAGCGTGGTTCGATATCATCGGACTCAACAAACTCATGGACAACTCATGCGCAACTACATCATCAATTATGATGGAGTTTCTATCACACGTCTCATGTACACTAGTGTAATTTTCAAAGAGCTCTATATTCTCAAGAATAGGTTCTGAAGTTGAGGCGTTCCCCAACGATAACCATAACCCTGAAGATACTCATGAGACGGATTTTGAGTCTTGATGATCAAAGGATTGGAATGTGCCAAAGTATCATTCGAACCCACGGGCCTTTCCCGCATTCGAGCAGGGGCCATGGCTTATAACGCCAGAGTGCCACTCTCTTTGGCGTTGGCGCCATGCCTACCTCCGTGTAGGGTGGCTCTACGTCCTCTCGTAGGGACGTCTATCCTTGCAGGCATGTTTGCAGCATATTTGTGTGATCTCGTCACTTTAACGGGGATCAGATGAGACATAGTGGGGACAGACCACGACAATTCCTATCGTTCCTACGGAACATCCGTGTTCTTATCTCCCCTTAACAACGAGAAGACTGTCTCATCAAAGTGACAACCCACAAATCTAGCGGTAAGGAGATCGCCTTGCAAGGGCATTAAGTAGCAAACGATTGTTGGAGTCTCAAATCTAACGTAGTTGCCCATGCATCTGTAAGGACCCATCATAGAGCGTTGTGGCGGCGCAATTGGCACAAAAATGACACACTCAAAAATGCGTAAGTACTATACTTGTACCCAGTCACTAGCTGTAATCCAGAGGTAGATTGAGTGGCGGTGGGTCGTAGACGAATTAGCATAGCTGCATGCAATATTGCATCATCCCAAGCGGATATAAGGAGATTGATGCACATTACCAATATTCAGACTACCATAGTAGTCGTTACCGCGAGACCATTTGGGTGTGTTCATGGGAATATGATGTCCAACATCAGTCCCATTTTAATAACCATCGAAAGTCTTCGATGTAAACTCTCTAGCATAGTCAAATCCAATTGATTGAATAAGATGATTCGGGGAGTGAGCCCGTTGTCATATGATATTTGCTAGGAGTGTAGCATAAGCAGCATTACAAGTGGACAATGGCACAACAGTGACTAGCGTGTTTGCGTATCAACCAACATCATGAGATATTTAAACATCCGCAAGTTGGTTGAACTAGTCCACAGAATCCCCACAGATTCTATGTAAGAACAGAATGAGTATTTTCATATACTTTGCATAGGACGGTTTCATTCCTAACTTCCCTAAGGAACGGGCTTTGTAAAACGAGCGAGAGGCCTTAGTTGGGGCTAAGCATCTGAAACGCTATTTGAAGCAAAGTTGGTGATTGCAACATCACCTGGGGCGTCATCACCATGATGTACGCTATCCATGGCGTCATGGATAAGGACTATGCTAGGCCTAGGCTGGTGGTGGACAGCAGCAGCTCCGGAGACAGCGGCGGCGGTCACACTTAGTACCAGAATCAACTTTTGATTCATGCTTTGTTTCGCTCGAAAGAAATGATGTCCATGTGAAGTCTTTAGTAGACGGATCATCATATCAGGACTAGGATGACCTATCCTATTGTGACAAAGCTAATATGTGTCTAAATCCAAGAGATCTTCTCTCATAACTTTTATTGGATTAATAGCTCGAATAGTGACATAGAGTCCACTAGAGAGACACATAAACTTCTCTAAGATGCGCCTTTGTTCGCAATCATTAGAGATATTGCAAAGGAACTCATTTTCGTTCTCTACATGCATTTTTGCATGGAATCCGTTGGCTATTCATAGGTGCGATTTTCCCTAAGAGCGTAGAGAGTTTTTGTGACAGTAATCAAGGTGCCATTTGGTAAGGGAGAACTTGGGCTATTCCATATCCTTGAATCAATACTGATGGCCCAGCCATCGTAGTCACAAAGTCATATGCTCAGAATCAAAATGAAGTCATAATGAAAAGAACTCGAAATTTTATTCATAAGCCAACGGAGTACATCATTGTCTCTTAACCATTAGGAGAATCTAATCCAAATGTTAGCTAATGCAAAACAAAGGTAGTCATTTGACTTCTTTCAGTCACTCCAAAATAAATATGACCAGGTGAGTAGAGAGATGTCGGTGGAGCAAAGCTCTCTTAAGTACCACTTATCTCAAAACCTTCCTAGACATCATACTCATTTTGAATGAGCTTATGTGAAGAAAAACTAAACTAATGGCATTTACTACAAAGTATATGGCAATTGCCTATTACATCTCTTGGAAAGATAAAGACTTAAACAGAATTGGCAATCTATTGATCCCAACCAGATTTGTAGTTTTCAACCCTTCACTCTAGATCATCTTCTTGATCTTCTTGTTCCACATAGTGAGCTTTTCTTGCTTCACAATATGTTTTGTAGGTAGTGACAATTTCTTCACGAGCTCTACAAATGTGTGCCCAATGACTGGATACTCCACATCGAGAACATACATCTCTTTACTCGGACTCCATTGATTGAGGCGCTTTGAAAGCGTCATTTAGATGGCTCTTAGTGTTGGTGGCGCCACCAACATGGCTAGAGGTGTTGCCTCCCTCTCTCTTTCCACTTTTACCTCTTCGGTTCCGTGTTCACCTATTTTGGCGGTCACCTTCCCAAGTAGAGTGATTATATGAACCAGAACGTCCAGAAGTATCCCTAAGATTAGGGTTTCGCTCTTGGTGCTCTCTCTTAGGGGCGCGACTATAATTGGATTCCGGAATATGTCATGTTTCCACGGATCTCGAATTATAGTTCTTCACAAGGATGTTGTCATGCTTTTCAGCAACATTCATAGCTCCAATGAGCTTATGAAACCTTGTGATCCATCCTGCAGTAACATTGATTTGATAGTTCTTAGCAACCATCAATGCAGAGACGGGGAAGGTAGAGAGAGTCTTCTCAATCAACATCGCATTTGTGATTTTTTTACCACAGAATTCCATTTAGGATTTAATGCAAAGTGCTTCAGAGTTATAGTCAAGAACTGACTTGAAATCACAGAAGCAGAGGCTATGCCATCGCACTTCTAGGTCCGGAAGCAGGGAGTCACGGACGTTGCCAAATCTTACTTCGAGTGAGACCCACAACCTTCTGGGGTCTTCTTTATTCATACACTCGTACTGGAACGAATTATCCATATGACGAGTCATTAGGATGATGACATTCGCCTTATTTACCTCTAAGGTTGCTCTATTTGCTTCTAAAGCTTGAGCTTGCTCAATAGTTAGCACATCCTGGCTAGGCTCGAGAATCATATCCAGGATTCCATCGGCCTTGAGATGCTGGCAGACATCACGAACCCACCTGTGATATCCAGAGCTAGTTGTTCCGAATGGAGCAGAGTCCGATTTGTTCAGGTTACTCATCCTGAAAGAGAACAAGAAAAAGGGTTAGTTTCGGAGGGGAAAAAGCTACCACGAAAACATATAAAATTCCTGAGCGTAATCGCTTCCAAAAAATTAGGAATTTCTGAGAGTAATCGCTTCCAAGAAATTCAACTCAAAGAGGTATTGAATTAGATCGAAACAATGACGTAAGTGGTTGATTCATAAATTCTCTACAAACTCTAAGTTTGGTGATCTCAAATAGCTCCAAGCTTGGAGTGAGCACGAACCCCCACAGTTCGGTTTAATTAGGTCTCCCCTATGACGAAGAAAGGGGGGGTAGAAGAAGAGAGTTTGCAAGTCCCTGAGGAAAAGAAGAGAAATTACTCTAAAAAAAAGGGAACTTTTAGAAAAAAATACCTCAAAATAGGTCGCCGGAAGATTTGACTTGAAAAAGTGGCCGGAAAAATCGCCGGAAGACCCGTTGCTGACGTGATAGTGGGTCCCTGTGCTGACATGGCAGAATCTGATTATGTGGCTGCTGACATGGCAGGTCTGACGTGGTAGAATCTGATGATGGGCTTGCTTGTGGGCTGTATCAGTGGGCCTGTTTCTGGGCTTCTTTCTTTCTTCTTTTGGGCTGGGCCGCCTGCTTCTTCCTTCTCCCTTTTTTTCTTTTTCTTCTCTCTGCCGGTTTAAGATGCAGCCTGTACTTTTGGCTGGTTCAGGAAATAAACGGCCAGTTCGGGAAAGAGGATTCCGGTTCCTTGATTCTGGGAATGAGGCGCTATTGTTGGTAAAATTTGGTAGCAATTGGATGTCCGGAAGATGGTGAACCGGTGGAATATTTTCTGCGGGTTGTATGCAGCTTCCGGTGGCCGGTTCT
The DNA here is from genome assembly GCF_002994745.2 of Rosa chinensis. NCBI lineage: Eukaryota > Viridiplantae > Streptophyta > Magnoliopsida > Rosales > Rosaceae > Rosa > Rosa chinensis. The sequence goes on from NC_037092.1 coordinate 32,643,658, forward strand.
ATAGGTTTTCGGCCGGTTCTGGTAGTTCTGCCGCCGGTTCTGGATTCCTGTGGTCGAGGGCTTCAAGTTGTGTGGCGGAGGCAGAAAAGGTATCAAGGTTTTGTATTCAGATTTAGGGTTTTGGCTATTAGGTTTTAGAGTTAGGACGTGGTGCTGATAACGTGTTTTAGGAACTGAATTGGGAAATAATTGAATCGTACTTTCATTGATAATATGGTCCTCTTTATATAGAGGATTACAAACATAGCGATAGAGTTGTATATGGAAACATAATCGTACATTGATTGAATATCTCCTAAAATTTTCCGAGAATATCTCTAATATAAACCCTATTTCAACTAGAGCAAGTAACATCGAGTTTGGGCCAGACACATATTCTGGATTTACTTGAACAACATAAAAAATTTTCATAATCAAATGAATATTACTACATTAATAGTACATGTATTTTAAGTAAACTGGTCAAAGATGGTTAAATAACCTAGTTTTATTGAAAATGGCTAAAACTTGATGTCATATGTACTAAAAAAGCTATAATAAGTTGATGAATACAAAGTTTATGAATATAAAATTGAAAAACCTAGTATTATTCATTCTAATTTATATTATAAAGAAGTAGTTGTTCTAAAGTTGGTACTATAAAAAATCGAAATACCGAATTTGGTAGTATAATTAAATATTAAAAATTTTGGTTAGTAATTGATAGCTCAATTTTGAAACCAAAAGCTTTGGTTTTGAAGTTGGTAATACCTATAACCGATTATAACCGATCGAGTGACAGCCTAACGGGTACTACCAACCCAAACACACAAAGTTCTTGAAGTCATGATCGTGACCCACACACGACTGCAGAGAATAGCCATCATTAATTCTGGCTACCTACAACCATGAAATTTCTATTAATTTTTTTTTCTATTTATTTTATTGGGATTTTGACCATTTACTCTAATTCTAGCGACTTTTTTCCTCCCTTACACCACCAACTCATTTTTTTTTCCACTTACCCATAAAGATTCTACTAAGGTCTTCCCTAATACCCAATTAAGTTTTTTTATTTTTTATTTTTGAGACTATTTTGCCCTCACCCCTTTGTTACATAGAGAGAGAGAGAGAATGGAAGAGAGAGAAGCCATAGAAGACTTCGTTGGAGTCTATCACTGGGCGCCGATCGCCAGAATCCTGTCACCGACTGCTGGCCACTGGACTTATCTGAAAGCCTAACCGAAGGTCCCCAAAGAGGTTTTCGGAGATCTCATAGGTCGCCGGAGCCTCCAATAAACCTTTTACTGCCCCTTAATAGACATTTGTTGGGGGGCAATAAAAGTTTATGAAACCTCGCTGGAGGTCCCCAAAGAGGTTGTCAGAGATCTCATAGGTAGAGGGTTATTGCCTCCAATAGACATTTATTGGGGAGAAATAAAAGTTTATAAAACCTCGCTGGAGGTCCCCAAAGAGGTCGTTGGATCTCATAGGTCGCCGGAGAGGTTTATTGGCCCCAATAAACCTTTAGGTCGCGAGAATGAGAACTAATCTCCATAATATTATACAAATAAAACTTTGATTAAGGAAAAAAAAAAGGAGATTACATCAATTTAAAACATTTATAGGAGGGCAATAATCATTTATTGAGGGCAATAAAACAAATAAAATTTGGGCATTTAGAAGAAGGGCTAATCTCCCTAAAATTCAACAACTTCCAACAAGACCAGTTGATCATTTGAGCTCTTTAAAGAAAAATCAAATAAGAAGTAGAGGTTATTGCATTGGTTGCAGAAAACATAGAATATTGGAATATAGAGCCTCATTTTAAAATTGACGTGCAGAGCTAGTGCAGGCTAAACAAATGTCATTATTAACAACATTCGGCTAGAGCCACAAGCCATCATTTGCTGAAACACATCCAATGCTTGGTAACCATGTCCTCTCTGCGCATACCCTGCAATCACAGCACTCCAAGTGACAACATTTAACTCAATCTTCTCCTCCCTTATCTTTTCAAATAAACCAATAGCATTCTTAAATCTAACAATATGAGAATACCCAATAACCATAGCATTCCATGAAACCACATCCTTATCCTTCATCCTATCAAACACGAATTGGATCGATCATGATTATTATCTCACAAGTTCCACAACCCAGCACCGTCCATGAATTAATGGTTGAGAATGCTCTACAACCACTTAATCTCCGGCTCTGTCACGACATTATCCACCTCAAGCTCATCGGCCGCCTCCGCTACATGGACTCCCTCCACGAGTAGCAGCACCGGGCCATCACTATGAAGAGCTCCTGATCCATCGCTCTACACCACCGCGATCACTCCTCACCTTCATTCACTCATCGAGCCACATAGATTTCTGTAGTGAAGTCTCCACCGCCGCGACTCGGACTCCAGCGCTCCAACTAGAGAGAGAGAGAGGGAGAGAGAGATAGGTGATTGAAACCGGCTCCGGTCTATATATCGGAGGGATGAGAGAGAGAGAGAGAGAGAGAGAGAGAGAGAGAGAGAGAGAGAGAGAGAGAGAGAGAGAGAGAGAGAGAGAGAGAGAGAGGCTTCAGTTGAAGGGATGAGATAGAGTGGCATGATAGTAGTTTATTAATTAGGTTGCGGGCAAAATTGTCATTGAACTTTAAATTGGGTCAGTGGGAATAAAAATCTGTTGCTCGGGTAAGTGGGTTAATTTTAGCTAATTTTGGTGTTTTGAGTCAAAGACCCTTTTATTTTTACTACAAGGAAATATCCTAGCGAGAGCTTCTATTCATACCTCCCAAATTGTTATAATTTTTTTCTCAAAATTTTCCAATTTTATCCCTCATTGGTGTTTCTTTCTACACCTCCTTTCTTTTCAATTTGCACTAGCCCTTTCTACCTTTAACAACCACTTTGAAACTGCTGCCGTCAAGACCAGATCACATGGCCCTTATTACTTTTAATCCTCTATCATGGCCTCGTTTGGTTCATGGAAAGGAAAATAATTCATTTGTCTTTCCCATAGGAAGGGAAATGAAATTTCCCAACAACTTTTCATTCCGATGTTTGGTAACGTAAGAAAAGTTATCAAGAAAGTTGTTAAAAAGTATGTAAATTATGTAATAAAATAATATGTTGCGAGTAATAAATGCAAGGAAAGGAGGGAGAGTGCTTCCTTTGGGGTTTGGAATGAACCACTTTCTCTCTTATTTTCCCTTTCTTCAGGAAATGATTTCCTTTCCTTTTGCATCCCAAACGCAGGAAAGGTTTTGATACTTACTTTCGGCGAACCAAACGTGGCCTAAGAAGAAACTGGGGTTCCCTTTCTTTCTATTGAAAAAAGAAAAAGAAAAAGAAAAAAAAGCAGGAAAAGAAGAAACTAGTTTTGTACTGTGGTGTTCAAAATGAAAATGTTTGATTGAAACTTGATTTTTTTTTTTTGGTTACAAAGGAGGCCTAAAAGGCCTGAAACAAAAGGAAAAACAGAAAATTAACCCTCAGGCCTTGTTCTAACTCTCCTAGCTCTTGGGAGATTGCAAAGATCATCAGTGAAAGCACTAGCAACATGAGGGGGAGGGGTGTCAAAAATCACAATACCATAGTCATGGCTGAGACTTCCCTTAGCAAGAGCATCAGCAGTATAGTTGCATTCCCTAAAAATATGCTGGATCCTAACGTCTTCAAAACCATTGATTAGATGTCTACAACTGTTGATAATGTTGCCTAAAGGATGAGATATAGGGCAACCATCAATCAACAACTTAACAAAGATAGCTGAGTCAGATTCTACTTCAAGCTTTCTGATATTCAGGTCAGAAGCAAGTTTCAACCCAGAAAGCAACCCCCTAGCTTCAGCATTGATGATTTGGCCAACCCCCAAGTTTATGCTGAAGCCAAACAACCAATCTCCATTGTGATCTCTAATTACCCCACCAGCTCCAATAAACCCAGATTGGTTGGATCTGGTGCCATCCACATTAAGTTTCATAAATCTGATTGGAGGTTTCAACCAAGAAAGGATATTAAGACAATAACTATCTAACCTGGAGATTGAGCTTGAGCATTCATCCATTCATTTGCTGCATTAACGATGAGTTGAGTAGCATTGGTAGGCAGCTAGAAATTATCCTAAAAAACTACCTTATTTCTCCACTTCCATAAGTACCAACAAGTGAAAAAAAAGATAATGCACCATCTTAAATTCTCAATGTAGAAGATAAGGCAATGAAGATTTGCAGCAAGCCATCCAAGCCAATCCAATTGAAAAGCATTTCTAATAGTGGTAGGCCAATTGAGAGACTCCCATATGGTGGTAGCTTTAGGGCAGTCCCTAAATAGATGCAGAAGAGTTTCTCGGCTCCTTGTACAAGCATGACACTTATCATTTTCAGTAAACCCTCTTCTAACTCTCTGAACATTTGTAAGAAGTCTACCATGAACAATTGTCCATAAAAAGGTTTTTAATTTGGGAGGAATGTTCATTCCCCAAATGAATTTCCATTGGAATCGATTATGTTCCATAGGGTTAAAAACACTACTATAGGCTGATTTCACAGTAAAACATCCATTAGTAGTGTAACCCCAAATTTGCATATCAGCTCCACAACCGTCAAAGCCAGGGGGAACACAAAGAATTTCATGAATAATATCTTGAGGTAAGCATAGAGATAGTAAATTTAAATTCCAACCATTGTTATCCCAAAAAGAGCAAACAAGAGCATTCATATCAATATGAGCATTAGGGAGGGCTACATTAAAAAGCGGAAGCTTACCAATCCATATGTCTGTCCAGAATTTTATAGTTCTTCCATCTCCAACCCTCCAGACAAGGCCATTACGGAGCAAATATGATCCATGAACCACACCTCTCTAAGTGCTAGAGCTTCCAGAGGGGGTTCTATAATTTCTGTCAGTAATAGAGCAATTGGCATGATATTTCGCTTTGTAGATGGAGCTCCAAAGGCCAGTATCACCTTGAAAAATCCTCCAACTAGCTTTGGCAAGCATGGCTTGGTTCATGTCAGCAGTTCTTTTGATTCCCAAGCCACCAAGATATTTGGGTAAGCAAACAGTATCCCAGTTGACAAGATGAACTCTCTTTTTCTCAACAGTATCACCCCAGAGAAAATCCCGATTTAGTTTATCCAATTTATGACAAAGGTCCATTGGTAATTTGGCTGTTTGCATAGCATAGATTGGGATAGAAGAAGACACAGATTGAATTAGAGCCAATCTTCCGGCCACATTGAGGGTCTTACTCTTCCAGGTGGCTAGCCTTCCTTGAACCTTATCAAGAATGCCATTGTAAGTATGCTTATTTACTCTAGAATGCAAAAGAGGCATTCCCAAATACTTTCCCAAGTCATCAGTAAGGGGAGAACCACAGATGGAGCTGATATCATTAGCAAGATTCTTATCGATGTTAGGAGAACAGAAAACAAGAGACTTTTCGAAGCTAACAGATTGGCCCGATAAAGAGCAAAAAATGTCAAGACATTTCCTTAAAACAATAGCTTGTTGACAAGATGCCTCAGCAAAAAGAAGTAAATCATCAACAAAAAAGAGATGCGAGATCTTGGGTCCAGATTGAGAGGCTCTAACTGGGTTCCATTGGCCTACCTCAATAGTAGAATATATGAGGTGAGATAACTTTTCCATACACAAAACAAAGATATAGGGAGATAGAGGGTCTCCCTATCTTATTCCTCTAGAAGCACGAAAGGATTGAGATAACTCACCATTCATGTTAACTTGGAAACTTGTAGATGAGATGCAATTCATGATAAGTTTCACAATCATAGAAGACAGTTGAGCTTCATAAAGGACCATTTCAATGAAAGACCAATTCAGTCTATCATAAGCCTTAGACAAGTCAATCTTCCAGGCGAGGAAACCTTGAGCACCTTTTGAATTTTTGAATTTGTGAAAGATCTCTTGCGCAATCATTACATTGTCCGATATGTGCCTGCTAGGAACATAGCTAACTTGATTTGGACAGATGAGGCTTTGCATCAGGGGTCTGATACTAGCAACAAGAACTTTAGAAATCACTTTATATATTGTGGTGCATAGGCTGATGGGTCTGAATTCAGTCATATTCTTAGGGCATTGGACCTTGGGAACAAGAGTGATGATGGTATGATTGAGGCCATTGGGAATTATACCAGTTTGAAAAGCCTGCTGGACAATGGAGAATATGTCATCACAATAAAGAGGCCAATGCTTTTGATAGAAGATGGCAGGGAAGCCATCATAACCTGGGGCTTTGAGACCTCCAATGGCAAAAAGAGCATTTCTAACTTCAATGAGAGACACATCATTAGCAACAGAAGACAGGCTGTCATGATCAATGGTAAGAAATAGAGGAAGAATAATGAATCTAAGATCATCTTAATTGTCAATAGAGAAGAGAGATTCAAAGAACTGAACAGCAATAGTCTTTAAAGAAATAGGATCAGAGAACCAATTTCCATCAGAGTCTTGAAGTCTCTCAATTTTATTTCTCCTCCTTCTGACAATAGTAGTTAAGTGAAAGAACTTGGTATTTCTATCACCATCTTTTAACGACTTGTCACGAGATTTTTGCCTCCAAAAAATTGCCTCTTGGTCACGAATCCTTTCATACTCTTTAATCAAAGAGGCTTCAAGATTTATAAGAAAAGGATTATCAAATCTATCTCTACTTTTCTGTATGCCTCCAATTCTAGCAAGAAGTTTTTTCTTCCTTTTGAAAATATTACCAAAAACATTAAAATTCCAAGAGTTCAAGGCAGTCGATAATTGATAAAGTTTAGAACAGAAGTCACCTGAGGTAGTCTGCCAAGTAGAGGAAATAAACTCTGGGAAGTTAGAGTGAGACAACCACATAGCTTCAAATCTGAACAAAGAGTTTCTTCTGGATTGCTGGTTACTAGAATAGAGTTTGAGCATGATTGGGCAATGATCAGACTTCATCCTTGGAAGGTGATGGATAGTTGCATCAGGAAAGAGGATTCTCCAGTCTCCATTGCATAAACCCCTGTCGAGCCTTTCTTTGACAGTATTATTTGTCCAGGTATATTTAGAACCAATGTACCCCATATCCACAAGAGCATTTCTGTTAATCCAAGAAGCCAGACCTCCAAACCTGCCAGAAAGAGTGCCAAAATTTTTATCATCATTGGAAACTAATTCATTAAAGTCACCCATGAACACAACAAGGAGAGGATTATTAGAAATAATTGCATCAAGCTAACTCCAAAGTTGACTTCGAAGGGAGTTACAAGGCCTTGCATAAAGGACAGACAAAATCCAAGGAGGGGAGGTAGGAGAGTAAACTTTGACAAAGATGAACTGAGAGGCACTGTCAATAACACTAAGGTGAACATTAGCAGAATTCCAAAGCAGCCAAAGGCCTCCAGCAAATCCTTCAGCCTCAATTATTTTGAAGTCGGAAAAGCGTAATTGTTCCAAACAAGCAGAAGCCTTTTTAAAAGGAACCTTAGGTTCACAAATAGCAAGAACATCAACAGAGTAAAGTTTAACAAGGTCAGAGATAGAAGACCTAAATTTTTCACTTCCTGCCCCTCGAGCATTCCAGAAAACTGTATTAAACATTAAAAACATGGGGTAAAGGAGTGGGAAATCCACTTAATTGCAGACATTTCCTCCACACCGGAGGAATGATTGGTAATCTTGGCATCAGCAATCATAGGAGTAGATTTCTGCATATTATCGTAAGGAGGCTCAGAAACATTATGAGAAATGCCACTTATGTCCCCTGAAGTCTCCATAGAATTATCAGCAGAGGACACTATCTCAGATATCACAGGGGGGTGTGACCAAAGATAGCAGCCTCGTTGGTGGTGTGATGTGGGACAGAGGCCATAGTAGTGGGTGAGCTCAAAGTGGGAAACTTGGGAATTAAGTTAGTACTACCCTTCAAGGAGAAACCTTTTGACCTTTTGGCTTGATACGTGATGGTAGACTTAGCTTTCTGTGTTTTTTGTCTTGCAGTAGTTAGGGCAGATGTGGATGCAGAAAAAGTGTGCTTAGTAGCAGTTTCCACAATAGACACATCTTGAAGAAGTTTCTTGCCAGAATTGACATTTTTTGTCATAGAGGGATTGCTGGTGTTCTTCAATCCATTCCCATTTTTAGGCACACTCAAAGTCTTGCTAGCCTTTTCCTCAACTTTTTTCCAGAACGTCACAATTTTAGGCTCCACAGTCGGAGTGGAATTAGGATTCTCCTCAAGAGTGACATTTTTCTCAATATTAGCCTCCACATGGTCATCAACGGCCTCTTGCAATGGAGCAAATCTTGAACCACTGGTCTGCTGGGGCTTAGAATTAGGAAGAGAGTTCTGTCTTCGATTATTTTTGTAAGACATCAGCATCCATGGGCCTGCATTGCTCTTTTTGATATAGGTTGGAGTGTTGTTCTCACCGGTAGGAGGAGTGATAGTGTCAACTTCAGATGAAGTAGGATTGGCCTCATTGTTCATATGTCTAGCACTGATTGTCCCATCTACCTGCTCAACAGTGTGCTCCACAACTTGGCATTTCTCCCTTACATGGCCATAACAGCCACAATTAAAGCAAATTGTGCTGATTCCCTCATAAACCACCCCAAATGCCTCACCATATATCTCAACAAAAGGTTTTAGAGGAGCATCGAGGTCAATCTCTACATAAACCCTGCAAAATTTTCCTCTAGCCTGAGCTAAAGTGAGTTTATCAACTTTGATAACAGGTCCAATCATAGAAGCAATTTTAGACATGGTGAATTCCTTGTAGTATTTTACTGGGATACCATTGATTCTAGCCCAGACAGCCATTCTGCTAATTCTTTCCTTAACAGGGTTGAAATTAGCTCTCCATTTTTGCACAACCAAGGTTTGGCCAACAATTATCCAAGGGCTACTGCATAATGCATAGTCCATGTCTTCCTGAAGAACAAACTTCACAATGTAGAAATCATTTGGCAGGTCGATTAGTTGCCATGGTCCCTTCAAGTTCCATTTTCTTTTTAAACCATCAAACATAAACTTGAAAGCATTAGCAGTATTAGGCTTTCCCATAAGTTTAACAATCACAGCGCACTGCCAATCAAAATCAAGCTTATCTTCAACACGTTTAGAAAAGCATATGTTAGGGCCAAGAGTACCTTCAGTAATCGTGTAGTCTTCCTCAGTGAGAGTGAAATCCTCTGTCATGGTTTTAGTAAATTGACCGACTGGGCTCAATAGAGAACTGGCGTAGCTTTTGGGTAGCATCGTATTAGCAACAGTAGGGGTTACCTGAGGAATTCCCTCCATGGATTCGGCGATGGAACAATCATTGAGTTCCTTACTAAGATCATCACTCAATCGTGAAGAACACAATCGTTTTAGGGTGTAGGATTCATCTTCTCCACCACTCCTCGGTGGGAGGGCGGAGAAAGTAAATATCGGCACCACCATCGGTAATTGAAGTAGCACTGCGGTGTCGGAATAGATGGAGTCAACGACGGAGAAGCAAAGTCAGACTTTGATAGCAGCAAGGTTTCGTGAGGAGGGTGGGAGAAGCGTGTGGAGCGCGTTCAACAAAGTCACTTCTACAAAATGTATTTTTTTGTACTTATTTTGGTTTTGTTTAGTTTAGAGCCTTGATTGAAACTTGATGGGACCAACTGAAAATTTAACTAGAGAATTATAACTAGAGAATTAAAGATGATGATAGTAAGTCAATTAGTCCTCTAGAGATGATTGGTGCATTTAATTAATTGGTCTTTGACAACTTACACAAAAATGAAATTGGGTAGCTGGTGTGTGAAATGAAGACCACCATGTCAACTAGGGCTGGGCGTTTAAGCCCGAAAACCCGAAAACCCGAACCGGCCTGTCAAAGCCCGACCCGTACGGTCCGGGCCCAATTTTTATTTTCCTATAAACGGGCCGGGCCGGGCCTTGAAAGTCAAAGAACGGTCCGGGCCCGGGCCTTGAGTTTTAGAAATGCAAAAGCCCGGAAAGCCCGTATACATAAAAAGGATACATGTGTCTGTATATGAGTGGTTATAATGCAATGCTCAAAATTGTTATTCTAGGATCGACACACAAGATTTTCGTCTTCAGCTCCAAAGACCCAAAGTCCCAAACGGCCAAACCTAATTTCCGTTCGATCTAGTCTTCAGTCCTTGCTCACTCCGCCTCCTTTCTTCCTTCTTTCACATTTTCACTCGATCTCCTTGAAACCAGCACGAGTTCTGGACTCGATCTCGGATCTCCTTTCTTCCTTAGTTCCTCTTCTTTCCTCACTCAGTCACTCACTCCGCCTTGAATCACGATTTCACTCGATCTCCTTAAACCACCAGAAGTCCAGAAATCGATCTCCTTTCTTCCTCTTCTTTCCTGACTCATTTAAGATTTCACTCGATCTTCTTAAACCACTGGAACTCAATCTCCTTTCTTCCTCTTCTTTCCTCAATCATTCACGATTTCACTCGGTCTTCACTTCCTTTGAGTCTCATCCGCCGTAGTCTGCTCCGTATCAAGGATTCAAGGTCTCTTTCTCTCTCTCTCGGTGATCTTACTCTGGAGCTGCGTTGAAGGAACTCAAGGAAGTGTAGAAGAATAAGACCAGGGTCCAGGGCCAGTCGCGAAAAGCTCACCAAGCACCAAGTAGGCAGGTACTCCTTTTGTCCCTTCTTTAGTCGCTCTTTGTTTATGTGATTCGATTTGAAATGATTGAAGTTTCTGTGATGAATGTTGATTCAACTTTAGTTAACTCCATAAGAAAGTGTTTGGGCATTGATAGTCTCTATAGTTGGTGTAGCTGTGATGATCTTTGTGGTTTTCTTTGCTTGAAGTTGTTCATATATTCTTCCTGTTTTGATTGTAGCATGGCTACTGACGGGAATGCTATTGTACCATCACCGACAGCTCCAGCGAGAGCGCTTGATGCTCCGATTGAGCCTACAGCTCCGACATCTGCTCCTCCTCCAATAGCACCACAAAGCAAGAGGAAGAGGGCTGAGAAGAAGGCAGTCAAGACACTGAAGGTCACAACCAGGTCGGACGTCTGGGCACACTTTGAGAAGTTTGATAGGCCAATAATGGAAGTGGTGGATGGAAAGAATCGAGGAGATGGAGTTCTATGAGTTGTGTGAAGAGGGTATGTTTCCTCTTTACATGTTTAATCACTCTTCTATGCTATTGTTTTTCACTTTTTGATGTGAATCAATGTTAATTTAATGTGTTTTAATGAAATGGCAGATTATGCAAAGGAGAAATCCAGTGAACAATAAGCAAAAAAGGCTGCTGCTTGTAAGGCAAAAAAATCAAAGCTGGCTGAGAAGTCAGGTGAGCTGCTGTGTATTGGTTTTGATCTACAATAAGCTGTTCATGCTATCAGCCTATCAATAATCAAATCTACAATAAGCTTGCAAGATAATCAAATCAATATTCTTATAAACTGATTATTATGTTCTCTGCGATATTATCATAAACTGATGTCAAGTTTGATTTGTCTTCACTTTATTTTAAACTTCTGCTCTAGTTCTGGGATGCCCCAGTTTTGATTTGTCTTCACTCTATTGAGTCACTGGTTGATAGTTTTTGACTTTTTGTATATTGGTTGGTGTAGGTATCGTGATTGCCAATTGATAGAAGGTTTTGCTGAAAGCAAGCTGAATGCTTAGAAGACTGGAGAAAAGAAAAACTGCTAAATTGCTTCTTCCAATTTGGACTTTCTATTTCAACTGCAACTTTGTATCTGAATTGGGACTTTGTACTTGAATTGCAGCTTTATATTTGAATTGGGACTTTGTAAGTCTGTATTTGAATTGGGACATTGTATTTGAATTGGGACTGTGAGTGCTTTGTATTTGAATTGGGACTGTGTTGAATTCAATGAATTGGGACTTTGTATTTGATTTCAATCAATATTCTGGCTTTTGTATTTGAATTTGGATAATGAACTCTACATATTTGGATATTTGAATGTGCAGGTTGAATGTTGGATATGAATAGTGTGTTGAACTTCAACTTGTTGAAATCATGAAATTAATGGAATGTGGATCAAGTATATGTGGGCAGAAAGTAAAGAAAAAAGCTGGTTTTTGGGCCCGAAAGCCCGGAAACCCGGCCCGAAGGTAAACTGGCCGGTCCCTGAATGTGCCAAAACGGGCTTTAGGCCCGAACCGTAAAAAACGGGCCGGGCCCGGGCCGGGCCCAGTGAAATATAAAGTCAGCCCGGCCCGTGCCCAGCCCTAATGTCAACATATCTCTACCTCCTCAACTCATTACCACGTTGTTCCTCCATTCTTGCCGACTCCCTCGTCCTTCTTAACTTCCTAAAAACTTTCAACCATTTTCATTTATCTACTCCATTGCTTCTATCTTTCATTCTTGTCTTCATTGGTCTTTTTTTTCCTTAAGGGCAAAATAGGATTTAAAAAATTACCAAAAAATAGGAGGTCAACGTACTAATTTGAGATATATGAATAGAAACTCCCTATCCAGCAAAGAAAAATAAAAGCGAAAAAAAAAAAAAAAAAAAAAAACTTCTTGGGCATCATGTCATGAGGAACAGCTTGACACTCCTGAAACCGTTACCTCCCATTTTGGTTGATACAAAACAGATTCGAAATTGCAGGTTGACTCAATATTCGTGACTCTCAGACGCCCATAGAAACCATTCTAGACAAACGGCGAGAGAGAGATAAAGTCAACCAGGTAAAAACCACCTAAAAATAAAAGAGGCAGCCCAATATTTTGGGCCAGTGTTGGAGCCCAAACGGCGCAACCTAGACAGTGAAAAAAAAGCTCTGAAAGCTCTGCTGCCTAGCTTGTAGCTTTGGCTTCCCGTCTCAGTTCTTTTAACAGGTAAGCTCAGTTGCACTAATATTTCCTAGTTTTCATTCTTGTTCAAACTCTTGTTTTTGTATTGCATCAAATTTCATACAAGCTCTCTCTCTCTCTCTCTCTGCAAATTTACCCTATTCGTCTGTCTCAGGACCAATCTAGTTATCTTGGGTTCCCTATGGATTCCGAAGCAGAGAATCTTGAGGAGAAGTTGATGTCTTTGCTCGGTCAGCTCCGAGCTGAGCGTGCCATTCTTGAAAGAGTGGTCTACAAGAACAAGAATCAGCATAGACGTTCCTCTTACTTCCAGTACCTAATGAAGGTCTACAACTTCTACACCCTGTTTATGGTTTTGTGAATTTCTTAGATTCTTAATTTTTCTTTTTATGTATTGTATGTATGTAAATCAGGTAAGGAGGGATTTGAGGCTTTTACAATCAACTAAGTTGGAGGAGATTTTGGGCTGCTGTTTCCAAAGTATCACTGGAAAGAGACCCAAGCAAAAGATGCATCTATTAGAAAGGTAAAAAAAAAAACGAAATTGGAATTGTCATCACATGGGTCCTGTATAGATAAAGCCTTTTTTTTTTTTTTTTTCCCAGTGGGGAAAGCTGTGTGTATGATAGGGTTGGAAGTTTCACTGGCTTGATCACATAGTTAATATTTAATCACTTGTCAAAACCCTTTTGTCACAGTTTGAAGAGAAGAAAATGTGAAAGTGGAAAATATAATTTCATGGAACGACTTCTGGGAGCTGCACGTCTTCTATCGCAGGTGCTTCTTGTTTTATCATATGAATTCCATTTTGTCCTCTTCAATTGCACTTCTAGTATTATGGTTACCATTGTATTGCTGACGATCATATTCACGTAAGTAATGTTAATTGCTGTCTTTTTGATACAACTGCTGAAACCTTTCGGGTTTCTAATCTGCACTTGCAGAATAAATTAACGTTCTTTCACCATTATAACTGACCTGAATGGTAATTTGGTGTTCATTAACAGTTAACTATGATCTGATAATGTGAACTAGGGGCATCTTTCATGTTTACTCTAATATCCCTTTGACCTGAAGAAATATGCATAAAGTGAAAAGCCAAAGATACCTTAGAACAAGGGACCATGTGTAAATTTATTGACACTCTTTCTGATCCAATGAACTCCATCCTTCCTGAGTATATAAAGATGTGTCTGACATGAGTGAATTCAAGTGCATGGTCCTTAACTCCTTATGTTGTGGAATGTGTCCTACAAATCATGTGTTTAAGTTTTAGTTGGAGAATACTGTAAATTGAGATCTGTAACATGGCTAACTCGAATAAATATGTGTTTTCTTTCATAACCATATGTGGTGGATGATAGGAGCCATAGGAGAAGTCTTTATACTGTAACTAGTCCACTAATTCTAATCTTTCTTCAGCTCTGAATCCAAAACATAGTTTTGTCATGAATTAGGCCTCCGTGGAACTTAATCCTGCAATCATTCTATAGTTGTAGTGTGCACATACTAGACTGGTTCAGCATGGAAATATTTTAATTATTTTGAAGTGTTAAAATGTGTTTTGTTTTTGTTGCAGATGGTTGAACCAATGTTGAAGGCTGCTATGTATCCTTTTCTTATTGGTTACATATAGTAAATGTATGGTATTATAAATAGAAGAGAAGATTTGAAAGTTGATGAACTGGGTTGATTAATGTGGTTATCCAGCAGACTATAAAGATTTCCATATTTCCAAGGCATCCAAATCTCATCTATGACATAAGTTTCATAATACCGCAGTCTTGTCTATTTTATTTACCTAGTAGTCTTGGAATAAAAATCTTACATCTGAAGACCACAGCTTTCCAGAAGCCTTTAAGAATTTTAGATGATATTTAGTTTGTGATGTAGTATTTTTTACTTTCACCAAATTTGTTTGCTTTTTTGTTGCATCATGATTGTTTTTAGCTTTGCCAAAGGCTTACTATGCTATCTTCCACTGATTGGGAAACATTCAGAAACAGGCCTGTGTCGTTTCTATAATACATTAATACTTGGGTCTTCTAGCATATATTGAAACATGCATTATGTGGGTTTCTTACCCTTGACTTTTCTACAGTCAGATATCTACATTGCTGGCTCGATCTTTTTTCATGGGATTCTCTTTGACTATCTTAGCTTTGCTTGCACGACTTCGAGTTTTGGTTCAACAGGTATTTCCATGACCCTTTTCCAATATGTATAAAGATAATATGTATGGAGTATACATCAAGCCTAGTGGGTAATTTGTGATATATAAGCTTGTCTGATCATTTCTTACTGTGAAGTGCTGCACTCCATTTATGATTCCAGATTCCTGGGACTGATCTACTGACTTCTCTTTTATGTCTTAAATTCTACAGATTCTGCTTGATGTTGTTTCAGTATTCAACATGGTTTCTTCTCTTTCCCAAAAGAAGCAATCAGTTAAAATAAATCAAGAAGGAGTTGAGGTCAGGCCTTTTTTAGTTTTGGAAATTATACTCATTGCAATTTGGTCCTAGATACCTTTTAGCTTTTTATTTATTATTATTATTTTAAATGTTTTCTTTTCTGCACAATTATTACAGGTCTTCAGGGAGTTTTACCCTACACAAGAGGATTTTATCACTCTGGAGTGCGTGTGGAAATCTGATAAATTTGACTTGCTTGAGAGGACACATAAGAGCCAGATTGCAAGTCCTGGTGTGGATATTTCTTTAGGGACATCATCTGTGCTTTATCGAAGTATTGAGTCTTCCCTTGGAGGTCAGTGTGTTTACCGTCATTCTTATTTTATCTTTCTATATATAAGCATATCATCCTTCAAAATTATTCTTGTTTGCACGTCTCAATTTCTTTTTCATTTCCACCATTTTCACTGTTTAATATCTGTGACATGATTGATGTATAGTCTTGGCTATCAGTCGATGTGTGACTGTCTCTTCCATGTGGGTATTGATATTCAGTAGGCTGATAAATTTACCTTTTTTTCCCCTATTGTTACTGTTTTAGAGGGGGGAGAAAGATGAGGGTTTGTTCGATATAATTTGTTACTGGGATATATTGTGGTCATCAATTTCCTCTGATTCTTGTGATATACCATGTTACAACTCTTCTTTGTTTCAAATGGTTTGAAAGGCAACAATCTCTAGTTCTCTACTATGTAGTTTTATGTGTTACATTGTGAGTCTTCAGTTATTCTTTGACCTTTTTATGATGTTTCTGGAAACTGCTAGTTTAGGGGTTCACATGGCTTTATGGGATGGTTTACACACCCGAAAATGTCAATCTACACTCCTTTCACTCTTCAGTTTGTTAAATTATTTAATTGACCATAATATCCTCAATCCAATGACGAAGTTTGCAAAACAATAGAAGTGTGTGATTGACAAATTGAAAATGAAAAATGAAAAAAGGGTGTGTAGATTGACATGGGTGTAACACCCCCTTAAGGTATATATAATTAACAAATCTGTGTTTCTCATAAAAACAAGACTCCTTTTAGGTATCTAAACACCTGCATAGAGACATAATGAGTTGTTCTTTGCACCTGTCTTTGAGTGGCAGGAATAGATCTTCTGCTGTAATTTTAGTTGTATGAGGAGATACTTTTCCTCCTCATTCCTAGAACGTTTTGTTTACTTACCACACCATATAGAACCCAAGATAAAGTATCACTGGCTTACTTTAGGATTGTATACCAAGTTCTCGCGTTAATTAATTGTTTCCTGTAGTTTAATGTGATAACTAGCGTAATCTTGATTCTTTTTAAAACTTTTTGTTTGTGTTAGATGATGAAATGTCTGAGAGGCCAGATGAAAACCATACTGTTGAGCTCGATCAAGTTCAGGTCATGGAGAACAACATTAATCTATTGTCTGGTCCATCCGATGGTGATGATGTAAAGCTGGTTGAACCTTGTGGGGAGGGTTCAAACATGGAAGACACTCCTAGCAAAAAGCTTTCCCAAGAAGGTTGCTTGCCACAAGTCTCTTCAAGTTCAGAGGCATCAAAACTGAAGTCTGGACCAGTTAAAGTGGCATTCATACAAATTAAAAAACCCATAACATCATCCGCAAATACATCTGGACTCCATTCTAGAGAAACTGACATCATTAACCATAATAAGGAAGATCCATTGTTCAGCTTGCTTTCTAGTGCCAATGTAAAGAATAGTCTCTTATGAGTAGCATTGTAGTCCTTGACGTGAATGCCCAAGGAGCATGAGCATCCATCTTTAATAGTTGTGTGGGGTTTTGCTCTCTCTTTTTCTTTGGCCACAAAGGAGTCAGTAAGGCAAATTAGAGACCCTGACTCAAAATATTTCCAGGTTTCCACTAACGTTTTGCTCTGTTATTTCTATTATGAAGGTCATCTGCTGTATTGCGGCCAAACTACATATTAGGCCGGCCTAACAGAGCCATGCGAAAATAGAAATTTTTCGTGTGTTTTATGCCAGATTGGTGCCGGTGACACGATTATATAAGCAGCCTATCAAACTACTTGCCATAACCAGAGACTTGGAAAAAAAAAAGGAAAAAAATCATCCCATCAAACTGTTCACTAGAATGGTGAAATTGAAGAATTAAAGCAATATATCAAACTTTAGATTGATTGGTGTGAGGTGTTCATTTTTCTCTTCACCGAGATACTAAAGCATGGTTTTAACGAGTGAAAATTCTGTTATACACATGTATGCCATACACATAAAAATCTGACGGTTATTAATGTGAGAGGAACACTGCTTATTGCTTGTATCCCGTCAGATTTTCTGTGTGCATTACATGTCTGTGTATATAGTACTTGTTCCCATAGACAGCCCTGAAGTAAATTTATTTATTTTTTTGAATTGCTTCATATATATTGAAATAGGGAGAGGCTGTAATTGTAATGAGAATCCGAGTTACCGAAATGGAAACTACCAAAATAGAAATAGCCCAAAGTAGGCCAAGCAGTTGGCCTAAAAGTAATGATATACGACAAGAGAAAACGAAGTGGTTGAGGTTTGTTTGGGGTGTTGGATTACTTGGGAGGTAATGCACCTCTGATTGGTTTAACTGAAGATCAAGGTCTCAAAGATATGGTGTGATGTGCGTCAAACGGGGTCACTGAAAGGGACGCATTGAAGAAGACCAGGACAGTAGATTTTTCTAGTAACTGATTCTTAATACTGGAAACCTCTCAAAGCATTGAAAGCAAAGCCTAGACAATGGTTCATGCTCTTTTACAAACAGCACCACTTCTCCTCCAGTGTTCTCCTCATGTCTCTTCCTCTAGGTACATATCTCACTGCCTTTGATATTCCAGTCTATGATTTCTTCAATTGTTGCTTCAATTCGTTTCACATTTTCTTTTAAATTTCCTGAAAAGAAACTGATAGTTTTTGCTAAACTATTCTCATTTGCTTTTCTGGGTATGTTTTTCACTTATGAATTATGATCTTATTGCAATTGCTCATAAATGACTTGGGTTTTCATGGAATTTCGTTATGCTCCACTTCCTGGTGCTTGAAGGTAATTCAATGGAAGTGGGAAATAAGAAGTGATTTTCTGGGTTTTGGGTATTATTAGATACATATGGGGTTTGTTAGAAATGATAAGGACTGTAATGGATATACTGTTTCTGCTTTTATCTAATTGAACATTGTAAAATGCAAATGGTGGAGTAGCAAACTACAGTTGATTACCAACTTTGAAATGTTTAAGACGCTGACTTTAGAGTTAGATGCACACGATAGCTAAAATACAATTTGCATATGATACTTGGTGCAAACTTACCATTGCAGATGACATTGTGCTTCTATGTAATTCGAAAATAATGGATCTCTGTGCTGTCAGATTCATAAGAAAGTACCAATTACATATGGTCTGGTTTAAGTGCAGTTTGCAAAATAGTGTTGTTCATTTTCTTTTGATTTCTTCAAACGTGATCATATTTTGTTAGCCTGCTTTACAGGGGAAAGCCTGGGAAAATAGTGATGAAGTGCTGTGCAGAGCAATCTATGAGCAACAAGCCAGTGACCAAACATGTATTATCTGGGTTTGCGGCATCTTTAGTACTTCTCTCTCAAATAAACCAGGTAAGTAGAATCAATCTCTCCTAGTGTTATTGAAGGGTGCTAGATTTGGATGTAAATATTCTGACACACAGGATTCTCCTTTAGCAATTAACCCCAAAAAAAAAAAAAAAACCAGTAATCTGTTCTGGAAGTGGAAGAAGATTTATATTGGTTGCATATTATAAGCTCCCAGACAGAAGTATTCTTTTTGGAAGTTGGTAAATTACTAAATTTGACTGCATTCCTTTATGTAGAAAGCTTAATATGAGTTGGATGTTCATTTCCTTGGGTTCCATATAATAAGCTCCCAGCCAGAAGTACATAGAATCGTGGATATCATTCAGTTCTCTCACCCCCTTCAGTCAACATTGGTATATGCATATAGTTAAAAGCTTGCTAGTAGAGCTGTTTTAGCTTTGTGTACTTGATTTTATCTTTGAAACTTTGTAGAATAGTGGTTATTCCTTTCCTTCAGTACAATATGTAACAACTTTGGTTGAATTAGATCAGGAAATGCAGTAGATTTAGCTGTGGATTGATGGATGGAGTTTTTGAAATTAGTCCACATTAGATTCCTGTACGGTAGTGATAAAAAAAGATTAGATACTTGTTCCATTGCAGGAGCTAGAGG
The DNA here is from genome assembly GCF_002994745.2 of Rosa chinensis. Taxonomy (NCBI): domain Eukaryota; kingdom Viridiplantae; phylum Streptophyta; class Magnoliopsida; order Rosales; family Rosaceae; genus Rosa; species Rosa chinensis. The sequence continues at coordinate 32,663,144 of NC_037092.1, forward strand.
GTACCTGATGCCTTTTACTGCTTTTGAGCAGGCTGTTGCATCAGAAGTTTACTTTCAAAGGAATACTTATGAGCTTGCAAATGCTGCTGAGAAGACGGTAACTCTTCCTCTTGATAAGGGTTCTGATGAAGGAGCTGAGAGGCTAATGATGATGAGAGGCATGACAGCAAACAATTTTGACCCCATTAGATATTCTGGTAGGTGGTATGAAGTTGCTTCACTTAAACGTGGATTTGCTGGGCAAGGTCAGGAAGACTGTCATTGCACCCAGGTAAATGGAAATGGTATGTCTAGTTGTGAACTGATAAATGTGATGTTGAAATCTTGTTTTTGGAAATAATTTTGATATGCAGAGGAATTTACATTCTCCTGTTTTTTGTACCGGACATGACTGCAGTTCCAATTAGTTCAACTCACCTATGAGTAGACCTTCAGTTGCGAGAAATCTCCTCATCTTATTCTTATTGTTTAAATAGATGTTCTTTCAGTCACCTTAACCTCTTACTTCTAACTGTAAAAACATTTCAACTTACTCATTTCAGGGTGTATATACCTTTGATAGTGAGAAGAGGGCCATCCAGGTTGATACCTTCTGTGTTCATGGGTCTCCTGACGGTTATATAACTGGCATAAGGGGAAACGTTCAATGCCTTTCAGAGAAAGATTTGGAAAAGAATGAGTCAGATCTAGAAATGCAGGAGATGATCAAAGAGAAGTGTTTCCTCCGTTTTCCAACATTGCCATTTATCCCTAAGTTGCCGTATGATGTGATCGCAACTGATTATGACAATTTTGCTCTTGTTTCAGGAGCAAAAGATACAGGTTTCATACAGGTACTTATCAAAATGACTTTCAATTTATGGTGCTATAACGTAAAAGTATTCATGTTTATTTTTTAGAACATTGTGTACTTTTCTTACTGCTTTGAAAACTTATTTGGACCTATACTTTCAATCTCAAAAGGCCTCTACATCTGTGCTGAGGTTTCATATGGAAGTTGGGTGCAAATATTTTGAACATGGTGTACCTCTAAACCTCTAAATGCTTTGAAAAGCTTCACGATGCATAATTAGGATGCAGCATTCATCTCTGAATATTGCAATTTGTCTTTCTTTATTTGTGAATTGCTAAATTATTCTTGGCATTAATATTTCAGATCTACTCCAGGACACCAACTCCTGGTCCTGAATTCATAGAGAAGTACAAATCATACTTGGCCAACTTTGGATATGACCCAACCAAAATCAAGGACACCCCACAAGACTGTGAAGTGATGTCGGACAGTCGGCTAGCTGCAATGATGTCAATGTCCGGAATGCAAAAAATTTTAACAAATGAGTTTCCTGATCTAGAATTGAAGCGCCCTGTTCAATTCGACCCCTTCACTAGTGTATTTGACACCCTGAAGAAGCTTGTTCAGCTTTATTTCAAGTAGTTGTCTCGCCTCTTGTTAGTGTTACTCTTGTTACTTGTTTTCTGTTAATTCATGGGAGATTATGCAACTGTTCTTACTTTAATGTACAGCGTTGCTACATCAAAACAGGCTTCTGCCTTGTGGAGTGAGTAGTGGAAAGCACTTGTATTCTGGTTAAATTTCCTAGTCCTATTCGGAGTAGTAAACATAGTTTTAACAAATATAGTCCTCTTACTTTGAGAGTTGTGCTTTAGCAGTCAATTAATCCGAGTATAGAATTGTCGTTTCGTAGCCGATTATTTGGCATCTTTAACTTATAATCATCAGAATCTTAAGGTTTGGTTTTTTTGTCTCTCTTTCTGTGTGCCCAGCATTCTATTTCGATTAGTCAGGAATGAGAGTAGTTCGTGGTTTTTTTTTTTTTTTTTTTTTTTTTTTTTTTTTTTTTTTTTTGAAAAAGGAGGTACTGGGAAGGACCACAAGGAGGCACGCAATGGCCTTTTTTACCCGAAGTCCAGCACAGTGCCGCGCCAAAGACGCAGCAACACCCCCCCTCCGGGCATCGAGTACACCAAATAGGTGGGCTTGCCCTCCCCGCATAGTCTTTTCCATACACAAGGCTCGAACTTGAGACCTCTGCCTCAAGTCCCTCAACTTGCTTAAGGAGCACAGTCAACTTGCCAACTGAACTGGACCATGTGGGTAGTTCGTGGTTTTTCTTTTGTGTTGTAATATTTCCTTCTATCACAAAAAAAAAAAAAAAAACTTCCTTATTATTTTTTACCCTTGAATCTGAATCAAATGACAGTTGAGTACGACTAAGAGCAAAACCAACCGACCACCTGAACATGAAAGATACGTATAAATAGCAAGTATAGCAAAGCCCGTATTTTACAAGAACAAAGAAAAAGCCCTTATTGGAACATAACTCTTTTAACAGAAAGAAAGTCGAAGTTGTAGGGAGTCACAAAGAGAGGGAAGCTGGTAGAGTCAGTTTACCAAAAGCAAGAAAGAACGAAGGAAAACTAAAGAAACTGCATTTTCATTTCATAATCAGGACAGGGTTCCCACAATAACATATATAGTCTTTACAAAAATGTTATAATCTGAACCAACTGTCAACTAGAACCAAAACGTGTCCAGCTCAAGAGTTAAAGCTAATAAGATAATGGACCAAAAGCAAGGAAAGTCAGGAATGAACAGTAAATGATCTTATCAACTCCTCCCCCCTTGAGTAGGGCCTGACCTCAGGCACCAAATGCAGGAAAATCTAGAGTGTCAGAGGATTCGTCACTTGGTGTGGCAGTAGGTGCTTCCAGTATGGCTAGGAATGGTTGTTTACATGAGTGGGTGGGGGTGTACTGCTCATCACAATTAAAGCATAAACCTTTTGCTCTTCTCTCACGTTGTTCTGATGTGGAAAGGATTCTGGGATTGCGATGGGTCGGGGTTTTGGTAAGTTGTACTTGTGGTGGGTTAGGTGGTTGGGTGGTAGCAGGTGAGGACAAGGTATGGTTGGCACGGTAAGGTAATGGGGAAGTGGTTGAGTATGGAGGATTGGGGGGAAGGTCGGAGGTCGACTGGAATTCGGAAAGCTTAGCCTCACAGCATCGTGCCAGCCTTTGTGCCTCTGTCAAAGTGAGAGGATTGAAGGTTTTGACATCGTTGCGGATTGCCGGTTTCAGGCCGCCCAAAAACATGGGAAGAAGATGATCATCGTTCCAATCCGGGGCTCTGCAGGACAGTTTGGTGAAGGCGGTGATGAAGAGCTCCACTGTTGACGTCTGCTGCAGGTGTGATAGTGCAATCTTGAAATCATGATTCGCACCTGCGCCGAAATGGGCCAAGAAAGCCGGTACAAACTGCTCCCAAGTAATCAATGGATGTCGTTGTTCAAACGAGGTCATCCAAAAACAAGCATCGGGTCCAAAATGGGAAGCTGCAATGGCCACCTTTTCTGATTGTGGTATGCGCTGGGTGCGCAAATACCTTTCGACCATGGTGATCCAACCGGCAGCATCATCACCCGTAAATCGAGGTAAGTCGACTTTTGGGGGTCTGAAGAATTGGGGTTCATACTGAAGTGTGTGGTGAGCTTGGGTGTGGTAAGCGTTATTTGTGGTGGTAAATTGTGGTTGTGGAATTGATGAAATGGTGGAATATTGCGGTGGTGCAGATGGCAATGGTTGATGTGTGTGTGGATAGGACTCGGGACGTGTAGGTATTGGTGATGTGAGAGCTGGGAAAGGAGTAGGAGAATTCAAACCTTGGTAAGAAGTGATTGGGGTTGAGATGGACCCAAATGTTATAGGTGGGATGTGGGCCGGTGTACGCGGTGGTGGAAGTGGTGAAAATGATGGAGTTGAAGTGGGGGTGGAGGGAGATGCCGAGCTAAGGGGTTGGTGTTGTCCAGTAAGAACTTGCATCATAGTGCTTTGCAAAGCTGCAAGTCGTGCAGTGATGTGATTTTGAAAGGATGTATGGTTATTGTTGACTGCGTCAATTGCCTGGTGGAATTCCTCTTGAAGAATGGCTAAGGAGTTGTGAAATTCTGCCCTTTGTAAAGGTTCTGCTGCATCAGTTGGTTGATAAGAGGAAGAAGCTAGGTGGGTAATTGGAGGAGGGGGTGGTGGTGGAACCAAAGCGGAGGTGACTGGGGTGGAGGAGGGAGCAGGAGCTTGCACGGTCCGAGCCATGCTCTGATACCAGTTGGTAGAGTCAGTTTACCAAAAGCAAGAAAGAACGAAGGAAAACTAAAGAAACTGCATTTTCATTTCATAATCAGGACAGGGTTCCCACAATAACATATATAGTCTTTACAAAAATGTTATAATCTGAACCAACTGTCAACTAGAACCAAAACGTGTCCAGCTCAAGAGTTAAAGCTAATAAGATAATGGACCAAAAGCAAGGAAAGTCAGGAATGAACAGTAAATGATCTTATCAGAAGCACCATGAGAATCTCTTTCTCTCTGCCTTCAAACTCCTCCTCGAAGCCAAACCCTATCGAACCCTCCACTTCCTTCGAAGACGACGACGACGACGACGACACCACTACCCCCAACCTAAACGACGACGCATCGAAACAATACATCCACGAATTCACCGCCGCGGAAGAGCCCTCAGCCAAACCCCGCGTGATCCCGCCCATCCCAAACGAATGGCAGCCGGGGAAGAACACCATGAACAGCCTCGAATTCGTGGCCGAGTCTCTCTCAATCGATGGCTCATATTCCGAGATCCCGTACTGCCTCAATCTCCGGCAGAGACCCGAATCCGAGGAGGCGGTGGTTCAGAAATTGAAAGAGGAATTGAAGGCGTTGCCGGAGATTAGGGGGATGGAGGAGTTTGATGAGAATCCGGTGGAGGGGTTCGGTGCAGCTCTGCTCGCCGGGTACGGGTGGCAACCGGGGCGAGGAATCGGCAAGAACGCAAAGGAAGATGTTGGTGTTGTGGAGGTCCGGGCCAATGTGGGAAGGCAAGGGTTAGGGTTTCGACCGGAATAGGGCACATCAGGTAAAGAATTTGAAAGGTGGAACTGCCAATAAGTTGAAATAGTTTTTGTGTATTGGATATGTTTTGCGGGGTAATTGAGGCTTGTTAAATTATAGTGCGCTTTTTGCTCAGCTGCTGCTAGTGTAATGAAACGAGGATGGTCTTGATCACATTGTTCTTGGCTTCTCCTAGTGTATATGGGAGAATGTTTCTACGGTTTACAGTAGCTTGCTGGATTAATTCTAATACATTGTCTGAAGCTATTGCTAATTTCATTGTCTGAAGCTATTGCTAATTTTCCATGGAAAAAGTATTTAATCTGTTGTAAACCATAAACTTATTTTGGCTAGAGGAAAAATGAGTTTGAATGGTGTGGTGATTGATGGGAAAAATGGGAAGTGAAAGTTTAAAAGAAAGGGGCTTGATGTGTTGTGAAGTAGTTTAACAACAGGGTTGTGATTGAAAAGCAAGAGCCTTGGTCGATCAGTTACAGCCTTTGCCCAGATTTCAAACCTCTTTACCGAAGAAGTATGCTTGAGTTGGAGCAGGCGTTTTATAGGTAATGCAGAAATACATATTTGTTTTTAATCTGTCAAGGGATTGCTGCTTTATTCTCAATCAGAAAGTATAAATGTGATGTGATAAATTACAATCGAAAAGCCATCAAGAGCTTGGATGAGGCTATTCGGCAATGACTTGAGAAAAGAAGGGGTCTCTGAGTAGCTCAGAGGCTGAAGGTCTTGCCCTCGGCTGACCTAGGGATTTCTCAATAAATGCCTTCACCTCTGGATCGGTCACCTTGGACAAGGATTCAGGCCTTATACCAGTTGAGACCTTCCTGTAAATCTTGACAACAGTTTCACATTCACTGTATGGTATCTCCCTTGTTGCCATCTCCAGCAAGCACATCCCAAACGAATATATGTCCACCATCTCATTGTAATCCTCCTCGTATAGTTCAGGTGCCATAAACTCAGGTGTCCCCATAACTGTGTGAGCTTTGTGGCTCCCACCCACTGTTGCTGCAAGTCCCAGATCACCGATCTTCACCTGGCCATTATTCCCATTGACGCAATTGAGATCTCTGTGAATGATACATGGCTCATGTGTATGGAGGTACTCCAATCCCTCAAGCACCTGCTTTGACCACTTCTTCAAAGCCTTGGTATTCACACGGTGATGCTTTTTCCTATAATCCCTCAGGTTCCCAGAATTGCACACCTCAGTGACGAAATTCAAAGCATTACGCTTGACATCCTTCCAAACACTGTAACATTCAATGATATACTTGTTCTCCAACTCTCTCAATAGCTTAATCTCTGCGTCCAAATGATTCGATAGCACTGGATCGTCGCTCAATTTCTTTAACCACACCTTATTCCATGCCACCTCGTTACCTTGCTGCTGATCAAATGCCCTATACACCTTCTTCACAGCACCCTTACCAAGGAGAACATCATACCTTCCAAAACGCCCGGTTGGATCAACCTCCACAAATGGTTCGGAATCTGGATCAAAAGTATTAGGATCCTTGACTGCCATCTTCAAAGGTCAATCTGATATGAAGATTCCTAGTAAACGCGAAGCGCAGCAAATTTTTTGGTTTCTATTTTTGCCAAGAGAATATTTATTTAAATTTTTTATATGCAAATGTAGTATGGTGGGTTTGGTGAAATGTCCTAATTGGATTTGTTTTGTGCTCTAGGGTCGAGAGGGATTGGTTTCCCATACCCAATAGGATTATATACTCCTAATACCTATATAAGTGGGTGGGGGAGAAAATCTAGGTATCTGAGATTTCTCGAGTGAAATTGCAAATTGATTGCTTCTGAAAAGAATATCTGATGTTAGGATTGTGTAGATATTGGAGGATGTTAAAAAGTTGGTGTTTTTATTTTTATTTTTGAAAATAGATCATCAAACTCGACCATTTTAGTGTGACAAATGGTGCGTAATAATACGTTAAATAATTTCATATGATTAAATAATTTCATATGAAGTCTCTTCAAGAATCGGTGCATATTCAGGTTTTGAGAGGAATTGTTCCCTACACCTAGCCGCGAAAATTGAAGGGGTGATTAATAGGCTTACATATTACCCATTATATCCTCTGCCATTTTAAATTGAAATGTTAGTAAGCGCTACAGCTCCATAGTTTATTTGGCATCACAAATCCTTGAATATAACAACAGAATTCTTTGACGTGTGAAGAAGTTTGAATATAGAGAAAATAAGAAGTTTTTAGAGAGTAAGTTTTATGGGAATGTTTTCACCTATAGAAAAATTGAAAAAGGGTCCTTGACCAAAAGCATCAAAACCAGCCAAAGTTATCCCACTTATTCCAACAACAGATTTTTATTCCCCACCACCCAATTTAACTTAAAAGGACAATTTTACCCTCAGTTAAATTAATAAATTACACCATATGCCATCGAGCTCTCTCTCCTCTCTCCCCTTCGATCTGACTCTTCTCTCTCTCTTAGCCGGCGATAGTCGTGAAGCCCAGAAGACAGCGGTGATTCATGCAGCTTGCTCCATTGATCGTACAGCTAGTGGCGAGTTCGTGCAGCGAGCTCGGAGTTCCTTTACGTCACCTCCGTGCAGCTAGGTCAGAGTTCATGCCATCCATCTCTGGCGGCTAGTTCGTGCTGAAGACGGAAGTTGCGGTTGCTTGGCTTCGCCGGTCACGAAATCTAAATCATAGCTCATTTCTAGGGGGATTTGGTGCTCGAGCTCGACCTTCGGTGCTCGACCTAGGCTCTCTGGCGCTCGACACAGGCCGGTGGCAAAGGAGAACATTGATCTAGTATGCCAGTGGCGGAGGAGAACGACGATTTGGTGCCCAGAGCTTTTCTTTGGGTGCCCAAATCAAATTCTTTTTTTTCTTTTTTTTGTAAATTGGTTCAGAAACCCAAAATGAAAAATAAAATAAAAAAGGTTCTATTGGGGCAATAGAGGCTTGTTAAAGATCTTTTGGGGGGCAATAGACGTTTTGAATTGATGTAATCTCCTCGTTTGTTTTTTTTAATCAAAGTTTTATTTGTCTAATTTTAGGAAAATTAGTTTCCATTCCACTGACCGAAAGTTCTATTCGGGGGCAATAGAGGTCTATTGGGGGGACAATACAGGTTTATTGCCCCTATATTGGGGGGTAATAGATGTCTATTAGGGCGTAATAGGGGCGCAATAGACATCTATTGAGGGACAATAGACCTCTATTGCCCTTCTATTGGGGACAGTAGACAACTATTGGGAGCAATAAACTTTTCCGGCAACCTCTTTAGGGACCTCCGGGAAGGTTTGCAGAAAAGTCCGGTGGGCGGCGGCCGGTGACCGGATTTTGGCGAAAGTTGGGTGGATTTGGGAGACCAGTGACCGGATTCCGTTGAAAGTTAGCCGGATTTCAGCGATCGGATTCCAGTCACACCAGAATCCGACGACCGGTGACGGAGCTTCGGCGAAGTCTCTTATGGTTTCTCTCTCTTCCATTCTCTCTTTCTCTAAATAACAAAGAGGTGAGGGTAAAATTGTATTAACAAAAAAACAAAAACAAAAACTTTATGGGGTATTAAAGAAGACTTCCTTAGAGTGTTTTGGGTAAGGAGGAATTAAAAAAACTTAATGTGGTAAGTGGGAAAAAAATCCCTAAAAATGGGGTAAATGGACAAAAACCCATTGAAAAAAGATCTAATAGAGTATATAGATAGGACTCGGATCCTCTCCTAAGCACATTGCTATCCTAACCTACCTAAACTTTCAGTGAGATTAAGACATGTGTCAATATTCATATCCAATTGTCTATTTTTCTCCCCTAGCTTAAAAAATTAGTGATTTTACGAAAAAGACCCTTCATTCTTGTTGTTTCTATTCTCGCCCACACTCTCTCCTCTATTCTTTGATTTCTTTCTCATCTTCTTCCTCCCTCTTTCCATATCAAACACAACTTCATCATCTTATTCTCCAGTTTATCGAATTGAGACATGCCAAATATCAAATAAATTTTGTAATTTGATAGTATCTCAAATTTCCAAAATGGATTTTGGGAAGTTGCAGATAGATAACACGAAGTTGCAGATAGGTAAATGCAGATTTATTTACATCATCGATCCGGAAAGAACAAGTAGTAAAACAAACATTTAATACCCAACTTATCAATCAAATCAAAACTAGAATGAAAAGAAGAAATAGCATCTCAGATTCAAATTCCCCATAGTTTTCTTCAACGGCAATCACAGTGAAAGGATAACGAATTAAACAAAATCATCACCGATGCTTGCTGAAATCTTTCTATAACTCAGAAAACCAAACAATCAAAAATTCAACTAGCAAGTAGTAGAGGGAAAACTCTTAAACAGATCGAAGAGAATCATATATGTATAATTTGGGGTTGGATGCTCCGTTGATGGGCTCTTCCCTATATAATTTCATTCATTGATACTTGAATTGTCTCCCTTCAAGTACTACGGGATCAACCATGCCTACCAATCTGGTATTTTCATATTTAGTAAATCTAATTTAACTAAACCCACTTGATTAGCGGTTGTTGTTATGTATTGGTGCTGAGTGAGAGTAAAAGAGGGAGAGCAGAGAGGGGAGAGAGAGAGATCTGCACTTCGGCGTGAAAGGAAGAGATTAGGAGAAGAATAAGATAGACTGATAGAGAACAGAAAAACACAAGCTAGCTTTGTTGTTTGTTGTAAACCATTGGATATGAAAATTAACACGTGTCTTAATCTTAGTGAAAGCTTAGGTAGGTTAGGATAGTAATGTGCTTAGGAGAGGATCCGGGTCCAGATAGGACTTAATGGCTTATTATTCACCATGGACATAGTTGCATAAAAGTAGCATATTTTCATAACATCAACAAACGAGGTCTTTTTGCCATGTAAAATGTATGTTGGCCATCACTTAAAAATTTATTGTAAAATTTTGCAACATATTTGTAATGGGATTCTATCGATTAAGATCAAGTTTTGTTTGGAAACATTACTAAACTTTCACAATATCTCACAACATTTAGTAAACTTACCCTTGTTTCGAAAATAAAGAACCATGGATACTAAAGACACACTGTTCGACATTTTACTTGGCAAAAAAGACCATTTGTACAGACGTGGTGCAGACCGTGTAGCAATGTTCGCTGTGTTAGAAATAGGTACGTACTGTAAGTAAGGGATCAATTCTCAAGAAATAGAACGTTGTTTGCATCCATATATATATATATATATATATATATATATATATATGATTACGACTAGGATTGCAAGTAGTTGAATAATCCTAAAAAAATAAATAAAATAAAAGCAGATTGAAGTACGACAAAGGACTGTAGTGATGTTGCAATCCTAAAAAAGAAAAATAACAATACGTAAAGAACAAATGAAAGAAGATCAAGAAAGGAGAAATCAAATTCACTAACTTTAATCTTTGAGAGAGGCTTGCTTCGGTGTAATGTCCTAAGACAGAAATACGCCCCTTCACACTTGCTGTAGATCTTCGTTGACTTCTGCCTTGCAGGATACAACACTCAATCCAATGTTAGCAGTTTTGCCTTGGATTCTATTGCGAACGTCAATCTGTGTTTTGTCTCAAAAGATTTTATGGAAGATATGTAAATCTAATAACTAATGTATCTAGAAATTGGCGTTTGTGTCTTTTATAGAGTTCAGATTGAACCGTTCTATATGAGAACTTACAACTATTTGATTTGAATTTCAAACGTACAGATGTGTTCTTTGTAACTGCTGTTATATTTATCTGAAACAAAGAAAGACGTCTGTTCTTTCAAAACAAAAGAAAGATGCTCAAATGCTTGAAGCCCAAGACCCAAGGCCCAGTCTTTAATCACAAAGTTTCAACACGCTGTTCAAAGGAAAACCGCCAACCTCGCTCAGTCCCATAATGAGGAACTACAAACTTAAAGGTGTCCTGGGCCCCGAATGACATACGTCTAAGTGTTTGATAAAGCCTAAGTTTTCCGTTGTGATTGTGGTTTGTCAATCTCTATGCTGAGAAGGACATCATGAAATGAAATATTGGAGGAAATTAATGAGTTACTAGTGGTAGTCAAATTCTATACTGATTTGTCCAATTACTTAGAAATGAGTAAGTGTTTGTCCAATTACTGATGTCTAAATGTTTGATAAAGCTTAAGTTTTCGGTTGCAATCGTGGTTTTGTCGGAATTGAATTTGCTCACCATCTTTGGATAGGTGGTGATACCACCACCCTATCAAATGGAAGAGGAGAAGCTTCCTCTCGCTTCGGGAAAACTCAAGAACATCTCTCTCCTCTCATTGATGTGTCGCCAAAAAACCCATCTCTCTATCATCAGTCTTGTCTCTCTCCTTCGATCACACCTCACTGCCAGGGTTCTTTAACATCATCTCTAATCTTCTTCAAAGGAGGAGCTAGTTTTGAAGTTCATAGGTTGAAAAAGAAAGGATGCTGAGATCTAGATGATAGTGTAGTTATTGTTTTTCAATTGGTGTTTATAAGAGATGGATTGTGGTAAGCATAATTCCAATTCACCTCAAATTTTGAATTTTTTTTTTGGGTTAGGATGTTATAGATTGAGCCATAGAGACCCTCAAAAACCGCGTTCAAAAGGTCAGGAATTGGAGACCTGATTTTGGGTCAAGCTAATTGTGAAGGAGTTGGGTCTGAATGCGAGCCAAGAGGAGGGTCCGTAAATTAGGGTTTGTGGTCTGAGTGTATGTGTGTGCCTCTTTTGTGCTGGAGTCGTGAGACCAGTGATGCCCAAAACCTAGAAAAGATGATAATAAAAGGATGCATGACGCGAGAGAGAGAGAGAGAGAGAGAGAGAGAGAGAGAGAGAGAGAGAGAGAGAGAGAGAGAGAGAGAGAGAGAGAGAGAGAGAGAGAGAGAGAGAGAGAGAGAGAGAGAGAGAGAGATGGTGATGAATGGTAAAATATTAAAATAATTAAATAGAAAGATTTTTAATATTGTTAAATGTTATTTTCTCATTCTTGATTAATTAAACTAGACATAGTTAACTATAGTTATATTTTGATATACGTGGAAGCTTCATATATAGTGGTGGTATCACCACTTAATTGTTGATGTGAGCAAATGGGATGAAATCAGCTGTCCCCAATTACACTATCTTCATTCTGTTCCCATGCATTCATTGGTTCACAAAGAATAAAAAACAGAACAAAAGATTAAGAAAATATTTTCTTAATCTTTATGGACCAATGGATGCATGGGGACAAAATATGGATAATGTGTTAGGGACAGCTGATTTCATCCCGTGAGCAAATTTGCTTCCGGTTTTGTCAATCTTTATACTGAGAAGGACATCATGAACTGAAATAATGGAGGATATTAATGAGTTACTAGAGGTAATCAAATTCTATTACTAATTTGTCCAATTACTTAGATATGAGTGAATACCATGATTAGAAAATTGCTCCCTATGATAGCCTATAGTCATAAAAATTTAGTTGTCAATTTTAACTTTCCATCTTACTAATAATAATTGAGTCTAAAGATAAGAACCAGAAAACTTGAAACACAATGAGAGTGTCAATTTGTGAAGAAAACTTGGTGTTCTAGAAAAGTCGATTTGAAAGGCATGACTGATACATTTTGTCAAACTCGTAATGACCATATGTAACAAGTTAGGACACTAGCAATTTCAAATATCTGAACTTCTGAAGGTTAATATTCACTTAAGAGATTTAAACAATATCAAGGTTCTAAAAAACGCTAGGCGCTAGTCGGGCGGAGCTCTGAAGCCTAGCGCCCCGCCTAGGCGGGGACTAGGCGGTTTTTTAATTTTTAATTTTAATTTTATTTTTATAACATATAATATCATTGACAACTATTTCTATATATAAATATAACTACAAAATGCTTCTATGTAGAACAATGAACAATCACATTTTAACAATTAAGTAATTAACATCAGTAAGAAGTTAAAAACTAATTACTGAGAACCAATTAACTAAGTAAGCAAAGTCAAATAGATAAATAGTTCAATACAATTATTCAATTAATAGATGTAGTTCGTGTCAAAACCAAATTGAGGCAATTGCTGCAACACCTGTCAAAACCAAATTGAAAAGCAGAGACTTTGCTGCAACTCAGCAAATTGAAGCAGAAAGAGGCTCAAAGGAACTTTGAACCCGAATTTCTTCTCTTTCTTCTTTCTTTTCCTTGTTTTTCCATCTTCTTTTTCTTCTTCTCCAGATCTGCAACATTTTCATACCTAGTTTGTTGTTGAGCATAGTGGATCGGCTTTCTCTCTCTCTCTCTCTCTCTCTCTCTCTCTCTCTCTCTCTCTCTCTCTCTCTCTCTCTCTCTCTCTCTCTCTCTCTCTCTCTATTATCTTCGAACCCAAGTCCGATCCCCAATCTAAGAAAAAGATAGTTTGATATCAGATCTTTACTTGATCCCTTATCTCGATATTATGCTCAAATCGTTTAGGATCTTGAATTGTTTTTAATCTTATTGGTTCCTGTTGTTTGTTGTGGAATAGATGTGTAGCAAATTGAAGCAGAAAGAGGCTTTGCTGCAAAAAGAACCCGAATTTCAGATCTCAAACAGTGAAAGTGTGAAACAGATCGAAGTTTTGAAACAAATCAAATTTCAGATTGGGACACTTACCAAGTTTGAAAGTACATGGAGATGTTGAGCAGAGATTGGGAGGACCGAGGGAGCGAGAGAGTGAGACTTTGAGAGAGGGAGACAGAGAGACCATACCACTTCCGTCGCCCATCTGTATTGAGGAGGATTGCCACCGTACCGTTGGAACGCTGCCGTCGATGAGGAGCCCAGAAGGTCGTCTTGATATTCAACAACAATGAAGGAAAAAAACAAAAAAAAGACTTCAGCGGTTAGCGCCCAGCCACAGTCGGGAAACGCCTAGCCCGATTACCCTCCGCCTAGAGCGCCTAGGCGGACGCCCAGCGCCTAAGGCAAACGATTCGGTCGAAATCGGAACGTCTCCTCCACGCCTAGCGCCTAAGCGCCGCCTAGGCGGCCGACTAGCCCGACTTTTAGAACCCTGAACAATATACAAAGAGTAAAATTCAGCAACAGTCCTCAAACTCTTGTATCAAGGCCAATTTGATACCTAAACTGATGTGATATCTGAAGTCTTATATTGATATCGACGTGATATCTCTGTCCAATTCATGTAATGGCTCCATCAAATTGATAATGTGGTAAGCACATGGAGTCAAAAAAAAAAAAAATTTAAATGACCAATTTACCCTTTTTTTTGTTAATTTTTTTTTTTTTGGGTAGTTATACACACCCCCTAATTACTTAATGACATCCCTTACTCAATACACCACATATTTAATATTTTCATCTAGCATTTTATTAAATATACAACCCAAAAATATCCAAAGCACCCTCAATTCTCATAAACCAACATCCATTATCAATCAATTTAGTACCATAGTCAATTGACCTCGTGTCAAAGATAAATGTTGTGTTACACACCATGATCAAAGACTTAAAATAGCAACACGTAACCCAAATTAACTCTTTGATTTAGATGCATTTTGGAATTTGGGTAAAAGGTTTATAATTATATGGTTTGTTGACTTTGCTGGTTGGAAATTAATGGAAAGGTAGGATTAGATTGAAGGAGATAGATTGTTTGGCAGAGGTGAATAATAATTTAAGAATTGAATAATTTTTTCATCTTCACATTTTGAATATATAAATTATTTAACTTCTCTAATTCATGATTGTGGCTTTATGAATTGAATAAAAATAATCATTTCATGTTGATATTTTCTTTAGGCATATACAAATATAGCAGGAGGTTTATGACGGTGACGTTAATGTGTTGCAAAGTTAATGTTGGGAAGACAAATGCAAAGATATACATAGAGAAGAGATAGCGTAATTCAATTGAAATTTTTTTTCCTAACCTTCTAATATAGATGTCTCTTTTAGTCATTTCATCTACTCATGAAATTTGATTTGAAATGTTAAAAATAAAGATGTGTATTAAGTAGTTAGGGATGTGTATATAAATTCTCTCTCTCTCTCTCTCTCTCTCATTTCTTTTTCTTCTTTTTCTCCGCCACCAATATCCTTACTTACTTGACAATGTCACCGAAAAAATCCTCTCATTCCTTCCAATCAATCTAGCGGCCCAGGTGAACACCGTCACGAAGCAGTGGGAGGCCCTGTGGCCTTCGTTCCTAGTAATCGATCTCGATGAGGCCAATCCGATCAATTGCGAACTCTATATCGAACGTGGATGTTTCCTCAACTTCTTGCACATTCTCTTAGATGATGCAGGGATCAGGGGCTCTTGGACCTGCTTTGGTGCCATTTACCAAATGGTTGACTCTAACGGGTGGACAGATAAAGGTGTTAATTATATGACCTGGGCATCGAACAAAAACTTCACTATTGGACGTTCTTCATAAGCAAATTTCCTTCCTCAAATTTCCAGAATTCAATTCCACCACTGGAAATCAAGATATGAATTCCGGCTCCGATCCCAATGTGATTTGGCCAACCTCGCAACCCGCCATCAATCCAGACCTCATTCCTGTCGTCTTCTTCCTTTTCTTCATCTTCCTTCTTCTTCCTCTGATTTCCTCTTCCATTTCGTCTCCAATATCATGAATTCTAGCTTCAATATAATCCGTATAAACAAACCCATAAGCAAATCTACAAAACTAGGGTACCATAAATCAAAGTCAATCGAATTTAGACAAAAAAACACCAAAACCCAATGTACTGAAGATGACACAAAAGGTTGGTTAGGAATTAGGATTATTAGTTCATGTGGTGTTGGGTTGATTGATGGGGTTTGATTTGCAAGACGTTGGTATTGGTGGTGGTAGTGGAAAACAATGGGGTGGAATAGTTTTTGTTCTGTTCTTCATATTATTAATTTTTTTTAACCCTATTTCAGTGGGAGGCAGTGTTTGGGAAGAAGAAGAAGAATGGGAGTTGGGAGAGAGAGACAGAGCTATTCATTTTTTTTTAATATATACTATTATTAAGAGAAGAGAGTTTGTCAGCCAAAACAGAAAAATTTTACCAAAATATCCCTCAAATATTAAAAAACATTTGAACTGAAATATTTGAGAAAGACAAAATGGTCAATTCACAAATAAAAGAAAAACAAAAGAAATTTAACAAAAAAAAATCAAAAATCAAAAACAAAATATGTGCAGCAGTTTTCTTCACATTCTGTGGAATAACTTCCCACTGTTCAAGTAAACCCTAATTTGTGTTTGGCCCAAACTCTAGGTAACTTGACCTAGTGGTAATAGGGTTAAATTATAAGGATCTAGATTCCTATTCAATGTACGATTACTTTCCTTGTATAATTGAGATTCTATACATTGTAATACTCTATATAAAGAGGCCCCTATTATCAATGAGAATACACAGCGATTTCCTCTCAATTTTAGTTTCTCTACAACACGTTATCAGCACGAAGCCCTAACCCTGAAACCATATATTCGTAGCCTTCAAATCCCAGGAACCACCGCCGCCCACCTTGAAGTCTTCACCTCCAGGAGCCCAGAAACGGCCGGCAAACACCTGAACAGGCCCCCGAAATCCCAGAAAACTTTCTGGCCGGTTCGAAGCTTTTCTCCCCGCCCACTGCGGCCATACTACACCACCGGAAGATCCTTCGACTCAGAACCCCGGAACCGGCCGATTGACACCAGAACCGGCCTTCAGAAGATCAGCATCACTGAACCGCCGACGACCTGTACCTTCTTGCTCTGCTTCAGTCAACCAAGCCCAGAAGCAGCCCTAGGCCCAGAAGCAGAAACATATCCACCAAGCCCAGAAGCCTAGCATCCTGAAGCCCACTGACGTCAGCCTGCCACGTCAGCAACCGGCCGCCACGTCAGCACCTGCTGTCAACACTCCGATCAACCTTTTCCGGCGACTTTTCCGGTCAAGATTTCTGACATTTTTCAAGGTAAACTTTTCTAAAAGTTCCCGCTTTTAAAGTTTTTATTACTTTACTCTTCTTTTTCTCGGGGACTTTCAACCTCCTTTCTTCTATCGATATCGTCCACGCTGGGTCATCATTCATTTTTTTTCCAGAAGTGTAAGTTAAGTCTTGTGGGGGTTCGTGCTCACTCCAAGCTTGTGGGGGTCATCATTCATTTTTTTTTATCATAGGAGAGACCAAATTAAGCCGAACTGTGGGGGTTCGTGCTCACTCCAAGCTTGGAGCTTGTAGAGTTCTCCAAACTTAGAGTTTGTTAAGATAAAATGATCGACCGTAAACATCATTGTTTCGATCCAATCCAACCCCTCTTGGAATCGAATTTCTTGGAAGTGACTACGCTCGGAAATTCCTAATTTCTTGGAAGCGACTACGCTCAGAAATTTTATTTGTTTTCGTGGTAGCCTTTTTCGCTCCAAAACTAACCCTAATTTCTTGTTCTCTTTCAGGATAAGTAACCTGAACAAATTGGACTTTGCTCCATTAGGAACAACTGGCTCTGAATATCACAGGTGGGTTCGTGATATCCGCCAGCATCTCAAGGCCGATGAAATCTTGGATACGATTCTCGAGCCTAGGCAGGTCGTGCTAACTATTGAGCAAGCTCAAGCTTTGGAAGCAAATAGAGCAGCCTTAGAGGCAAATAAGGCGAAAGCCATCATCCTAATGACTCGTCATATGGATGATTCGCCCCAGTACGAGTGTATGAATGAAGAAGACCACAGAAGGCTGTGGGTATCACTTGAAGATAGATTTGGCAACATTCGTGACTCCCTGCTTCCTGACCTAGAAGTGAGATGGCATAGCCTCCGCTTCTGTTATTTCAAGTCAGTTCTTGACTACAACTCGGAAGCACTTCGCATTAAATCCTTAATGGAATTCTGTGGTAAAGAGATCACAAATGCGATGTTGATTGAGAAGACTCTCTCTACTTTCCCAGTCTCTGCATTGATGGTTGCTAAGAACTATCGAATCGATGTTACTGCACGACGAATCACAAGGTTTCATGAGCTCATTGGAGCTATGAATGTCGCTGAAAAGCATAACAACATCCTTGTGAAGAACTATAATTTGAGATCCGTGGGAACAAAGCATATTCCAGAATCCAATTATTGTCGCGCCCCAAAGAGAGGGCGTCAAGAGCGAAACCCTAATCTTAGGGATACATTTGGACGTTCTGGTCCATATAATCTCTCTACTTGGGAAGGTAATCGCCAAAATAGTCGAATACGGAACCGAAGAGGTCAACGTGGAAAGAGAGAGGGAGGCAACGCCTCTGGCCATGTTGGTGGATCCACCAACACTAAGAGCCATCTAAATGACGCTTTCAAAGCACCTCAATCAATGGAGTTTGAGCAAAGAGATGTATGTTCTCGATGTGGAGTGTTTGATCATTGGGCACACATTTGTAGAGCTCGTGAAGAACTTGTCACCGCCTACAAAGCATATTGTGAAGAAAGAGAAGCTCACTATGTGGAACAAGAAGATCAAGAAGAAGATCTGGAGTTAAGGGTTTGAAGACTACAAATCTGGCTGGGATCAATAGATCGCCAATTCTGTTTAAGTCTTTATTTTTCCAAGAGATGTAATAGGGAATTGCCATATATTTTTGTAGTAAATACCAATGGTTTAGTTTTTCTTCAAAGTAGGCTCACTCAAAGTAAGTGTGATGTCTAGGAAGGTTCTGAGATTAGTGGTACTTAAGCGAGCCTTGCTCCATCAACATCTCTCTACTCACCTGGTCACATTTATTTTGGAATTACCGAAAGAAGTTAGACGACTACCATTGTTTTGCATTAGCTATCATTTTAGATTAGATTTTGTTTAGTCAAAGAGACAATGATGTAACTCCATTGGCTTATGAATAAAATTTCGAGTTCTTTATGACTCCATTTTGATTCTGAGCATATGACTTTTGTGATGGCTAGGCCATCAGTATTAATTCAAAGTATTAATTCAAGGACGTGGAATAGCCCAAGTTCTCATTGCCAAATGGCACCTTGATTACTGTCACAAAAACTCTCTACGCTTCTAGGGAAAATCGCACCTATGAATAGCCAACGGATTCCATGCGAAAACGCATGTAGAGAATGAAAATGAGTTCCTTTGCAATACCTCTAATGATTGCGAACAAAGGCGCATCTTAGAGAAGTTTATGTGTCTCCCTAGTGGACTTTATGTCACTATTCGAGCTATTAAATCCAATAAAGTTACGAGAGAATATCTCTTGGATTTAGACACATATTGGCTTTGTCACGACATGATAGGTCATCCTGGTCATGATATGATGATCCGTCTACTAAAGACTTCACATGGACATCATTTTTTTTTCGAGCGAAACGAAGCATGAATCAAAAGTTGATTTCTGGACTAAGTGTGACCAACGTAGCTGCCTAGGGCACCGCCTCCGTCCCCCACCAGCCTAGGGCTGGCGCAGTCCCTATCCATAATGCCATGGATAGCATCCATCATGGTGATGGCGCCCCAGGTGATGCTGCAATCACCAACTTGCTTCAAATAGCGTTTCAGACGCTCAGGCCTAACCAAAATACTCATTGGTTGCTTCTAAAGCCTCTCGCTCGTTTTACAAAGCCCGTTCCTTAGGGAAATTAGGACTAAGACGTCCTATGCAAAGGAAATGAACATACTCATTCTGTTCTTACATAGAATCAATGGGGATTCTGTGGATTGATTCAACCAACTTGCGGATGCTTAAATATTTCATGATGTTGGTTGACACGTAAACACGTTGGTCACATGTTGTGCCATTGTCCACCTATAAATACTGCTTATGCTATACTCCTAGCACATATCATATGACAACGGGCTCACTCCCCAGATTATCCTATTCAGTAAATTGGATTTGACTATGCTAGAGAGTTTACATCGAAAGACTTTCGATGGATATTTCAATAGGATTGATGTTGGACATCATATTCCCATGTACATACCCAAATGGTCTTGCGGAAATGACTACGATGATAGTCCGGACATTGGTAATGTGCACCAATCTCCTTATATCCGCTTGGGGTGATGCAATATCGCATGCAGCTATGCTAATTCGTTTACGACCCACCTCCACTCAATGTACCTCTGCGTTACAGCTAGTGATTGGGTACAAGTATCGTACTTACACATATTTGAGTGAGCCATTTATGTGCCAATTTCGCTACCACAGCGCTCTATGATGGGTCCTTACAGACGAATGGGCAACTACGTTGGATTTGAGACTCCAACAATCGTCCGCCACTTAATGCCCTTGCAAGGCGATCTCATTATAGCTAGATTTGCGGGTTATCACTTTGATGAGACAGTCTTCCAGTCGTTAGGGGGAGATAAGAACACGGATGTTTAGCAGGAACGACAAGAATTGTCATGGCCTGTCCCCACTATGTCTCATCTCGATCCTTGTTAAAGTGACGAGATCACACAAATATGCTGCAAACAAGCCTGCAAGGAAGGACGTCCCTACGAAAGGACGTAGCGCCACCCTACATGGACGTAGGCATGGCGCCAACGCCAAAGAGAGTGGCACTCTGGCGTTACAGTCCATGGCCCCAGCCAGGATGAGTGGGAGGCCCGTAGGTTTGAAGGACACTTTGGCACATTCCAATCCTTTGATCATCAAGACTCAAAATCTGGCTCATGAGAATCTTCCAGGTTAGAGTTATCGTTGGGGGACGCCTTAACGTCAGAACCTATTCTCGAGAATATAGAGCTCTATGAAACTTACACTAGTGTACAAAAGACGTGGGATAGAAACTCCATCATAATTGATGATGTAGTTGCTCATTTCGTTGCGCATGAGTTTGTCGAGTCAGATGATATCAAACCACGCTCCGTTGATGAATGAATGGCAACGTAGAGAAATTTGGCCTAAATGGAAAGATGCGATCCAGGTTAAGATGGATTCTCTAACGAAGAGGAAGGTTTTCGAGCTAGTGATGCCAACACCTCCTAACATAAAACTTGTTGACTAATGCGTCTTCGTTAGAAAGCGTAGTGAGAAAAAGAGATGGTAATCTCGCCTTATGGCGCAAGGCTTCTCATAAAACGCCCTGGAATCGACTACGATGAGACATATTCTCTTGTAATGGATGTCATTGCACTCCACTACCCTGTCAGTTTGGTAGTTTTCGAATAACTGAACATGCAGCTTACAAATGTGGTCACTACGTATCTCTATAGGGATCTAGATACGGAATATACATGAAGGTTCATGGTAAACTTCATTTACCCAAGTCAAGTGGCTCTAGACCACGGAGCGCGTTTACAAAGAGGTTGAAACGCTCACTAAAGTGACTACTTGATTGGGAAGAGATATGCCCACGCGTTTCCATAACAAGTTTCGGATTCGATCATTGTTCATGTTGGACATTATCTTCATTAGAAGCCCTTAAAGAGTTAAGGGAAACCGCTGAACACTTGAAATCCGATTTTGAGATGAAGGATTATGGGAGAACACGATTATGTCTCAGTTTGGAACTTGAGCATCGTGTCGATAGATGCTTAGGCATTTTGACAAGGTCAAACCTTCAAGCACCCCCATGATCGTCCGTAGTCTTGATCCTGAAAAGGATCATCTTCGTCTGAAGGATGATGACGAAGATGTGCTAGAGGCAGAAGTGCCTTACTTGAGTACAATAGGCGCATTATTGTACTTAGCTCAATGCACAGGACCGGACATCTCGTTTGTAGTGAATTTGTTAGCTAAGGTATAGCTTTGCGCCAACACGACGCCATTTTGATTGGTGTAAAAGATATCTTTCAGTACTTGAGATGTACGATTGATATGGGCTTGTTCTATCCCTACAGAGAGAAGATGGATTCGGACCCATCACACACCAGAAACACCGCCAATGCTGGCCTGCGTTCTCTATCCTCATCCCAAAACGATATAAGTGTTTTGGAAGGTTTTGCTGATGCTGGGTACCTCTTTGACCCACACAAAGGTCGCTCCCAAACTGGTTAAGTGTTCACCATGGGAAAAGACCATGATATCTTAGAGGTCTACAGAACAGACCGTAGTCGTTATATCTTCGAACCATGCAGAGATTATTGCTCTTCACGAAGTGGTTCGTGAATGTTTATGGATTGGATCCATAATCACGCATGTTCGAACAACTGTGGTTTGAAGTCTACCACAAGATGAGCCTATGAGCATTTAAGATAATGTTGTTCGTTTTGAACAAATGAAGCAAGGATACATTAAAAGCGACAACACCAAGCATAATCAGCAACAACAGACTCTCCTCAAATACCAAAGTGAACTAGGTTTGATCTGAGGATAATGTGGCAGACTTGTTTACTAAGTCATTGCCCAAATCCACGTTCGAGAAACATGTGGCAAGAATTGGCCTGCGAAAATTATCTGAACTCCCATGATCGTAGTCATCAGGGGGAGACGCAGACATCAGGGGGAGATGTCTACATGTTCACCTCGAAACGTGAAGGATGTGTTGTGCTCTTTTTCCCCTTCGACCTAAGTTTTTTTTGTCCCACTGGGTTTTTGTTACTCAGCAAGGTTTTTAACGAGGCAACGAGAGAAGCACTCCATTTGGGCAACACAAGGGGGAGTGTTCAAGTAAAACCTAATTTGTGTTTGGCCCAAACTCTAGGTTACTTGACCTAATGGTAATATGGTTAAATTAAAAGGATCTAGATTCCTATCCAATATACGATTACTTTCCTTGTATGATTGAGATTCTATACATTGTAATCCTCTATATAAAGAGGCCCCTATTATCAATGAGAATACACAGCGATTTCCTCTCAATTTCAGTTTCTCTACAACACCCACGTAATTATCCACACCATAGGGTGTGTTTGAAGTCTAGTTAGTTAAAAGTGAAAGACTATTCTGCTCTTGATAAAAATATCACATGGCTGATACATGCTTGCCACGTCAGCAAACAGACGGAGCCGTCACAGATTTTGGACCGAGATATCACGTCGATGTCAATATAAGATTTTGGGTATCACATTGGTATGTTTAATGGGTATCAAATTGGCCTTAACACAAGAGTTTGGGGACTGTTGCTGAATTTTTCTCATATCCAAAACATGCAATTCAATATATCCAAGAACATTCAAAATATTCAATGCATTCAATGAGTAAGTGGAAAAGAAAAGAATCAACAAACCACATATTCAACCCGGAATACTGCAAGACCAAGTCCAGAAAATATGGTTCTACTATGAAAGCAAAACGCTCATAGAAATGGGACAAGCTAGAATCCAAAACTCAATCCCTAAGACCCTAGTCTAAAACGGAAACTTTAAATTTGTGTAAGTTTTTCAATCTTCAAGTATATGCAACCTTCTTATCTTGATATTAGCACTATCCCCATGAATTTTTCAATTCGAGGCACACCGAATGCAAGGATGAACAACGCAAGAATATAGATGGAGGTCGCCTAGAAAAGTACAAGAATAATCATTTGCCAAGAGCTTAGCATTTACATTGAAGATGAGAAAATTCTACGTTGATGTTTCTCTCTCAATAGATCTAGAATTTCATAGAGTGATTGGCTCAGAAGATCTTCTGTGAGATTCAGTACTCACAATAAGAGGGGCATGACGAGAGTGGCACTGTGGTAGTAGGGTGGAGGCATGCACTCTTATTTGGTTATTTCCTTCCAATGCATTACTCACTTACAAAATATGAATATTGTTTCTTCTCCTGCTGCACCATATATTCGGGCATTTAACATTTCACTCCTGACTGGCCTGAGGCAACATGTCCTCTCTTTGCTCAAACTGTTTAACCAAGAAGATTAATGTATTATAAAGAACTAGAGTATGAGCCATACAATGACTAGCTGTTACTACTGTGGTAAATTATGTACCCGAGGGTGAAGCCACAAGTCATGCATCCACAAGTTTGCAAACTACGGATGAAGTCATTACATCATATATAACTGTTATTAGTCAAAGATGCATACCCAAACTAATAGTGAATGAAAATCTTTCTCTAAAAAAAAAAAAAAAAGGGAATACAATGATGCATGTATTTCTACCCTAAACTGCCTGAGAGAGAAAATGCAAAGTCAGAGCCATGCCTTGTCTGACAGCGCGCCCTCGCAGTGTTGTCATCAGACTGACCAAAAGGGACTAGTGTCCGGTGATGGATGGTCCGGTCAGGGCAGAGGTTGCAGGGTGATGGCGTTGTTGTCCAAGGCACGTGGTAGAGTTGATGGTGGTGGGCGGTGGGGGTTAGAGGATAGGAAGGGGTCGGGGTTGCCTTACTTTAGAGAGGAGCATTGGTGACATGGTGGGTGGATGAATTCGATCTGGGTTGGGAGGTTTGATTCTGATCTGGGGAGACTTGAATCCGAACTGGATTTGGCAGTTTGGATTGTGGCTTGGAAGGTTGTGACCCGATCTAGTTTAGCAAGATTGGATCAGATCTTGGGGGTTTTGGATCTGATCTTGTTTGTGAGCGTGGGTTCCAATCTGGAGAGGGGTGTTGCTAGCCGGCGGGAGGTAGGTGGTGGAGATGGTGCTGTAGGAGGCGAGATGGCATTGGAGGCGCATGCGAGATGGTGGCGCGGTGGCTTCTGCAACCTGTTACTTGGGCCTGGGCCTGCTATGTTTTAGGTCTGGGCTTGGGCCTGCTGGGCTCTAGACCTATTTTATTTTTATTGTTTGTTTTATTATATATGTTTTAGTTTTATTTAGACGTGGCTTTGTGCCAATAATAAGTTCCTACCTCTTTTTGGTTGGGTGAAGTGGGCTTTGTCCCCATATGCACACTCAATGTGCCTTGTCTAGCCTAACGAGGCGGCGAGCTGTTTACTGGATCAAATTGACGTAACCTCCTAGTGGCAGGACGAAACGAAGTATCGCCGGATTTGTTTCCATATGGCAACATAGTGGGAAAGCTGTTCTATTTGTAATGATGCTTCTTTAGGATATAGTTATCTTTCTGGTATGTCACCGTTATGTCAAAGCAAATGGAGTAGCCAGTCAAACACTCTTTGCTAATTGGTGTATGGTAGAATACATAGATTTAGTAGAGACTCCTGTTATTATTTCGGGTTGTTCTCTTGATGCTTATTGTAATTTGGGGTAGTTCATGCTCTATGTCCTCCCTTGTATTTTGCAATTTCATTAATCAAGGCTTGAGGGCAACCGCACCAGCCACATTTCAAAAAAATAAAAAATACAAAGGAATATATATACACGGGATATTCTAAATAGGATCTCCTCAAACTTGAAATTTGAGGATCCTCGATCATATTTTTAGCATGCAATTTAATAATTTGAGCTACTCATTCTCTAGTTATATACACACATGAATTCTACAAAATATTAGTCAAATCGAAAAACGCTTAACAATTTGATTAGACCATGTTTGTTTCAATTTTATCTGATGAGTTACACTTATTTACACATTTTCAATGATCAAATAATTATGTATTTAGCTATTTTTGTGTACACACAAGTCTTGCATTGAATATAAAGACTACAGTTGAAATTGTAATATTAAGTTTCATAATAGTGGAAAATAGTAAAACATTATTTGAGAATTTTTATTTTAATTATATATATATGCCCCTTTTTGGGCGAACGTACTGCCCCAAAAGTGCAGACTTTGATGCTTCTGCAGTAATCAAGCACCGATGGCTACACGAATCTTGCAAGACGAAGGCCAGAGGCATCCCACACGCTTCTGGGCAGTGATCAAGGTCGAAGGAGATCGAGGTCGAAGGTTCTGGGCAGCGACCTCACCTAAAACTTCAAGGTTCTGGGCAGCGACCTCACCTAAAACTTCAAGGTTCTGGGCAGCGAATGCAAATTGGTAGCCGACGAGTCCACTAGCAAGAAGAAGGTCAAGATCGACCCCTGACCTCCATCCGGCATGTCCCGTCTCTCCGTCGCTGCCTGAACGGAGCAAAGCATTGACGTCCGCACTTTTGGGGCAGTGCAAACGTCCGCCTCTGATCATCTCTCTTTCTATATATATTTTAAGTGAGAACTCCTTTTTTTGAATCAAAGTATTCAATTTCATTCATCTCAAGCTAGAATGGCTCGAATACATACATTCCCTTGTTAACTTTAGGGCAAGTTTACGACGTGATATGCTAGCACTACTAATTAGACAACCAGTGCGCACTTATTTAAAAGCGAGCCTAAGAACTATGAAAACAAAGCATAGTAATTACGCAAGTTCAGAAAAATAAAAGAAACTTAAATTTTCTCTTTACCCTTAACAGTTGGGCTAGGAGGTTAGAGAGAAAAGCTAAATGAAGTTCTTGTGCTTTAGCAATCTTCTTCGATTTTGGGGGATTTTTATTTTTGGATCCCAAAGGTCTTCCCCTCTTCTTCTTTGGTTCAGGGCTTTGCTGTAATACTTCTTTTGGAACTAGGAGTTTCCCAGGAGCCTCAATCATGCCCAAGGACCAGGCAGAGAATCTGCTTGTGAATTATGACACCTTTGCTTCTTTGCAGGTATATCAGTGAGGAAAGGCTTGAATAATTCAGGCAATAGTATTTTGAGCTTCTGTGGGGATTTGGCAGGAGAGGGAGGCTTACTACGCTTGTTGTTTTCTTTTTTTTACAATCCATTCAATCTTACCATGCCAGTTTGCTCCCTATAAGCTTTTTTTCTATTGTTGTTGCAATCTGGTTCAACCAATTGTTCTTTCTTAAGCTCCATGCTAGTATTTGGAGCAAGACCTACAGTCACTGGTGCCTCTATTGCTGGTGCATCAATCAATGCTAAAACCAAAGATTTATCAGATGTGACATCATACTAATCCCAAAATTTTGTACAATAGGTTTGCAGCCCTTACTGCTTTCTTTCAGTTGAAATAGAGACCTGCATATAGAGGGTAATATAGGCGATTGCACACCCTGAAATGTAAAAGCACCATCCACAAATCTGTTAGTAACAAACCCTAGGGGAGGACTTGCAATTTCCATTCCCTGTTCAACAAGACCACGTGCTAAACTCAGTGCATCATGGCTGCCGAGCAAAAGACAATGGTGACCCTCATGATATATCAGATTGCAATGATCACATTTGCCAACAAGATTCTCAAAGAAGTAAGAGATTTCAGCTTCAACCCTAGGTGCTAGCTTTAGGGTTTTGTTGAGAAAAACAGGGTTTTGAAATTTTATGTGAAACCCGAAACCTAACTTTGTCCAAATTCTCAAAAAGGTTGTCATCCATTTCAAGAAACTTACCAGTCACCAAAGCTATGTTGCTGATCATGTCACGCGCGCTATTCGAACAATGGTGGTATGTTGCTAATACTAACCCAGAAAAATAGAGAGGTAAGATCGATCTCATGAATAGGTGTGACACCATCATGTTCTTGAAGAACCACCGGAGCCTGATTGAATCTCCATGGTCCACTTTTCGAAACCTTTTTTCAATCCCTGCGCACATCAAAAGCAAGGACAAATCTATATAGTGCTCTCTCCTGAATTTGAAACCCTTGTCAAGGACCCAAACTGGTAGGAAAAAACGTCTCAGATCGTTGAGCATTGCAGGTTGCTTGACTAAAGGACGTGCAAGCAGGTAAGATTGCGTTGCACGGCTCTAGGCTCCTCCGGATGTCCTTAAGAGATCAATAACATCATTGCTAGTCAGTGTAAGAGAGGTGGCAAAGGATGAGGTAACATCATCAATGGTTGACATGGTAAAAGAAATTGGGTAGGAAGAGGAGGAACGACGGACGTCGTTCAGCTTTTGGGTTCGGTGGCTGCGCATAGAGCACGACCTTAGGGTTTTTTGTGATAATTTCTTGAATTGATTTTATAATACCAAGAGTTTGTCAGTGAGAACTCCCTTATTCAGATTTGTAAACTTAAAATCATAACTATTCATAATTTAATTTAGGTTTCCTTTCATTCAGTTCAAAAATTTGTCCGAATTAAAATATGTCAACCCTAACAAAGATGCTGTAAACCATAGAATATCAAGTTAATGGATCGTCGAGGATAGAAGCTCCTCCAGACATGATGACTAGTAATAAAGGACTTCTCTATTTTGTCTAGTTTCTTCCTCCTTGCTTTCTCGCTAATTCTCTCCATCAATTTCAAACATCTTACAACAATGTAAACTACACTGCTTAATGACTATATAACTGTATTAATAGGCAAAATGCATTTATAAGCTAATAGTATCTTTAGCAATGCTAGCCATTTTTGAGTCAAATTTTAGCCAAAGTAGCTAAAAAGTCATTTTGGCTAACCACTTTAGAAATACGTCTACATCAGTGCTCTATATTTTAGCTAGTTTTGAATTTATATTATTTTTTAGATGAAGATTAAATAGTTTAAATGTAATTAAAATTACATAAACTAACTTAAAATGCATGTTTTAAATTATAAAAAGCCTCATCTCGCTCTCTATATTTAAGAGCAAGATAGCTAAAAGTTATAATTGAAAGCCATTTAGGTATCTGGCCGGTGCAGCTGCTAAGATAAACAGAAAACTAAATATGCTCTCCAAAATAGCTAGGGAGCTAAAATAGAGAGTATGCTAAAAATGCTCTAATGCCTTTAAATTTAGCAGAGTTTGAGACAACATGTAAAATATCATGTGACAAAATATAAGGTTGAGATACAAGATGACTCGTGAATTTATTTTCATTTGCAACTAAACAAAAGTTAAGCTTTTGTTAGTCACAGGCAAATTTATTAGATTCCCACAATCAACTTTAAAGGATTGCGTTTGACATTACACTCCTGGAACTAAAGTAACCAAGTTCCAACATCTTATAATAAATAAAACAAGTTCCCAATTTCTACTTATACAGGCACAGGTTCGATAAGTAGAGAAGTTACAAAATCTTTGAGAATGGTTCCAGCATGAGTGTAGCAATCTTCATGCTTGTATAATACATCTATCACGCGTGTGAGATTCAGAACTCGCATTAAGAGGGGCATGTCAAGAGGTGTAGGGTGGAGGCACTCTTCATTGATGTCCTTCCATGCATCACTCACTTGTTTACGAAATTCAATTATGGTTTGTTCTTCTGTCGCACCGTATTGTTTCATGTAACATTCCACAGCCGAGGCAACATGTCCTCTCTTTTGCTCAAACTATATAGCCAAGAAGATTGAGGTAAAAATTGTCTAAGGAAGAGTTCTAAGAAAGTACATATAATTTCTGTTATTACTGCGGCAAATTCAATTACCTTGCGGGATACAATGTCATCCATGAGTCTGCAAACTACTGATGAAGCCTTGACAATCTTAGTTTCACTGAAGATCCACTCAAAGGAGTCTTTTGTAACGATATCTCCCATTAGAACAAACGATGTGGTTGCTAGCATTGGGTAGCCTGAAGTGACAAGGGCTACTTCCATGTATTCATCCATTGTTGGCGTGTAGTTCTTGTGGAACCATTTTGCTTCAGCATGGTATGCCCTAACTTGTCTCTTCATCTAAGACATATATGCAGCAAGTCATCTATTAATAATTAACCTTCAATAACTTTCTGAATTTACAACACTGAAGTAAATTGATGCTTAATTAATTACCGCTTCTTTTGCGTAATCGATACGATATGCGAGGGAAGATTTTGCAAGCTCTTGTTCTGTTTCAGCATAGACATCTAACAGTGCCTTGTAACAGACTTTCATATACTCCAGTAGTTCATCTATGGCGGAGATATCCCACCTGCAAATAAGCAAGACAACCACCATTATATGCGGAGAAACTTTTGCTAAGAATAAATTAATTGAGGTAATATATATATATATATATATATATATATATATATATATATCAATTTCAGACCTCTCAATTGCTCTAGTAAAGAGGTCTAGTTCTTCAAGCGTGCCATACACATCATAAATGTCATCGATAATGGATGTCATGGCAGCAACTTTGGTAAGTGTCCTCCTGGCAAAGTAATACTTAGGCTCAAAGTAGACTCCCAAAATCCAGAAGTAGCACTCAATTACTCTGTCTCTTGCAAAAGGTAGCTTGCTAGCAAAGTCCAACTCTTTCCACCACCTAATGAATCACATAATTAGTTATCACACACATTCATCTAATTAATTAGAACAATTTTCACGTGTTTTTTTTTTTTTTTTTTACTTTCTTGCATGTGTCTACTTAAGGAGCATTAATAAATATCCACCTTGCAATATCACTTAATTCTGTCTGATGCACTTGTTGGAGCAGGTTGAAATCCAGCTTTGCAAAACTCAGCAAAATTTGGTTGCGTGATCCGTGTAGTTCCTGGTGTAGAGACATGTAGTGCCTCGCTTCTAGCCTCGGTAAGCCCTTCCGCAGTGGTTGATTCAAGGCATGCCTTACTTGTTTGAAAAGCGGCGGGCTTAGACGGTTTGCTAGCGCTGCCGACTCTAGAAGTGTAGTGGTGCAGGTTAGTGCTTCTTCTAGAAAATCCTCTCCTCGTACTCTAAGATGTGTGGCTTCATACAAGCTTTGTAGTCCCACTACATCATAGTGAAGTGATTTGTTCAATTTTCCATCACCGTCCTTGAACTTGTTGAACATATCTGCTCAATTGTTCACATGTCAATGTAAACGGTAATTAGCCTATTTTTAAATAGAAAGAGTTAATAGGATTAATGTAGGGAAAATTGTTAAACAGCGACAAGCGTGGCCCGTGGCCCACCATTGTACTGATATTGTCCCAACTTAACCACCCGATATGTGTTGGGTTTTAATCACAAAAGGCCTCGGTACAATTGGGTGAGATCCACTCACTTATAAGTTATATTTTATTTATCACTTTTCCAATGTGGGATCTTTCCTCTCCAACACGCCTCCTCATGTACAACCTAGCTCTAGGTATGCACATGGAATTAATTGACAAACTCAATTCCATATTGGAAATCGGGTCACAAGTCCCACATTAGAGACTTGACCAATCACATAACAATCCAAGGCCCACATCGGACACTTGGCAATAATCCAATCGGAAACTTCCGATGCATTGGAACCCAAACTAGGTCCATGATTGGAGAGGAGATTGGTGAATCAATTAATGAATGAACCCATATCCGGGTCCACGATGGCGACATATTGAAGAGCGACCCGCTCTGATACCATGTTAAACAGCGACAAGCGTGGCTTGTGGCCCACCATTGTACCGATATTGCCCCCACTTAACCACCCGATAAGTGTTGGGTTTTAATCACAAAAGGCCTCGGTACAATTGGGTGAGATCCACCCACTTATAAGTTATATTTTATTTATCACTTTTCCAATGTGGGATCTTTCATTTCCAACAAAAATCTTATATATATATATATATATATATGTAGCAACTTTACCGCACGAAACATTGTAACCATGCTGCCTTAGCAAGCGAAAACGAAGAGCACAAGTGTGCAGGTCATCATCACAGTAACCATTAAAATTGTCGTGAATTTGCTGCATAGTTTGGTCAATCTCGTATTCAAAATGGTAAGACGCGCCCAAGCGTTGAATGTCATCAACCAACTCCAGTTTTTCCAAACAAGTTTCCACTGGCGGATCCAGTAGCATTCTCTTCACTTCTTCCTTCAGTTGTTGGACACGTTTCTCACCTTTCATGTTAGTTTCCTATACAGGCCGATAGAATAAACAAAGCTATTGATCAGCTCGATCAGACAGACAATAAAATGTAACAGATGTAGTGTTGCCGACGATGTACATACCATAGTACTGTTGTTATACGACAGAAACTGATCTCCCCAAATGCTGGGATGGAAATTAGCCGAACGTCGACTGTTGGCATCAGTAGAGGCATTCAGGCCGGTTGGAGGGGCTTGAGAAGCTATACTGACCACGTTGAGAGACATATTTCAATGTGGCTTAAGTTTATCGCAGGTTTGATTGAGTGGCTGGGTAGTATGAGTTGAAATGCTCTTGTTGCTTTGGTATTTATAGAAAAATGCTTCTGTTCCCCATTGCACGCATTATCCGATTCGTCCACTAGCTAAGTCAATGAATCCACCCAATAAGTGATGATTCCTTTATTTCTGGAAAACTCCTGCCCTGTGTGGAAAATTCTTCCATGCTTGATATTTTGGAATCCACCCAAATGACTTTCACGTGCCGCTTCAACTCACTTATCATTGATTACCTTATCGGCAGTCATGCTCGAAACTAGTGGCTGCCTTTTTAGTTTTATTTTTGTTTATGTAGCGTTGCTGTTTTGTTTTGTTTTATTAATTATTATTACTTTAGTTTAAAGTTGGACCTTACAATATTTTTACACAATATCGGGTTGGGTCAGACTGGATTTTATTATAAATTTTAAGATTCAACGCCGTCAGGGCCGGCTCTGAGGGCTGCCATCTGAGGCGGCCGTCTCAGGCCACCGATCTCCGGCGGGCCTCCGACAATTTTCTTTTTACATATAAATATAGATTTCTAAATCAATTATATATTTTTGTGTTACACTTGCATAACTTACGGTCCTAGTTCAGTGGTAGGGGATCCATGTAGGCTTCTTTATGAAGCACCCACCCAAGTTCGAGTCATTTTTTGTTCAATGTTTTTTGCCTTTTTTATTATTATTTTTTACTAGTTCAGTTTGCCCCTCTTCTTCTTCTTCTTCTTTTTTTCCTGTTTTCTTTTGATGTAACACCTTTAGTTTTTTTTTTTTTCATTGTTATGATTGTCTATTGGTTTAATTTATTATTCCCGTTATAATTTGAGTAAACAATATAAAGGTAAGAAACTACTACATGAAAAATATATTTTGATTAAACAAAATGAGACTACAATTATTCGCCTCAGGCCTCCAAAATGTCAGGACCAGCCCTGAACGCCGTTAATATAAACCCGGCCTTACGGGCTTTTTCGAGCTGGGTAATATATAATACATTACCCAATACATGAATACATATATGTGTGTGTGTGTGTTAGAACTGCAGGTTCTAAGATTTCATATGTTCAGCTTCAAGTTCAAATAAATTTGGTGCTCGAAACTTCAGGCTCGAAGTAATTAAAGTGAAGTTTTGATTTCACTTTTTAACTAATTTTTATTTTGTACTCGAAGCTTCGGGTTCAAGTTTTTACTGTTAAAACTTTGGGTTCTACTATATGATACTTTGAACTTCTAGTTCAAAAAAATTTACACTCGAAATTTGGAGGTTCGTGATATCGGACTGCTGATCCGTATAAAATAAATAAAAAGTAGTGTAATGAAAATACAAAACACAATAGTAAAATTGCGAGGAAGAAAAAAAAAAAATATATATATATATTAACAATGAAAACATCTGGTTCCATGAATGAAAAATATACACAGAACTTCTGGTCTAGTTCTTCATATCATAATCTTGTTTCTCTCCTCTAATTGTACAAGAAGAACAAAAGTATATCTTGTGGTGAACCTCAAATTCCCTTTCTATAGAGATGTAGTCACAAGCTTCTAGCTTCGATTAAATTTCCAACTTCGAACTGCAGACTCTAAGGGTGGTTTGAATTTCAAATTCACGTAGTGACACGGAGGAAGAAACCTAATTGGCCATGCCAAATATTCACATAATGAAGAAGTTGAGGGGCTGCAGGCCCTCATATAATAGGGGATCAAGAAATATGTGATTTGATATACTTTTGTATAACGTTGAGGATCTTCTGGCCCTCTTTAATTGCATAAGTTGTGAGGAACTCCTTGTCATAATTTCTCATTGTATAATTCTGGAGGAACTTCAGGTCCTCATGTAATCGAATCTAGAAACACGAAGTTTTGATCAATTGTGAATATATTCACATTTAATCATATCATGAACAAAGAATAAACAATATTGAGCATATTGATAGTTCATATGATATAATAGAGGGACTGGAAAAAAATTATATCTAATACAACTTGATAAATCTGCAGATCAGAAAACAGAAACAAGGCAATATACAACCAATTGATATTAGAAATATGGAGTGTAAATCAATTAGTATAACCCATGAAGCAATGACCATATGGACTAGTGTCTAAATCATAGAGATCAATTTGGATAACTCAAAAATTAACTAATAACGTATTATGTATATGAAACAAAATGACACACAACTAATATGATATTGATTAGAGGGATTCCTTTAATCAGACCGAGAAATTAGAGCAAATTCAACTTACCAATAAATTGTGATATCTATACAAAGGTTCTTGGCTCCCACGAGATCACTTCAACCCACTGCTCTTGGCGCGTTCCCACAATATCACAATTGTACTTACCAAATTTGGTATTCCTGAGTGTATGTATTATTCTATATTTAGAAGGCGATTTTCATAGCAAATTGATAAACCAAACAATGACAAGTGAAAGTACTGATAAAGGGTCCATGGATAATCATGGAGAAGCAAATATATCATGATGTACTGATAATATATAAACGCCCCTTTTATTTGCTTGCTAAAGCCAATCGAAGCAAATGATTTTGATAGGCAAGTTAGTAGCTAGCCGTGCCTTAATCAAGATTTGAAAACATTGTAATATATGCAAATTGAACCAATTTGTTTGCATAATTACATAACCTGTGAATCAAAACATATATAGGTTAAACAAAATCAACTGCTATAATTATGAAAATTAAACTCATTAGATCATGAATCATGGTCAAAATCAACAAATGTTGCACTAAGACGTCTTAGATCATTAAGTCTTTAAGAAAAAAAGAAGAAGAAGAAGAGCAAAACGTGCTGATAACGTGTTATAAAGTAGAGAGAAGATAAAAAAAGAATAGTTGAGAGGAAGTAGAAGTGTTCTCATTCAGTCTCATTAGCCTCTTTTATATAGAGGTAGAGTGTACATCAAAGTACATAAGTAATGAGTATTTATGTGGACATCCACATAGATAATAATATTATAACACCTTATTATTTTTCACCCTTGACTCTAAATCTAATGACAGTTGAGCACGACTAAAAACGAAATCAACTAACCACCTAAACAAGATCGATACGTATAAATAGCAAGTATAGCAAAGCCTGTATTTTACTAGCACAAAGAAAAAGCCCATATTGGAACATAACTCTTTTAACAGAAAGAAAGTCGAAGCTGTAGAAGTCACAAATAGAGTAAAGCACCATGAGAATCTCTCTCTGTGCCTTTAAACTCCTCCTCGAAGCCAAACACTATCAAACCCTCCACTTCCTTCGAAGACGACGAGACACTACCAACCCCAACCTAAATGACGATGCATCGAAACAATACATCCATGAATTCACTGCTGCGGAAGAACCCTCAGCCAAACCCCGCGTGATCCTGCCCATCCCAAACGAATGGTAGCCGGGGAAGAACACCATGAACAACCTCAAATTCATGGCTGAGTCTCTCTCTCTCTATCGACGACTCAAATTCCGAGATCCCGTAAGCCTCAATCTTCAGCTAAGCAGGGCCGGCCCTGAGGGCTGCCACCTGAGGCAGCCACCTCAGGCCATCGGCTCCCGGGAACCTCTGGAGTTTCTACCTATATGATATAGATAGTATATATAAATATTGTTTGCTTTAATAAACCAGAAACGACGTGTTGTTGTAGCGAAAATGAGGAGAGTTCGCGTCCTTCCCACCAAAGATCGAATCGAGTTCCAATTTCATTTCTCTTTTTAGTTCCTTCAATCAATCAAGTTATTTAAGGAGGGCCCAAAGGCCAAATGGAACTAGCTTCGTCCTTTCAGCTTTTTTTTAGTTACTTATTTTTCTTGGACCCCGTGGCCTAGCTTATTATTTTTTTTTTTCCTTTTCCTATTCCATATAAACTTTTCCTTTTCTTTTTCCATATGAATAACTATTCCCTGCCTCACGCGCACGAAAGTTCTTTCCAGAAACCTAGATCGGGCTTCCGCCCTTTGCACGTCGCGGCTCCGGCTGTCACTTCGACTCTGGTTCAGCGTCTCTATTCTGGCGGCATTCGCTGTCCGAGACACTTTATCCACTCCACGAGTGTGATATAATTTGGGTCGTCGTTTTTACGTCGTGCCTGTTTCTCATCTGGTGTTGTTCATCGGTGCTACTATTAGTTATGGAAATTCTGGCCTGGAATTGCCGTGGAATCAGCAATGATGCTGCAGTGCAAGGTTTGAAGAAATTGATTCATCAACATCATCCATCTTTCATCTTCTTGAGTGAGACGAAGGTCTCAGATCCTGCTTATATGAGAGATTTGCGACTGGAGATAGGGTATCTCAACTGTGAAGTGGTGTTCAGCCGGGGACAATAAGGTGGATTGGCATTATTCTGGAGCGATGGCATCGACGTCAGGTTCCAGTCGAAGTCGAACCATCACATCGACGTGGAGGTACGTGAGGATGAATGTTCTGGGATTGCCTGGAGGTTGACTGGTGTTTACGGGCACCCTACCCTTTCTGAACGTCACCGGACATGGTCGCTCCTCCGGGAGCTTTGCGAGCAGTCTGCCCTACCTTGGACTGTCATTGGAGATTTCAATGAAATTCTCCATTCTTTTGAGAAGGAAGGAGGTTGTGTACGTAGAGAGGGTCAAATGCAACAGTTTAGGGATGCGTTGACGTTTTGTGACTTGTTCGACTTTGGCTATTTTGGATCGCCCTTCACCTGGTGTCGGGCTGGATAGAGCGGTGGGTTCAGCCTCCTGGACGGATATTTTTCCAGCAGCTAGGGTTTCAAATTTGAAACCAGTTCATGGTGATCATGTTCCAGTTCTTCTTGGCGCGTATCGTTCTCCTCCTCTTCCTGTTGGTCAACGCCGGAAGCGTCGCTTCCGGTTTGAAAGCTTTTGGGTGCGTCATGAGGCCTGCGTAGAAGTGATCAAGTCGGGGTGGGTTAGTGATAATCAGAACCAACCTATGTTTCAGGTTTCCCAAAAAATAATGCATACACGTTTTGCTATTAATGATTGGGAAAGGTCCACTTTTGGACGTAGGAGTAGGGAGATTGAATTCCTTCGAGGTAGACTACAATCTCTTCTCGCACTACCTGTTTCGACTGGTAATCAGCAGGAAAGCATGGAGTTGTCCTCAAAATTGGATGTTTTGTTAGCTGAGGAACATGAGTACTGGAAGAAAAGGTCGAAAATTTCTTGGCTTGCTGAAGGTGATCGTAATACCAAATTTTTCCACAGGAAAGCTTCTAATCGACGAGCCAAAAATAGGTTGACTGGGTTGTTTGATAATCATGGGGTTTGGCAGTCCACAGAGAAGGGTTTGGAGGCTGTGGTCACTGATTATTTTGGTTCGATGTTCAGTGCAGGGGAAGTGGATCTTTCTCATATGCATTCAATAGTGGATCTGGTTCAACCAAAGGTCACATCTGAAATGAATTCTATGTTGTGTGCTCTTTATACAGCTATGGAAATTAGAGCTGCTCTTTTTCAAATGTACCCTACCAAGTTACTTGGACCTGATGGCATGCCTCCAATATTTTTTCAACAGTATTGGGACACCATTGGTACTGATGTAGTGGCTGCAATTCAGAGTTTTCTCCATTCTGGTCAGTTGCTTACTTCTATTAATTACACTCATGTCTGTTTGATTCCAAAGGTGAACAATCCTACCTGTATATCAGAATTACGTCCCATTCCGCTGTGTAATGTCATTTATAAGATCTGTTCTAAGGTGATTGCCAATAGATTGAAGAGTATCTTGTCCCAGATTATATCTCCTTTTCAGAGTGCTTTCATTCCTGGACGTTTGATTACTGATAATACTCTTATCGCTAATGAGGTATCCCACTTTATTCATAATAATCGGTCGAGTAACGATGGAGTTATGTCTCTTAAACTTGATATGAGTAAGGCTTATGATCGAATGGAGTGGGTTTTCTTAGAGGCTGTGTTGCTTCGCTTGGGTTTTGCTGAGACTTGGATACATGTTATCATGCAGTGTGTTAAGACTGTTCGTTATTCTTTTTTGATTAATGGGCAGCCTAGAGGTTATTTGACACCTACTAGGGGTCTAAGACAGGGCGATCCCTTATCACCATATCTTTTCATGCTCGGTACCGAGGTATTTTCAGCTCTAGTAGAGCATAAGGTTT
Source organism: Rosa chinensis (assembly GCF_002994745.2). Taxonomy (NCBI): domain Eukaryota; kingdom Viridiplantae; phylum Streptophyta; class Magnoliopsida; order Rosales; family Rosaceae; genus Rosa; species Rosa chinensis. The sequence continues at coordinate 32,700,962 of NC_037092.1, forward strand.
CTCAGGGGCAGCTTCAGGGGGTTCAGATTCGTGCCGAGGCTCCCACTATCCACCACCTTCTATTTGCAGATGATAGCCTTCTGTTCAGCAAGGCTAGTTTGGAGGAGAGTTCTCAGATCAAAGATGTCTTGTTGGATTATGAGTTAGCATCAGGTCAGAAGGTAAACTTTTCTAAGAGCAATATTGTTTTTAGTAAAAAAGTGTGCACTTCTTTACAGCAGTAGATTGCAGATTCACTTGGTGTGGCTATTGTGGATAAACATGAAAAGTATTTGGGTCTTCCTACTTATCTGGGGAGGAATAGGACTGAAACATTTGCTTATTTACGGGAAAGTTTAAATAAGAAACTTGAGGGTTGGCAAGGCAAGTTACTAAGTAGTGCAGGGAAGGATCTTCTTATACGGGTAGTGGCTTAGGCTCTTCCTTCTTATACTATGAGCTGCTTTTTATTACCTAAGAATTTCTGTGAGTCATTGCATCAGAAGTGTGCCAAGTTTTGGTGGGGTAGTAAGGGTGAAAACCGTAAGATACATTGGCTATCTTGGGACCGACTATGTCAACCCAAGGAGGTTGGTTGCATGGGCTTCTGAGATTTATATGCACATAATTTGGCCCTCTTGGCTAAGCAGGGTTGGAGGTTAGTGCGTAATCCGGGTTCTCTTTTGGCTCGATTGTATCAGGCTAAGTACTTCCCAGATGGAGACTTCTGGTCTAGTGGGCTTTCTTCATCTCCCTCTGCATGCTGGAGGGGTATCCATGCATCTAAACACATTCTGAGGAGGGGTGTTCGGTGGGGAATGGTCTGCAAGTAAGAATTTGGGAGGATCCGTGGATTCCGAGACCTTTTTCTTTTCTCCCTATTATTCGGCATGAGAATGGGCCAGAGAGAGTTTCTGATTTGTTACTCCCAGGTTTTTCTTGGAATCTGGCTCTTATTAATCAATATTTTGTGGCTGATGATATTGATTTGATTTTATCTATGCCTCTTAGTCAGAGGGATGTCCCTGATCGTCTTATCTGGCATTATGATAAGAAAGGTAGATTTTCTACCAAGAGTGATTATGTGTTAGCTTTTGAGGAGCTTCATAACTATGGAGAAGTTGCTACTAGTTCGGAGAATCTTTCTTCTTTTTGGAAACATATTTGGTTTGCTCAAATACCGGGCAAGGTTAAAGTTCATTGGTGGAAAGTATGCTCTTCTATCCTCCTAACAGCGGCTTTGTTGCGTACTAAAAGGGTTTTTGTTCAGGATGGTTGTTGGTTTTGTAATGATTATGATGAATCTATTAATCATATCACAAGGGATTGCCAGTTTGTTCAGGATTTGCTTTCTCTTTTTCCGGAGCTACATGGGGTGTTACAGATTGATTGTAATGAAGGTACATCAATTACTACTTGGTTGGCCTCTTGTTTTGATATCCTATCTAAAAAGAATGTGGCTCTATTGCTTATAGTTGGATGGTTTGTTTGGAAAGAGCGCAATCTGAGAGTGTGGTCAAATCAGTTTGTCTCGTTGACTCACTTACAGTTTCAGATTAGATCATATGACATGTTGTTTCAATCTACTTTGGCTACACCTCGTAGTACTGTATTGAGGGGTAGGGCAGTTTGGTCACCGCCTCCTTCCGGCTGGCTTAAGGCTAACTGTGATAGAGCCTTTGATTCCTCCTCCAAATTTGGTGGAGTAGGAGTGGTTTTTCGTGATGCTATGGGGGATATTGTTGGTGGAATTTGTTTAAAGGTCAACTCTGTTGCCTCTCCAGATATTGTTGAGGCCATGGCTTGTAGGGCTGCTTGTTCCCTGGCAGTACAGTATCATCTTTCTCCTATTATGGTTGAGACAGATTGTCAGAGTTTAGTTTATGCTATTGAGTCTGAGGGGGAGGAGACTTCATCCTTGGGTCGTATTATTGAGGACATCAACTTTTCTCTTGGGATGTTGGTGGGTTCTTCCTTGAGACATGTGTATCGTGAAGCTAATATGGTTGCCCATAATCTAGCTAAACTAGCTTTACATTCTTCTTTTAATATTTCATGGAGTGGGCTTGTCCCTCCTGTTATTAGAAGCTTTGTGGCTTCTCATTGTACTTTTTAAATGAGTAATACAATTCGGTCGTCTTTCCCCTCAAAAAAAAAAAACTATTCCCTTTCCTTCTCCGTATGGAAAACTAACAAAATTAAACCCTATATATTAATTATTTATGCATAGAAAATTTCCCACATCAAACAAGATTGATTCTTTATTTTTAATAGTTATTAATTTCATCTTTACTTTTATTCAAAATACATGATTTTGTACTGTTATTTTGCACAATATATATATATATATATATATATAGGAGGCCACATTTTTACTCTTTGTCTCAGGCTGTTAGAATCTCAGGACGGGCCCTACTGCAGAGACCAGAATCCGAGGAGGCGGTGGTTCAGAAATTGAAAGAGGAATTGAAGGCGTTGCCGGAGATTAGAGGGATGGAGGAGTTTGATGAGAATCTGGTGGAGGGGTTCGGTGCGGCTCTGCTCGCCGGGTACGGGTGGCAACCAGGGCGAGGAATCGGTAAGAACGCAAAGGAAGATGTTGGTGTTGTGGAGGTCCGGCCCAATGTAGGAAGGCAAGGGTTAGGGTTTCAACTGGAATAGGGCACACGACATGTAGTTTATCAGGTAAAGAATATGAAAGGTGGAACTGCCAATAAGTTGAAATAGTTTGTGTGTATTTGATATGTTTGCTGGGTAATTGAGGCTTTTGTTAAATTATAGTGTGCTTTTTGCTCAGCTGCTGCTAGTATAATGAAGCGATGATGGTCTTGATCACATTGTTCTTGGCTTCTCCTAGTGTATATGGGAGAATGTTTCTACGTTTTATACTAGCTTGCTATGTTAATTCTAGTACATTGTCCGAAGCTATTGATAATTACATTCTCTAAGCTATTGCTAATTTTCCATGGAAAAGGTAATCTGTTGTGAACCTTCGACTTATTTTGCCTAGAGCAAATATGAGTTTGAATGGTGAGGTGATTGATGGGAAAAGTGGGAAGTGAAAGTTTAAAAGAAAGGGGCTTGCTGTGTTGGGAAGTAGTTGAACAAGTGGGTTGTGATTGAAAAGCAAGAGCCTTCGGTCGATCGGTTGCTGCCTTTACCCAGTTATTAGAGGAAAAGGGGAGCTATATATCTGCAGATTTCAAACCTCTTTAACAAAGTAGTATGCTTGATTTGGGGCAAAAATACATATTTATTTTTAATCTGTCAAGGGTTTGCTGCTTTATTCTCAATCAGAAAGTATTACTACTTCCAATCAGAAAGAATAAATGTGATATGATAAATTACATGTGTGAAGTAACATGGGAGTCACTGATTTTGTTATAACACTAAACTAGTTTCGAAAAGCCATCAAGAGCTTGGATGAGGCTATTCGGCAATGACTTGAGAAAAGAAGGGGTCTCTGAGTAGCTCAGAGGCTGAAGGTCTTGCCCTCGGCTGGCCTAGGGATTTCTCAATAAATGCCTTCACCTCTGGATCGGTCACCTTGGACAAGGATTCAGGCCTTATACCAGTTGAGACCTTCCTGTAAATCTTAACAACAGTTTCACATTCACTGTATGGTATCTCCCTTGTTGCCATCTCCAGCAAGCACATCCCAAACGAATATATGTCCACCATCTCATTGTAATCCTCCTCGTATAGCTCAGGTGCCATAAACTCTGGTGTCCCTATAACTGTGTGAGCTTTGTGGCTGCTACCCACTATTGCTGCAACTCCCAGATCACCGATCTTCACCTGGCCATTATTCCCATTGACGAAGATGTTACTGCAATTGAGATCTCTGTGAATGATGCATGGCTCATGTGTATGGAGGTACTCCAATCCCTCAAGCACCTGCTTTGACCACTTCTTCAAAGCCTTAGTATTCACACGGTGATGCTTCTTCCTGTAATCCCTCAGGTTCCCAGAATTGCACACTTCCGTAACAAAATTCAAAGCATTACGCTTGACATCCTTCCAAACACTGTAACATTCAATGATATACTTGTTCTCCAACTCTCTCAATAGCTTAATCTCTGCGTCCAGATGATTAGATAGCACTGGATTGTCACTCAATTTCCTTAACCACACCTTATTCCATGCCACCTCGTTACCTTGCTGCTGATCAAATGCCCTATACACCTTCTTCACAGCACCCTTACCAAGGAGAACATCATACCTTCCAAAACGCCCGGTTGGATCAACCTCCACAAATGGTTCGGAATCTGGATCAAAAGTATTAGGATCCTTGACTGCCATCTTCAAAGGTCAATCTGATATGAAGATTCCTAGTAAACCCGAAGCGCAGCAAATTTTTTGGTAAGAGAATATTTATTTAAATTTTTTATATGCAAATGTAGTATGGTGGGTTTGGTGAAATGTCCTAATTGGATTTGGTTTGTGCTCTAGGGTTGAGAGGGATTGGTTTCCCATACCCAATAGGATTATATATACTCCTAATACCTATATATATGGGTATGGGGGAGAAAATCTAGGCATCCGAGTGAAATTGCAAATTTGTGTGTGAGTACATAAGAACTCTTCTTTTAAGGATTGATTGTGGTAATTTACCTCAATTTTATCTCGAAGAGGTACAAAACTATAACAAGTAAATCTTTTCAGAGTGCTTAACAAGAGTTCAGATGCAAGTGTATAATTGTATCTTCTACCGTCTAATTAAGCAAGTTGTATCTCTCCGGGTGTGTAAGTAAGAAAACATTTATATTGGGCCGAATGAAAGCCCATGGTAACACCATAGCGCGCACCCAAACCATACCATACTAGAAGAAGAGGAAGTCAGGAATTGTCGAAGTAATCGAAAGAAACCAGTTGGGAAATTCGAAAGCATGAAACTCTCCTTCTCTCTGCCCTCCAAATCCTCTTCGAAGCCAAACCCTATCAAGCCCTCGAAGACCTTCGACGACGCCAACGCCCGCCAAAACGGCGACGTTTCCAAGCAATTCGTCAAAGAATTCGACGCCTCCAAACCCCTCACCGGCGGCCCCAAAGCCCCCGTCATCGCTCCGATCGAAAACGAATGGCGCCCTCACAAGAAGATGAAGAACCTCGAGCTTCCGATCACCGAGCCCGGCGGCCAGGACCTCAAGTTCGAACCCGAGTCGCTCTCCGTCGAGCCCGACTCCAATATTTCGTACGGCCTCAATGTCCGGAAGGCGTCTGAGTCGGAGAATTCGGGCTCCGGCGCCGGCGGCGAGCGGCTGAGATCCGGCGGCGTGGAGGAGACGCTGCTTGAGAAATTCAAGAGCGATTTGGAGCGGTTGTCGGATCACAAGGGGATGGAGGAGTACGAGGGGATGCCGGTGGAGGGATACGGTGCGGCGCTGCTTTCCGGCTACGGGTGGTACCCCGGGAGAGGAATCGGAAGGAATGCTAAGGAAGATGTGAAGGTTGTGGAGTATACTAAGAGTACGGACCGGCACGGGTTAGGGTTTCATAAGAATCCGAAAGAGAAGAAGGAGGAGATTAGGAAAGAGAAAGAGGAGGTGGCTAAGGAGGTGAGGATTGTTAAGGGTAGAGATTATGTGGGTTGTAGGGGGAGGGTTGTGGAGAGATTGGGGAATGGGAGACTGGTTTTGAAGCTTGCGAAAAGGGGGAAGGATCAAGAGGAAGTGGAAGTTAAAGTGAATGTGGATGATGTTGTGGAGGTGGGTTCGAAAGAGGAAGACAAGTGGAGGAGGTTGAAGGAGCAGGAAGTGAAGGTTGGGAGGAGTGATAAGCCGAGGAGAGAAGATCAGAGGAGTTATTCGTCGTGGCTTGCTAGGCACATTCGGGTCAGGGTAATCAGCAAGGAGTTGAGAGGTGGGAAATTGTATCTGAAGAAGGGGGAGATAGTGGATGTGGTTGGACCCAGTACATGTGATATATCTATGGATGGGAGTAGGGAGTTTATTCAAGGGGTGTCGGAAAATCTTCTTGAGACTGCACTCCCAAGGCGCGGTGGACCGGTGCTGGTTTTGTCGGGGAAGCATAAGGGGGTTTTCGGCAGTCTTGTGGAGAAGGATGCTGATCGAGAAACTGGTGTTGTCAAGGATGCTGATACCCATGTCTTGCTCAATGTGAGGCTTGAGCAGATTGCTGAGTTTACCGGAGATCCTAGCTACCTTGGATATTGATTTATAGGTAATTTGAAGCCTAATTCACTTCTTTATACACGGTGTTTGCTATATCAAATTCTGATGTGCATGTGTCTCATGATTTACTGCCTGTACTCCTTTCTTGGGAACTTGGAAGTTTGCTGCTTCTGTATTTCAATGAAATTTCAATGGTTGTGAGGATTTTATTTCTTAATAGTATAATCATGTGTGTGAAGATATTATTATTTTTATTTCTTTTACCCTGTGTTGTTGTAGATAATCAGATGTACATCTTTGTTTTCTTAGTAAAGGTAGTTATGGTTTTCCACCTTACTTTACCTTAGTTAATGGATCATATGTGTTCTGTCTCAAAAAGAGAGAGAAAAAAAAGAGAGGATGATATATGTTGGAAAGAAAGAGGAAGATGGTTATCAAAACATTATTTGTGAATGGTTTTTTAGTTTATTATAGTAGAGAGTAATATGAGTTTGATTTCGTGTTATACTTTCACCTTCCATGAGTATTTAAGAAACGCTCATAGCATCTAAATGATATTCCGTATAGTTTATTTTCCTTTGCACTGAGTCTTACATCTTGGATACTGAAATCTAAATATAGATGAAGAGAGAGAATAGGTAAAATCATTTCAGAAAAGAAATCATCACTTCTGTGCCTGAATGATTAGTGTAGGAAGATGAGTAAAATTAGAGATATTCGAAGGTCAGTGCCTTTATTGATAGCTTTTTAAAAGCAATTATATAGTTCATTGTTACCACATTACTATGGATTGGTTGGCAAAGAAGGTTTCCCTATTGTAGGATAGATAAACAGATCTGAGTAAGGACTAAGGACCATGAGCTTAGACTGTCAGAACTGCAGCCCAAATCTTCAGTTTTCTGGTAGTTTCGACACCAAAACATTTCTGCCTTTTCAAAATTTTGTTCTCGACTTCTCACCTTTAGACCTTAATCCCAAAGCTAGTAAGCTCTTATAACGCATATTGCATTATGAAACTAAGCTCTTAAGAATACTCTTGCACAATGAAACTTAAACAGCAGCTTCTTTCATTGGGGTTTGTTATCTGCACCCAAACTCAGGCCCTGCTCACTATCTGTTATAAGGTTATGATGTTTTAAGTGGCAACTATGATGTTATTTCCAACATGGATCTCTCTATCAATTAATCATTTCTGTCCTCTGAGAAAGGCTTGAACTACATTAGAGTCTCACAGCTGGTTAGATGAAAATTAATACGATTTAGAGTAGTTATCATATATGTGTAGAATCAGTATCCATCACTCTGCATAGGTATTGTTCTCAGGCTTTTAATTTTAGCTTTGCAGGAGCTCTTCCTCTGTATTTATGGTTAAGCCTTAATTTAAGGTGTGAGGCTGATGGCGAAGGATATTATGGGAGGTGGTCTTTAAAGTTGCTTTATATAAAGAACAAGCTTAGAGTCTATTGTTGCACGTAGGTAAATGCAAAGAACATAGACAGTGACCTTGTACCCGTGATGTTTGTTTTTTTTGTTTTCGGGGGGGGGGGGGTTGGGTGGGTATGGATTCTCCCCCTTTGGGTTGCACTGGGTGTCCAAATCATTCTGAACAATATCTTTGGTGTTGTTTTCATTTTTATTAAATAACAGGTTCTTTCACTCTAAATTTTAACCTCCTCTTTCTGACTGTGAAGGCAGTTCAACTTATCAATGATGGAAATGTTAGCTGGCATAAGGGAAAAGTTCTACAGCTATCAGAAGGTGTGGAAAAAAAAATGAGACAATGGATTATTGTTGCACATGAGAAGTGGACCTTGTTTCTCCAACATTGCCATTTCTCACCAAGCAGCTACTCAATGTCATTCCAACTAATTATGGCAATGAACCTCTTGTTTTTCGGAGCAAAAAATAGATTTTCTATACAGGTAAGCATAAAAATGACTTTCTTACTTTGCTAGAACATGAACCTTCTCATTTCTTGGAAACTTATCGGACCTGTATTTTTCAATAACACCACTAGTGTCCCCTATGATTTGACCTTCAGTGCAAATTTGTTGATCAAATGGTGTTTTGCGGCTCTTTCAATCATTTTGCCATATCTGAAGTCTGTCGATTAATTTTAGGATTTAGAATTTTGAGGTGCGAGTCTGTTCGATTGTGGAATGTAGTTGTTAGTCCATCTTTGCCAACATAATGACTGGGTTCTCTTGGCTCTTACACGATATTGATAATATTATAACCGCATCCCTATTATACAACAGCAGCTGCATTTTGCCATAGATATCATTATTCTTTTGTATATATTGTGCTGTTTACTGTTTCTGGAAGGTGAATTGGAAGGGCAATACGGATATGTATATGCTCTTATTGTCTTAGTACAAAGGATACTGGAATTATCTTCTGAATGTTCTTTTTTTCTCCCTTTTTCTGGGAGTCATGATCTTTTTTACCACTATTATTTCAGATTTAGTTGAAATAGCTGATCTGGGTACTAAATTCATAGCGATGTACAAAAGCTGCAGAAAATTGGAATCTAACTGACGAGGTCGAATAGGTGCCAATCTGCAATGATGCCGTTGCCCGTAGTGCGACAGGCCTTGACAAGGGTGTTCCTGATGCACAATTGAATGCTTGTGTTGAGTTTAACTCGGCTAGTGTGATTGAAATCTGAATCTGTGGAAGCTATTTGTGCTTTACGTTGTGGATGTGAAGATTTCCCCGCACTTGTTAGTTAATGACCTTGCTGACGCTCCTTATGTCTGGTGAGTTTTCGTGAAAGGCGTAGGCTAGAGGGGGAGGGAGGTGAAATACATAGGTGGTGTAGGTCACCTACATTCTTTTGATACTGCAGGCCATTTTGAGGTGTTCATGAATGCTATTTGAGAATTGCCCGAGTTAAAATTTGTACTGAACAATTAAGTAAGGTCTCAGTTGTAATTTTGCCTTTGGCCCCGGCGTCGATTGAGACGGCCCTGTCTCCATCAATTTCAAGCATCTCACGGTAAGGTCTCAGTTATGGAAGCTACATTAATAGGCAAAATGCATTTTTAAGCTAATGCCTTCAAATTTAGCGGAGTTTTGAGGCAACATGTACGATATCATGCGACAAAATATAAGGTTCATCGACAAAATATAAGGTTGAGATACAAGATGACCCGTGAATTTATTTCCATTATTATATGAAATGTCAAAGTTGCAACTAGACAAAAGTTCAGCTTTTGTTAGTCAGAGAGAAATTTATTAGATTCCAACGATCAGCTTTAAAAGATTGTGTTTAACATTACACTCCTGCAACTAAACTAACCAGGTTCCAACAGCTTATAAGAAATAAAACAAGTTCACAGTTTCCTCTTTTACAGGCACAGGTTCCATAAGTAGAGAAGCTACAAAATCTTTGAGAATGGTTCCAGCACGAGTGTAGCCATCTTCAGGCTTGTATACTACATCTATCACGCGTGTGAGATTCAGAACTCGCATTAAGAGCGGCGTGTCGAAGTGTAGGCTGGAGGCACTCTTCATTTATGTCCATTCCTTGCATCACTCACGTGTTTAATTACGAAATTCAATTATGGTTTCTTCTTCTGTTGCACCGTATTGTTTCATGTAACATTCCACAGCCGAGGCAACATGTCCTCTCTTTTGTTCAAACTATATAGCCAAGAAGATTAAGGTAAAAATTAGCTAAGGAAGAGTTCTAAGAAAGTACATATTATCTTTTATTAGTGCGGCGAATTCAATTACCTTGTGGGATACAATGTCATCCATGAGTCTGCAAACTACTGATGAAGTCTTTACAATCTTAGGGTCACTGAAGATCCACTCAAAGGAGTCTTTTGTAACGATATCTCCCATTCCAACAAAGGATGTGGTTGCTAGTATTGAGTGACAAGGGCTACTTCCATGTATTCATCCATTGTTGGTTCTTGTGGAACCATTTTGGTTCAGCATGGTATGCCCTAACTTGTCTCTTCATCTAAGACCTATATGCAGCAAGTCAACCATTAACAATTAACGTTTAATAACTTTCTGAATCTACAATACTAAACGTAAATTGAGGCTTAATTAATTACCGCTTCTTTTGCGTAATCGATACGATATAATCTTCCCCCGCTTGCAAGCTGTTGTTTTGTTTCAGCATAGACATGTAACAGTGCCTCGTAACAGACTCTCATATACTCCGGTAGCTTATCCATGGCGGAGAAGTCCCACCTGCAAATAAGCAAGACAATGGCGATTATAAGTGGACAAACTTTTGTTAGGACTTCGGAAGAAATTGAGGTTATATAATAAGGGAAAAAGTGTGTGTGTGTGTGTACAGATCCTATACACACTACTACAAAAAGTTAATCACACAACACTAATCACACAATGGAACAGAAATCGTCTGTTGTGTGTTTAAGTAAACTCTATTGTACAATGGTACTAATGATGTTCTGTTGTGTGAATGTTAACAAAGTGATAATTTTTTTCTCAGAACTACATTGCACAACATAATTAAGTATTGTCCGTTGTTTGATTCTTAAAAATTTAGCGGCAAATTTCCCTCCACTCTCGAGTCTTGGTTGTCTCTTGAAATCTGAAATTTGGGCTACTTTATACAACGGTGCTTGAGGTTTCCGTTGTGTGATTGAAAACTGGATGTCAAATTTTGAGGAAGCTTGCTTGAATGTATTCCACAAGGTAAACCTAGTGCAAGCTGTATAAATTAGACAACAAAAGTTATACTTTTCTGTTGTGTGAAGTTGGAACATAGGCGGCAACATTTTGTGCCAAAATGCTATAGGCAGAATATTTCCCTCCATGTTTTGGCATTTTGATTTTTGTAGTGCACTCTTATGACAGTTTATTAGGTTTCTGTTGTGTGAATGACTTTAGAATTATTGAAGTTTAATTATGCCTCCCACCCAGCCCTAGCCACATCATGTTTGAAAGAAAAATAAAACAAAATGAAACCTGACCTCTCTCTAGCTCTCTCAGTCGTGAAACCACTATCTCTCTCTCTCTCTCCCCCCCCCCCCCCACAAAACCCCTCTCTCTCGTGAAACCTCTCTCAGTCTCTCGATCTTCTTGCTTCTATTCTTTATCCCCTGAAATCCAAATCCTCTTCAGCGATGGAGGATATAGAGTGCCCTAGATACAATACTAATAGGCACATAAATATTTTGTGTGATCTGCAAAATCAAGAGTGAAAAATTGTGCTTTCAACCCTGTATATGCATCCGTCGCGTAGTTACATATATCATGTGAGAAAAATTGACATGTTTTGTGGTGGTCAATAATAGTCAACCTAATTTTATGACAATTAATAATATATCATTTTCACTGAAAACCGGCAGTGTATGGCCGATAAATAGGGTTTTTTTTAGGTTTATCTTACATTAATTGCATGATTTGATCAATACGGGTTTTTTAGGGTCCCTTATCCCCTTTTGTTTGGTTGGTTAATTTGAAGTTAGAATTTCACATGATACTGTAGGTACATTTCTGCTGAGTATGTTGCTATACAATATAGCGGTTTAAGTATATATGGATTACTGTGAGGGCAACCCAGACTTCACGATTGCTGATCCAATCGCTGAAGTAACTATCAAACTTGGAACAAAGAAGACTCTGGAAATTATAATTTATGAGGTTAGATTGATTCTTCTTTGTTGTTCTATTATTATTTGATATATACTATCTATTTGCACAAAATTCATATTCCACGACTCCGGGCCTATTTAACAATACTTTCAGGCTTTTAGTAATGATAAAAAAAGCTTCCAAATACTCATACTTTTAAATACTCTTCAGATCGCTTTATGGACTGGTTTGAAACTTAGAAGAAATAGCTTATAGTGCTTCATACATAAAATTATAGGTGTTTCATAAGGAGATGTTCACGGTGCATTTACACGAAGCACTTGCACTTCATAAAAAAAAAAATTTAAATAAAATTATGCCAGTGAGAAAAGGCAATTTCATAGAAGCACTTTCAGACAATTCCCCTTATGCATGTCTAGTGATGAATCAAAGCTTACATTATTGAATTGGATGTCAATAAATTGCATAAGTGCACAATCATATGGGAAATCTGTAGTTGGGTGGGAAGTGAGTTATAAAGTTAAATTTCTTGCTGACTCTATACTAATCATTCAAATAGCCACAAAGATGATCCCAACTGATGAACCAGTGCTGCATCACAGCTTCAAAGTCGGCGGACAGGGTAAATATTGCTCACCATTGACAACCCAGCCTCAAAGAAGAAAAGGCTTCTGTACAAGTTCAAGAACAAATTAACCCCACTACTAACCAAGGATTCTAAGTTACCATTTTTTCAGGACCCTTTAAAGATATTAGAGCCAATGATTTTTCATGTAGAAACACATAATGAAAATGGACAAATGGTCCTTTCCATTACCTCTAATGATTGCGGAAGAAAACGAGTATTAGAGAAACTTATGTGTCATTCTAGTGGGTTATAAGTAACCACTATTCCAATTGTTGAATCCAACAATGTCATAAGAGATGACCTTTGGGATTCAAAGACATGTAGCTTTTGACACGACATGTTGGGATAACTTGGTCATGATATGATGATCCGTCTAATAAAGACTTCACACGGACATCCTTTCAGCGAAAAAAGAATCAAAGATATTGATTCATATAGAAGCTTGGATCGCCGTTGCGCCACCCAGCGCCCGCCATCCCTCCACGGCGAGCACATGGACATGATGCCATATGCTGCCCCATGTTTCCCTTCTCCGATTCCAAAGTCGGTTGCGACTTCGTGGCCAAACCATAACCTAATTGGTTGTTTCTATAGCCCATCGCTCGTTTTACAAAACCTGTTCCTTAGAGAAATTAAAACCGAGACCGTCCTATGCAAAGGACATAAGTGTTGTCATTTTATTTTTACATAGAATCCGAGGAGATTCTGTGGAACAATTCAACAAATTTGCGGACCATCTAGGTATTTTATTGTGTTGGTAGACGCGCATGCATACTAGTCAAGTTTCGCGCTATCGTCTACTCGTCATGGATAAACTTCTGGCCCAGATCATATGGCTAAGGGCTCATTACCCAGATCGTCTCATTTAGTCAATTTTTTTTTTTGATAATGTTGGATAGTTTACATTGAAAACTTTCGATGAATATTGCATATCATTGGGGATTGATGTGGGCCATCATATTCCCATGTGCACACCCAAATAGTCTAGCGGAAGCCACCGTTAAATGACTACGATAGTGTTGGTGACGAAAAATTCCTAAGGGGAATTTTGCTTGCCAATGAATTCTGACTGGAGCAGGAGCTGATCGGGAATGATTGAGAAGCTTCCTTCGTCGTTGACTTGGAGTCAACCGTCGGCGCAATGGAGGGGGGGGGGTACCTGCAGAAAACCCTTCGACGCTGAAATTAGAAACTGTATGAGTTGTGTGTAATAGAAAAAGTCGGAATAAGATATCTTACTTGGTCAGTGTGCTCACTATTTATGGGTGAGGGAGTGCTTGCACCACAAGTCAAATTTAATATCGCCATGATACATGTACTTATTATCGCCATCATGCCGCGTTAATAGCCTGATTTATGATCTCCATTATGTCGTGTTATTTATGATTGCCATCATGCCACGTTTAATAACATGATTTATGATCGCCATCATGCCGCGTTAAATAACATGATTTATGATTGCCATCATACCGCGTTTAATAGCCTTCTTCATTGCAGTATTAACAATGGTAGTTATCATCATATTCATGATTGTCATTACTCGCATATTTATGGCGAAGTTTAATCTCGATGATGGTGAGTCAAATTCATTTACTACCCCGCAACGCCCCAAAACTTTCTCTTTGGACACTTGTCCTAAGAGAAAATTTCTAAAATCTGGCCTCGACCCAAGCCCAACTCGGAAATTCCCTATCTTTTGACAAGCCCAACTCGAAAGCTCTCTCTCTTTTAAAGTTGTATGATCTCCTTCTCCTACTAGCCTTGATGTGGTTGTCATCTCGAACCTCGACAAGGTTTGTCACCTCAATGAGGTGAAGCTTAATGCTTCAGTGTTCGGCACAGTTGCCTCCTCAAGCATTTGCCTTTTCGAGTCTACGCCTTATCTAGAGTTCACCTCCTTGCTGAGAGCTTTTTGTCTTCACTTCATTTATGATCTCCATCATGCCACGTTATTTATGATCGCCATCATGCCGCATTAAATAACCTGATTTATGATTACCAACATGCTGCGTAAAATAGCCTCCTTCATTGCAGTATTAACAATGGTAGTTATCATCATATTCATGATCGTCATTATTCGCATATTTGTGGAGAAGTTTAATTGCAATTATAGTGAGTCAAAGTCGTTGACTACCCCCATAATGCCCCAAATTTTCTCTTTGAACACTTGTCCTAAGAGGAAATTTCTAAAATCTGGCCCCCGCTTGAGCCTAACTCAGAAGTTCCCTCTCTTTTAACAAGCCCAACTAGAAAGTTCCCTCTCTTTTGATGTCGTTCGATCTCCTTCTCCTATTAGCCTTGATGCGGTTGTCACCTTGAACCTCGACAAGGTGAAGCTTAATGCTTCAGTGTTTGACACAGTTGCCTCCTCGATCATTTGCCTTTTCGAGTCTACGCCTCCTCTAGAGTTCACCTTGTCGTTGAGAGCTTTTTTCCTCTGTGTTATTTATGATCGCCATCATGCCATGTTATTTATGATCACCATCATGCCACATTATTTATGATCGCCATCATGCCACATTTAATAACTTGATTTATGATAGCCATCATACCGCATTCAATAGCCTACTTCATTCCGGTATTAACAATGGTAGTTATCATCTTATTCATGATCTTCATTACTAGCATATTTATGGCGAAGTTTAATCGCGATGATGGTGAGTCAAAGTCGTTGACTACCCCCATAATGCCCCCAAATTTTCTCTCTAAACACTTGTCATAAAAGGAAATTTCTAAATCTAGCCCCAGCCCCAGCCCAACATGGAAGTTCCCTCTCTTTTAATTGAAGAACCCAACTCGAAAGTTCCCTCTCTTTCTCCTTCTCCTACTAGTCTTGATGTGGTTGTCACCTTGAACCTCGACAAGGTTTTGCGCCTCGACGAGGTGAAGCTTAATGCTTCAGTGTTCGACACAGTTGCCTCCTCGAGCATTTGCCTTTTCGAGTCTACGCCTCCTCTAGAGTTCACCTTCTCGTCGAGAGCTTTTTTTCCTTCCCGGAAGCCTTTTCATCGTCGAGAGCTTCTTCTCGTGGATGATGTTTTTTCTTTTTGTCGCGTTTCCTCGTTGAGGATATTTTTTCTTCATCGTGGGCCTTCCTTGTCAAAGATATTTTCCTTCGTCACAGGCTTTCCTCATCGACGATATTTTTCTTCGGCATGGGCTTTCCTCGTCGAGAGACCTTCTTCATCGATGATGCTCTTCCTTCGTCGAGAGCTCCTAGTCGACGATGTTTTCCTTCATCGCAAGCTTCCCTCATCGAGAGACCTTCCTTGTTGACGATGATTTTCCTTCGTCGAGAGCTCTCCTCGTCAAGAATACTTCCTCATTGACCTTTCATAGTCAAAGATAATAAGGGCTTATTAAGGGCCTTCCTTGTCGAGGATATCTCTTCATCGATAGTCCCTTTGCCCCCCATATTGCCTCCATGTTTTTCTTTGCTGCATACTCTTAAGCATAGGAAGAGTAACAATCCATCCTCTATATGTCAATGCCGTCCTTTCCAAGAACCAGTGTTTAAGAGAACTTTAATAACAACGAAAACAAAAATTTATTTAAGGTAGCAAGAGTTCGAAATCAAACCGTATATGATGAATTCATGGACTGCCCTCAAGGTCGAGAATCAGTTTTTGTATGGGACACAGAGTTGCCCCTATTTTCCTCCAAGTCCAATAGACAATATTTTATTTATTTTGGCCATCGGCCTCATACATTCCTCTTGGTCACCACCACACACATACATTTTGGCCACCGGCCTCATGCATTATTTCAGCCATTGGCCTCGTGAATTATTTTGGTCACTAGCCTTGTGCTTACACTTCGGCCTTGGCCTGATATATTATTTTGGCCACCAACCTCATGTATTTATTATGAAATGAGATTCGGTTATAGCTATCCCCGCTTGTTTTGCGGGCAAGAGTTACCATTAAATCACATGAGTTAAACAAATAACATTTTATTTATTCCAGCCACCGGCCACAAATACATTTCAAGTACAAAAGGAAGCAAAAATCAGAAAGATGATTACTAAAAGAAAGAACATCGGTCTACATTACCTGGATTTTGCCCCCTCGACCCTTATAATAATATAATCCATGTCTCTTAGGGAAAGAGTCCTTCTCAGAAGGCAATTGTCACACACTGAGGGTCACAATTGTTGTGCATCATCTCTGCCTTGAATTTCTCAAAGAAATACCTGATTTTCTCTCATACTTTTTACTTGGTGTTGAATAGGGTCGCTATGTCCTTTTTTGCTTGCGACTGCAGAAATATTGAGAGATGAAGTTCAGGCTCAACGTTTCGAAATCTGGGATTGATTGAGGCTTGAGGTCTTGGAACCATGTCAATGCGATCCCGGTGAGGCTTGAAGGGAAGAGTTTAGGGTTTAGGGTCTAAGGAAGAGTTTGCACATCAGTTTCTTATCGGTTGTCTCAATGGACATCTGTTGTTTGTACCCCTTGATGTGGTCTACCAGGTTGGTAGTCCCGTCATATTGTTGGAAAACGGAGGTGGTGAACCTGTGAGGTTTCACCGTATTGAGGATGTTATCGGTGAATAGAGACTTACCGACGTCCCTTGTGATTTCGGCCGCGATTTAAGCTTGCATGCATCAATCATTTTTTCCATCTTTTCGCGCCACGATTTGTTGCGTGCTCTCTTGCCTAGTCTGGCTCAGCTGTTTTGCCCCCCATTTGACGTGCCTCCCATCCTCTCGACGAGGGGTGCTCCAGAGACTCCTCTAGTAATTCCGCTCGCGCTCGCATTTGCTATTGCATTGTTGATTTGGCGAAGGTCACCGCTGACATTGTCGTTTGACGAGTCGCTATCAAGTCGTAGAATTTTTCTGAGTTTTTGCTGTCGGTGGGTCTAGCGGTCCTGTTTTTCCTTCCGGAGTTGCTCGCTCTTGCCTTAGTCTTTGCGTTTCATCAGCTGGTGGCAAGCTTAGGCCGCCGATTGGGTTGGGAATGGATCCATTCAAGGGCTGGTGGGGGGAGATTTCATCACTTCCAGGGGCAGCTCCCGTCATCACTTTTTAAAAAAGTGTTTCCCACAGAGGGCGCCATTGTTGGTGACGAGAAATTCCTAAGGGGAATTTTGCTCGCCAATGAATTCTGACTGGAGCAAGTGCTGATCGGGAATGATTGAGAAGCTTCCTTCGTCATTGACTTGGAGTCGACCGTCAGCGCAAAGGAGAGGGGGGGGGGTACCTGCAGATCACCCTTCGACGCTCAAGTTAGAAACTGTATGAGTTGTGTGTAATAGAAAAAGTCAGAATGAGATATCTTACTTGGTCAGTATGCTCCCTATTTATAGGTGAGGGAGTGCTTGCACCACAAGTCACATTTAATATCACCTTGATACCTATACTTATTATCGCCATCATGCTGCGTTATTTATGATCACCATCATGCTGCGTTTAATAACCTGATTTATGATCGCCATCAAGCCGCGTTTAATATCCTTCTTCATTACAGTATTAATAATGACCGTTATCATCGTATTCACGATCAACATTACTAGCACATTTATGGCAAAATTTAATCGTGATAATGGTGAGTCAAAGTCATTGACTACCCCCACAGATGGTATCTCGAATATTTCGTATTTAAGCATATTTGGGTGCACTGTTTATGTACGAATTGCGCGCTCCACAGGGCAACAAAATGGGTCATAAGCAACAAATGCATATATATATTTATGTTGCGGTATAAATCTCCAACCATCAGTCATCCATATAGAACCCTTGGCAAGCGATCTCTTTACCTCTAAAATTGCGAATCGTCACATTGATGAGACAGTCTTCCCGTCGTTAGGGGGAGATTAGAACATCAACGTTCAATAGGAACGACAGGAATTGTCATAGTCCGTCCCACTATGTCTCATCTTGTTCCCCCCTAAAATGAGGAGATCATATATACTTGCTACGAAAGCGCCTGCAAGGATTGATGTCCTCTCAAGAGGACATGGCGCCACCTAGAGAAGCTGGGAACTACGCCGCCCCCATGGATGGTGGCATAATGACTCCACAAGGTGGCATAATGGCGTCAGAGGCCGTGGGTTCTACTAGGGAGTGTGGGAGACCCATAGGTTCGATGAGTTCTCGCCCTAGGAAGAGAGCGAGTTAAGCACAACCTGATCCATTAATCATTAATACTCAAAATCCGTCATATGAGAATATTTTGGATTATGGTTATGTCCAAGAGACATCGTTGGGGGACGCCTCAGCGGTAGAACCAATTCTTGAGAATATAGAGGTCTCTACAAACTATATTGATGTACATGAGAAGTTGATATTGAGACCAATGACATCAAACATAGCTCCGTTGAAGAATACCAACGTAGAGAAAATTGGACTAAATGGAAAGATGAGATCCAAGTTGAATTGGATTCACTAACAAAGATGAAAGATTTTGGGCTTGAGATGCCTATGCCTCCTAAGATAAAACCTGTTAACATAAAATTTGTCTTCGTTAGAAAGAGTGATGAGAAAAAAGAGATTATAGACTCACCTCATGGCGCAAGGCTTCTCATAAGGCCCTGGAATCGACTACGAGGAGACATATTCTCCTGTAGTGGATGTCATTGCACTCCACTATCTTATCAGTGCTGTAGTTTCTAAATAACTGAACATGCAGATTAGGAATGTGGTTATTTTGTATCTTTATGAGGATCTAGATACGAAAATGTACATGAACGTCTCTGATAGACTTCATTTACCCAAATCAAGTGGCTTTAGATCACGGAGCGCGTTTGCAATGAGGTTAGAACACTCAATAAGTGACTAATTGATTGGGATGCGATATGATGAACTATGCTGACACGTTTGCAATAGGGTTAAAACACTCGATAAGTGACTACTTGATTGGGAAGAGATATGATGAACTATGCTGGTGCATTTGCATGACAAGTTTCAGATTTGTAATTGTCGCGGTTTATGTTGATGAACATAACTGGACCCTTGATGAGTAAAGGAAAACTGCTAAACACTCGAAATACCGAGTTTGAGATGAAGGACCTTCGGAGAATACAATTTTGTCTCGGTTTAGAACTTGAATATTGTGTCAATGAATGATTAGACATTTTGATAAAGTCAAGCTTGTCAGCACTCCCATGGTCGTCCGTATGTAGTCTTGACCCTAAGAAGGATCCGTTTCGTCCCAGGGATGATGACGAAGATTTGTTAGTAGCATAAGTGTTTACCTGAGTACAATAGACGCATTATTGTACTCAGCACAATGCAATACCATGCACCTCATCTGTTGTGAACTTGTTGACTACATATATCCCTGTGCCAACGCGACTCTATTGGATTGGTGTAAAGACAATCTTTTGATACTTCAAAGGTACATTAGATATTGGCTTGTTTTATCCTTACAGAGAGAAAGGAATGGACGACAAGATGGAATTAGACTCCATAGGCCATAGGTTCATTGCCACTAACGGGAACGATGTCACCAGCGCAAGTGTCGCCGCCACCTCCACCCCTAGGTGGCGTCCTCCCTCACTCCATCAAATTTATGGTGATGTTTTGATGAATTTTGCTGATGCTATGTATCTAATTAATCCGCACAAAGGTCGTTCCTAAACTAGCTATGTCTTTACTATGGGAAGCACGGTGATATCTTCGAGGTCTACGAAACAGATCATTGTCGCTACTTCTTTGAATTATGCAGAGATTATTGCTCTTCATGAAGCAGTTTGTAAATGTATATGGTTAAGGTCCATAGTTTCACATTTTTGAAGAACATGTGGTTTGAAGGCTACCATAAATGAACCTCCATGTATTTATGAGAATAATGCTACTTGCATTGAACAAATAAAGCAAGTTTCATCAAGGCGATAACACCAAGCATATATCACCTAATTAAGTTCTTCTACAATAAGCAACAACAAATTAACAACTTCTTAAGATTGAAGTGAATCAAATTTGATATGAGGATAATATATGTAGCCGACTTATTCACTAAGTCGTTACCTAAGTCAATTTCCAAGAAACATGTGAAGAGTATTGGAATGCGCAAATTATCTGAACTCCCTTGATTGTTGCAATCAGAGGGAGATCTCGAGATCAGGGGGAGACATGATGTCTACATGTTTGATCTCAAATAGTGAAAGGCATGTTATACTATTTTTCTCCTCCTCGAGGTTGCTTTTGTCCCACATGGTTTTTATTACTCGAGCAAGATTTATAATGAGGCAACGCTTGAAGCGCCACGGTGTCAAGGTGAAATCATGTTTAGACGGCACAAGGGGGAGTGTTGAAGGATATTCTATTATGTGAGCCTTACCAAACTATGATTACTTTCTATTGTTGTAATAGGAGAAGATTGTTCTAGATTCCTAGTCTTATTTGTGCTCATTGGTTATATACTTGTACTCCCTATATATATGGGCTCCTATTATCAATGAGAGACACAACAATTTCTCTCTAAATTCTCTCGGCAATATTGTTTCCTTAAAAATGTGGATATTATAGAAGACATCCACTTTAATCAATCTCATCAAGAAGCACAGTTTTGCAATCATGGATTTGCTTAAGGTGCACCAGCATCTAATGAATGAAGGCTGTTGTGTTATTTATTATTTTCGTTAGTTGGCCAAGAAAATAGCTAGCTAGTGAGATGAGAGTGATGGATTTATATTGAGATCATTTGCAGAGCAGCAGCAGCAGTTACTAATAACACGAATGACATCAGTAGTCTTGGGCTGGAAGCATCAGAAAAAGCAAGATGGTGGTACTGAACCGAGTAGTCTGACCCCGACTCGTCATCTTTCACTTTTATGCTTGAAGAACCTAACATTCATTAAACACCAAAACCATATTACAAACGGATACAACAGCAAAAGTTAACCCTAGTGAATCACAAGTCAGTGCTAGCTACTTACAGTTGTGATCAGCCCACCCAAGGACCTGGTTTTCAAGATCGTGTACGACTAACTTATTCGAAAGCGTCATATCTGCAAAGGGAAATTAACAATTGCATGTCATTGAATGGCATTAATTGCTTATATATCCTGCAGCAAAATTTTAAAGATTATCTATGTGATGTTTACCTCCCAGAATAATGTCGAGGTCTCCGTCTTCCCCAGTTAATTTCATCCAACCATGACACCAGGCACCCTCCTATGTATATGTAATACGTCATTATTAGGCAGTAAGTTGATCAAGAACTCATTATACAAGGTTCCTTGTTGGTTACAGGGAATTGCTAACATTATAGACTTACTTTCACATTACCGAACAAATAATCATGAGGATACACCCACAATGAAGCGGAATTCTTGAAAGTGAACTTGACAATAGGAAACTTTTCATCAACGCTGCATCAATCGATAGCACAAGTACATCGTTAAGCTCGAGATGAACGGACGATTAGTCAATAATCAAGAAGGGAAGAAATAAGTAGTGCTGTTATAAAAGTGCTTTACTTTTTGGAATACTCGAAACATGAGTACTCGCCGTCATCATTTTTTTGGAATTTCAATCCAGGGTCTGTAGCCAATATCTGATCAAAATAAGGATGTAAGAGTTAATTGAAGTAACATAATTATCCCAAGTCGATAACTTAAATCTAAAGTAAGTTAGCACAGATACCTTCTTCACTATTGGTTCATGCAACTTTGGAGGTAAATGAGCCAATGTTGTACCAGTGTCAAAAAATGCAATAATTTGGTCTGGATCACTGCTGCCAGATGTTTCATCCAAATCACCACCACCACTAGTAGGAAGTTCTATGGCATCACTTCCAACCTCAATTTTCTCCACCACAATATTATAACGAGTCCTTATAGTCCAATATATATGTATAAAAGTATTAATTGCCATCTAGCATAATTAAGTGATTGATAGATAGATAGGTAGATAAGTAGTGTAACGTAATAGTAGTAGTACGTACTGATTTGGTACCATAGGTGATGTGTGCATCATTTTGGGTTCGACGACTTCACCTATAGCCCAGATTCCACCACCTAGTTTCGTGCTATCCAAGCAGTGTGCAAATTTATTCCTCACCTTTCCTGCGGCTGCTAGCTGTGAAAGCATGGTTATATTGTCCCGGTCAAAACCAATTAACCCGGAAATTGCTGCTCTAGGGTCATTCATCACGCCAGATTGTTGAGTCCCGCACCTATATGTATACATTCCGCAATCAGGAGTAAGGTTTTAGAGCTAACCACAAGCAACTACTTTCATAATATGAAGCTAAAGATATGCAAGGGATTACATGCAACTAGTCTGTGATTGATCGATCACGTACCCGAATATTACAGATCCACTAGTGGAGGATGTTTGAAAGTTCCCGCTCACTTTCTGAAATTGCACATCATCCTTGACATAGTATCCGGAAGTTTTATCTTTACCTACATATTGAAGATGGTAGTTGCATTTCTCATCTGGCTTGCAGTCGGAGATATGTTTTACGGATGGGGAAGTGCAAAAGTCATCACCACAAGATACCACCTTTGAAGTAGAAGAACTGTTTCGATCGTAGGGTGTGAGTTTTACACCAATGAGTTCAGATCTGTCAGGGCAGCCTTTGCCGCACTCAGCGCAACTCACCCAGAATAGGTTACTTCCGGTATCAACTTGCAAGTAATAGTCGTGTGAAGGATTCCCAATCCCAAGTTTAGTGAAGTAGAGCCTGCAATCAATTACACAGTAACCAATCGAAACCAACTGATCAGATATTCAAATATGTAAGCTGATTAACTAATTAAGCACGATCATCACAATAGCCAAAACTAAATCATCCTCGCACGTGCCAAGCCCTCCCAGTGTCGGTTCCATACTATTTTCAAAATCTTACGAAAAATAACACGTTTGATGACGGGTAGTTACACTTATACACTAGAAGTCTAGAACCAAGCTTTGAAAGTGTCCAGTATGCAGGACCTGATTATGCTCATTATGTACATGTGCAAACGTTTACAGGACCTGAAGCCTTCGTTAAAAGTAGTGTTATGAAACTATGAAAGTATCATTTTTCTACAGCAATTTGAGAACAAAAGAAAAAATGATAGTGAATGAAAAAGAAAATGAAATTTTGAATGAGATAATGAATGATCATTAGTTAGTTACCCAGTTTGGTCAGTGCTGCCGCCCAAAGCCATATCCACAGCATTCTGGGTGGCCCCGAGAAATCTAGCGTGACGGTGACGATCATGGGCTTTAAGTTCACTCAAAGACGCCCCCTCTCTACCATTAAACTTATGGCTCACCGGGAAAACCAAGTTACCGGAAACATTAACGACCAATGCCGAAACAAGCACCACCACCACCGCAACGAAACCACCCAACCTGTCCCCTAGGCCTCTTGGTTCCATTTCAAACTGGAAGCCAACATATAATCGAGATTGACCTATGCGATCCGGCACAAGGTTAGATCAGTTTCGATACATGTGTTTGTTGTTGAAGCTGGCTAGCTATATGTCTATCTCCGGCCAATATCCGGCGACGACCCAGCAACAGCAACAGCTACTCTTTTTCTTCCTCCAATTCAGACAAAAACCAGAATGATTGAATCTTGATCGAGGGTGAGATTAGAAATGTGGGTTTTTTGAACAATGCCAGGTGACCGTTACGCTTTTTCAATGCCAAATTAAGGAGATCTTAACGACGTCCCCCTTGTTCGGGCCGAATTTCGCGATCAATTGTCGAGGATTGAAGCTCCTCCAGACATGATGACTGGTAATAGAGGACTTCTCCGTTTTGTACGGTTTCTTCCTAGCTCCTTGCTTTGTCGCTAATTCTCTCCATGACTCCATCAATATCAAGCATCTCACAGCTATGGAAGCTACACTACTTAATTAATGACTTTCTTATAGGCACAGGCACAATTTATTTAGAAGCTAGATTTCGACTACGCTACATGGCAAGACTCTCTCCTATTGTTTTATTTCTCATCCTAGGCAAAACAGTGATAAAAATGTTACTACTCCACAGTAGCTGTAAGTTCGCAAAAATCATATAGGTCCATTAAGTGTGTGTGTATGTCTATATATTTACACACACACACACACACATACAGGGCCCTTCTAGTGAGGGATCCCTTTTTTTGGTCTTTTATAGGGATATGACATTAGACCAACTTTTCGATCATATTTTCACATCTCAACCGTTCAGTTTTTAGCTCCTAATATATAGATCACTTCTACGAATTTTTAGTCAATTTGATGATCGTTAAGGCATCCAAAACTGCAATTTACCATTATAAACACAAACGGTTCCGGTTCGACAAATTCGGTCCGTTCGTGTAAATTGCAGTTTTGGATGCCTTAATGATCACCGATTTGGCTGAAAATTTACAGAAGTGATCTACACATGAGGACCTAAAAAATGAACGGTTGAGATGCTGAAATATAATCGAAAAGTTTGTCTAATGCCTATCCCTATGAAAGACCAAAAAAAGGGATCCCTTATTGGAAGGGCCCTATATATATATATATACAGATCCTATCCAGAGCGAGGTCTCGCTCTGAAATTAAAGTGTGAGGTTGGAGTTTGGGGTCACTTTTT
Source organism: Rosa chinensis (assembly GCF_002994745.2). Classification (NCBI taxonomy): domain Eukaryota; kingdom Viridiplantae; phylum Streptophyta; class Magnoliopsida; order Rosales; family Rosaceae; genus Rosa; species Rosa chinensis. Next base: position 32,725,794 of record NC_037092.1, read on the forward strand.
GGTCTCATATCCACATCTCGACCGTTCAGTTTTTAGGTACTAATGTATAGATCATCTATACAAAAATTCAGCCAAATTGATGACCATTAAGGCATTGATACCTGCCTTAAAGCTAGTACGGTTCAAGGTGGACAGATTCAGTTTGTCCATTGGTTTAAGTGAGTTACATACATTAAAGATCATCAATTTGGCTGAAACTTTGCAGATATGATCTATACATTAGTACCTAAAAACTGAACGGTCGAGATGTGGATATGAGACCGAAAAGTGACCCTAAACTCCAACCTCACATGTTAATTTCAGAGCGAGACCTCGCTCTGGATAGGATATGTATGTGTGTGTGTGTATATATATATATATATATATATATATATATAATCTTGCTCAGGTGCGGATATCTGCACCTAAGCAAAAACGTACGGATTTTGTATTTTTCCCCACTTTTCGATCACACATTCACATCTTAACCGTTCAGTTTTTAGGTCCTAATGTATAGATCACCTCTGCAAAATTTCAGCCAATTTGGTGATCGTTAAGGCATCCAAAACTGAAATTTACACGAACGAACCAAATCTGTCAAACCGGAACCGTTCGTATATATTGTTGTAATTTGCAGTTTTGAATGCTTTAATGATCACCAAATTGGCTGAAATTTTGCAGAGGTGATCTATACATTAGGACCTAAAAACTGAACGGTTAAGATGTGAATGTGTGATCGAAAAGTGGGGAAAAACACAAAATCCGTACGGATCGAAAAACTGTGGACGTCTGCAGTGGAGAACTGCTGTATATATATAATATATATATATATATATATATATATCAATTAGTTAAACATAATAGTTCAAACTTGACTACTTGAGCTTTCAAATTATTAAACACTAGAAACACCACATAGGCGATCCATGTGTACTGTGATCGAAGTTGATCGATATATAGTGTTAATTTGCTACATATACAATTAGATGTAAATTAAAATTGATGTATATATGTATGTAGTTTTATGCTCAAGATTAAGAACACGAACTTATTCATGCATAAGCAATGAAGATTGTGGAACTTAATTCTAGCTTGGCATAGATATGGTTGAATCTTGATGCTTCTCCTCTGAGCTATCCCTTAGGCTGTCTCTAATGAGCAGAGAACAATGTATGCTTGATAATAGCTAGAGTAGGGACCAAGTACTTAAGTGGGCAAAGAAAACTAGTCACATTCCCATAAAGGTTTACTAGTCCTAATAGCAATGAGAATATGATCACTATGCCAAAAAACGAATCAAACGACACATTTCCAACAACAGCGAAATTTTTAACTGTCGTCTGATTATATCAGACGACAGCAAGAATTATTATGTTGTCTAAATTTTTGATTCAATCAACAGTTATTACATTGTTGTTGTTCAATTTTCATTCAGACAATGGTTATATTTTGATGTTGTCTGAATGAGTTTTTTCAGACAACAGTTATTACATTGACTATTGTGCAATTACTATTTAGACAATTGTAGTATTTTGATGTTGTCTGACCAATCTAATTCAGACAATAGTTGTTTTTTGTTGCTTTATTCTATTGTGTAACTCTCTTTCAGACAATGGCTACAGACAACAATTATCTATTGATACTTTACTGTTGTGCAATTTATATTTAGACAATGGTTGAGTTTTGATGTTGTCTGACTGATTTTACTCAGACAACAGTTTGTTGGAGGATAAATAATCCACAATGTATAAAGCATATGGTTGTCACAACATTATTCAAAAAAGAAGAAGAAGAAAAATAGTGGCAGCAATTAAAAAAATTGCTTTAGTTACATTTATCTTATTCATATTCAAACAAGAAGTTGAATGTTGACCTACTTCTAACGTGGATACTACAAAACAGAAACAAAGGGAGGCATTCAAATTTTAACTCAAATATCTCAATTTGAGATAAGAATGAAGTAGCAGAGTGCGTCCTAGTTCAATCTCGGTGTCAAAGATGAGGTCTCTGGTCAGCTTATCTTCGTGAGCTTCGCGAAATTTGAATTTCAAATGAAGGCTTATCCAGCCCTCCAGAGTCTTCACTGCCTCCTATATAAAGAGCACAAGGCTGCACAAGAAGGAGAGAAACAGAGAAATTAGTGAGTCGAAGCACTGCATCGAAACAAAGCATCGTTCAGAAGGGAGAGATAGTTACCTGGAGATGACGACCCGGCAAGGAGCTTTAAAGTCAGGTATCCTGCTGATTCCATGGTCTTTTCCTACTATTTCCTTTCATCGTTGCTAAAGTGTAGACTTGCCTCTGCTTCTAAGCACCAGAAACAAGCCTTCCGTTCCCCAAATAAACCACTCCGGCCAAATATGCCAACAACACCATCACAACTCACAAAGCCTCAAATCCCTCATTGTTGCCCACCAAAATCAAAAACCAAAACAACCAAATACACCTCCATTTGCCTTTGTGTTAACAAACAGTGCAGGTCCAAGGAGACAAAAAAGAAGCATGTTCACAGGGATGAAAGAGGAGAAGAGATTTCGGCAAGGGAAGGGGCTCACGGGTGTTTTCGGCCTTCTTTCGATGCCTATACTGCGGTGCGTCCTGCGTATGGGTGGCGGAAGCAAGGTTCAAGCTAGAGGGTGCACTGCACTTGTTTTTGATGCCTGTATCGCGGTGCGTCCTGCATATGGGTGGCAAAAACAAGTGTCAAAGTGAAAGCATGGGGCTGCCAGTTCACACCAACTACGAGTCTGTAAAGTTCTTGGGCTCACAAAGTGAAGAAACTGCTCTGGAGGAATCTTTGTGCAGCACCAAAGCCAAGATGTTACGCTGCCTGCACCAAAGTCATCATCAGAAAAGTGTCCCCGAAGGCAAAATGACTACCTCTGTCAAGTGATGGTTCAAATGGCATCTGCGATGCTTTTCTTCAAAATTGTGTCTGCAATATGAAAAGCAGTCTCATGATCAGCAAGAAAGAAAAAATGAAGTCCTCGCTTTTGGTTTCATGGACACGGCTACACCAAAAGAATGGAAGCTTAATTCCACCTATGGGCAGCAGAGCAGAAGCTTCAGAATATGTATAATTGAGGCAGCTAGGCTACAAGTCTCTTTCAGGACCAGCCAAAATAAAAGATCAAGAAGCATGCGGCAATTACATTTAATTAAAGAAGCAGAAATCACTTCAAAAGTAGCCACAAACTTGGCGGTGGAGGAATGTCTAGAACCTGCAGAAAGCCTCACACATAAGCTTGTCAAAGTCAAAGCTCTTAAAATATGTGTTTGAACACGTTTGCTGCAAGTCAGAGCAATATACATATTTGTTTGTTTAATCAAACAATCCAGGGTTAATTAAACTTTCCACCTTAATCATAAATCAGTGGCCTAGTTTTGACATTGCAAGAAGACAAAATGAGTCCTTGTCTTTGTAGAAAACTGATCAGTATGTATGGAGAATTCAAGATCCATGTGCAATTAAGCATGCTGCAGTGAGAATTAAAGACAAAAGCTTTCAAATATGCATGCAAGTGAACAATTGTGCAGCAAGCTTCTTTCTACGTGTCTGTTTGTCAATCAAAGAAAACCATGGAAGAATCCATATTCAAGAAGAGACACAGACAAAGCAATTGAGTCATGGTGAAATAATAATTTAAGAAGACCAAATAAAGGCCACGATCATGCTTGGCGGTGGCAAACCGATTTAGTACACATCAAGACGGAAAAAAAATGTTTCATGTGCAATTAAGCAAATATGCAGCAAATTTGCGGATGCAATACAAACAACAAAGGCCAGTCGGTGGTGTTGTCAGCAAATCAAAAACAATTGAATTAAAATTCCCTGGTGTGGCAGCTAGTCACCTTGAGGAGAAGCCACGTCTAGTTCAGTTCGAGACGACTGCACAAAAAAGAAGTCTCAATTAGATATTGGGGATTCATGTGAGCTGGTAGCTACAAGACAACAAGATCTATGTCAGATACCGAGTAAAAAAAAATCCCAGCAGAGACAGTTAATCAAAACCCAGGGAGAAGAGAGAAGAAGATTGGAGGCTTTACCGGTTCAAGCTTTCGGTTAAGAGTGCAGCATCTCTGGTACGGATCCCGCTATTTATGAAGGGCCGGATATGGAGTCTCCTTCTCCTAATCAAGCAAATCCCGTTGATCTCCATCTCCAATTCAATCTCTATCCTAAGCTGATAACCACACCAGAGATATTCTCTACGGGACTTGAGGCTTATCGAGAAAAGACGCCAGCTAGAAAGAGTTCTGGGGTTCAATTTGTTGGGCGGATAAAACCAAGTATAGAGACAAGATCAAGTCGTCTATATCCAAGTTGCAAGCTTTTGGGCTCATAATCTCTCATCAACCAATTCGGAGCAGTACGAAGCCCAATTTCGAAAGCCCGTTCAGATTGTTTGTTGATAAAAAAAGAAGGGTGATGCAAAGCCCATTTCAAAGTTCATGGCCCATTATGAAGCTCGGCACATTCGGGTGCCCAATTCAAATCAGTGGACACTCAACTAAAATTGGGTGTTCACCAAAATATGTTTTCTCGACGAGTTCAAAATATACACCCGTTGAGTAAAAATTGGTACAAAACCGAAAATCTCAAACGATGAACTACAGTGGTTTGATCCTTTTACAGGGTATGTAGGCAGTCTAGCAATCCACTAGATGCAACCGCAACTCCAAACAGAATCCCTGACTCCACCAGTCAAATTCAGCCAGTCCCAAATGAATCACTGACTCTAGTCAAATTCTCCCAACACCAGAAAAATCAAATTCATTCCCAAATCACACAAATAAAGTCCAAACCAAATTCAAGGACTTTAAACACTTTCCCAAAATAAATTGGTCATCTACCCATTTAAATCTAAAATGCCGGAACTACATGTGGTTTGATCCCGCAAAGGGTATGTAGGCAATCTAGAAACAAACTAATCTAGATACAACCACGTCCTAAACACAAAATCGAATCTCTGGTCCACTTAAACCAAATTCGTCCCAAACACTACTCTCATTTCAAAATCAAAGGCCTCCAATGAGTCATTCGCTCATTGGAACTCTTGAACTACGAGTGGCTTGATCCCCCTCCAAGGGTACGTAGGCAACCCATTCAAATGTCCGGGTGCAGCCGCAAAAACAAACAAACACACATCTCATCAATTGGTTTCTTCATAAATGGAATCAAAGGGTGTTTCCCTGTAACAAGGGATTGTAATTAAAAGACACATTCTGTCTTGAATGGGTCGAACCCGAAATAATAAAAACTCTATTCACTGAATGAATACGAGTGAAATTATGTTGGGTGACATTTACGCTCACTGTGTGCAATTTTCTCTCAACACAGTTATGAAGTGCTACTTTATTTTGTTGTGCAAGTCTCCTTTAGACAATGGCTTCCGACAACAGTTATTTATTGATGTTTTAATCTGTTGTGTAACTCTACTTTAGACAATGGCTAAAAATTTATGTTGTCTGAGTTCCACACTAGGCCAAAACTCAAATTTTTTGACTCCCTGTTTCGACTTTGCCCGCCCATTTTTTGACCAAAATTTAAACTCCTGGCTTTTCACAAAACTAATCATTTTATTTTGGGAAAGCAAAAATAGATGTTCAGACTCAACCTCTCTATCTTCTCTCGGAGGCGCAGTTAAACGCTCTCTCTCTCTCTCTCTCTCACACACACACACACAAACACCGGACCGGCCGGACCTTCAAGAAACCACCCATTTGTTGATCGTGAACAAGAAACCACAAAGAACGAAAAGCACCGAAACCTCAAGAAAGAGCTCCATCAATCCACAGAGCCTGATCCTCTTGCTCCTCAGATGCTCCCTCACAACCTCCGTTTTCAGATCTCCGATCTCTCTCCTTAGCGGCTTCTCCATCTCCTGAATCACAAAACCATCAACTCCGGTCATCAATCTCTATTTAGCTGCTGAGAAACTGGAATATTTGGCTTAATGTTTCTTTTAATTAGGATTGGAAGATTAAGTCTCAATTGCTTTCAATTTTCAGTAATCATTCAGAAAGCTTTGATATTTTACTTGTGTATCTGTTTAATTTTGAAATGCTAATGAATACTGTTGAAGATGAAATTATGTATATGATACCAATACTGGCAATACAAGATTATGAAATTGCATCAGTTTTGGTTAGTTAATGATATTGCTCAGTGTGGTATGATCTGATAATTTTGGTATGCTATGTTATGACTTGCGCTCAGTTTTGGTTAGTCAATGATATTACTCATCAATATGAACCTTTTCTAGCTACATGGGATGACAATCCTACATTGATGATATTAGCTGCGTTTTAGTAGACTATATATAAATCATTGGTCTATCTTTTGGTTCGCATGTTTATGCTTATATGTAGAGTTTTAGCTTCAATGTGAACTAATCTCATTCAACAAATGATGAGTATCACATCCTTTTTGTTTTCCCTCTCTCTTACGTATTACTTGCTTATTCTTGCAGGCTGTTCTCGTGCAAAAGAATGTGGATCACCGAGGGTTCAGAGGCTATGTTCTGTCATTTATGAAACCAATATGGACTGATCTAGTTTTCTTTCCTTGTCTTTGTTTAGCATTGAAGAGCGAGATAAGCCAAATTTAAATTGTACCTTCGTATGTTTGAAATCCAGTTTAGTAATATAACCTATTGATCATCTGTTCAAGTACTTGTCTAACAATCAGTCGGTTGGGCCAATACCAAACATTACCAGCATGAATCTCCTCAACTATGGGTAAGTATCTTCTGAGCTATAGCATTACCTCTATGATGATGGTAAACTGTGTGTATATCCAGATTGTCCTTGATGCAGAATTGAGTTTTGTGTCCTTTATATATGGAGCGATAAGCTTGCTCTTTCCATTTTGTAAAGGCATTTAACATAGCTAATTGCAAAAAACTGATATGTATATTAATGTTTTAAATATAATATGCACTTTACGAATAGTATGTTGTTGGATTGGTTTCAATGTTGGGTCTGCCTATATGTCATTACCAACACTTAATAGTGTTCAAATATATGCCTCTAGGGTCGATTCAAGTATCAGCCTAACCAAGTTAGAGCTTTTGGGATGCTAGCTGGAGGCACTGGCATCACTTTAATGTTCCAGGTATGATGGAGTCTGAGCTTTGCACATAGCTCCACATATGCTTTTATAGTTATTTTTCTTAGATTTCTAGAGCCATAATGGAAGATCCTAGTGACAGCATGAATATGCCAATGTCACATATGAAGACATTCTATTGAAAGTAAGCATCTATTTCACCAAAGAAAGGGATTTTAGCCATTTTCATATTTCTGGAATTTCGACCCAGTCATTTTCTTTTGTCAAACTGTACTGATCTACTGGGAATTTGATCTTGGCTTCTTCTAAAGTTCTTTAGTACACATCTTAAAGAGTCATTTAGAACTAGAATCACCCAAAATGAAATTTTCTGGAATTAGTTATGAATTTCTGAATTCAGGAGTCAGTCACAGAAATTTCTGATATTAGCTTCCAACTTCAGCCAAAAGGCAGAGCCCTATAACCCTTCAAATTTTAAACCTGATACACCATTGAATATGGTTGTAGAGCTTAGTGAGTAAATTATGTGTTTTGTCGAGTTAGGTACTAGCTTTTATGAGGTTTCAGAGCCTTCTTCAATCTAGAATCAAAGACAAATGACACTAAAAAGAAAGAGTACAGGGAAGCAAAATGATGTACCATTTAGTTGCCCTTTTTCTGTATTGCAATATTGAAATCGATGTTATATATGGTACTTAATGAGTTTGCTCTATTTGTGTTTTCAGATTTGGTCAATAACCTTGGTGCCATTGCAAGGTCTAGCACCAAGGAATTGATGGAAGTCTAGGCTGCTGGAGCTGATGTTAGCATGTTTGGTGTCGGGTTCTACTTTGGATATATTGTTTGCGGAGAAGGAAGAGGAAGGAATGGTATAGAGTTTGGAAGTTGATGAAGACAAGGAATTGGACTAGTACAATATGTTTCTGGCTTCATGTTTTTGGGCTTTATGTTTAGGTAGGGTTAGTATGTTAATGTTGGGGTGATGATGGAATGAATAGGTTTTGAAGGTTTAATCAATGGATATGTTTTTGAATGTTGGTCAATTAGTTTTGGCTAAATGCTATGTGCATAATATGTCTTGTGGCTCTCTCTCGTACCATTTCATTCCAAATGAAAACTATTTTCTAACAATTGTTTGACAATGGAACATTATAAAATGGTATTCAAAAACTGTTGTATGAACAATCTAACTACAATATTTTTCAAACAATTTTAATTGCCCAACTAGAAAAAACACAATAATAAAGTACCATGTTCTATAGTATCAAACCCAAACACACGATGCTTTCTACAAGCTTCTGTTGTTTTGCTTCAATTCACACAACTGCGATATCTCAAAAAAATGATGTAGAACATTTAAAGGGACAACAGTTTCTACACAACAGTTTGACATTGCTTCAAAAGTTACTTTCCATGAGATTGCTGTCGACTTAATATGACTTGCACAACAGACTCTACACAGTCGTATGTCGTCCTTTATGGTATTCAGACAACATGCATATTAATGCCGGCGCTTGTCCAAATTGGATTCAGACAACAGTTTCGCGATGTCGTCTGATACCTGCATCAGATGGCAGGAGTATTAACAATATAAATTTTCACTATTAGACGACAGTTAAAAACTATAGTCTGATTCGTTTTTTGGCACAGTGTATCGATCCTGATTTAGAGGTGGCAAACGGGCCGGCCCGGCCCGACCCGACCCATTTTAAGAGGGCCTAGTCGTGCTTCGTGTCGTGCTTGGGCCGGCCCATTTATTATCGTGCCGGGCTCGTGCCGGCCCATTTACTTAAACATTAAGCCCGGTCCGGTCCCTGGCGCGAGCCCATATCGTGCTGGGCCGTGCTAGTGCCGGGTTAATAAACTGGCCGTGCTCGTGCCTACTCACTATAAAGCAAGATTTTAAAATTTTAATTTGAATAAATAAAAATTAATTTTATTTAACTATCTAGAAAATTAAAATAAATTAAGTTCTACAATATTTTTCTTAATCTTAGCTTTTTAAGATTAGTTTTCTAATATTTTTTATATTCCACTACAAGAAAGAAAGAAAGAAAAAAATAACTCAAAATATATTGCTTGTAGTATATTATTGTGAGATTAATCTTTATTAATATAATGAAGATTTAGTATCATATTATTTTTTCCTTCATTCTATAGTTGTATTATTATGAGATTAGAAAAAATACTTTATGTCAAAACAAGGATATAATGTTTTATTTCACTATTTTGACAATATAAAAAAATAACATTGGTGGAATTGTCATGAGATTTTAAATAAAGATGTCTAATAATCAAATCTCATTATTGTGATTTTTAAATATTTCTAAAAAAAATGAAAATTTGTGTTTGTGACGGGCCGGCCCACAATATGTCATGTTCGGGCCGGGCCAATGGGCCGATATTCTTAGGCCCAACCCGGCCCGTTATTCTAATGTGCTCGGGTCGTGCCGGGCCACTAACGGGCTTGGGCCATGCCGGGTCTCTTTTAAGCGTGCCGTACTCGTGCTTAGCGGCCCGTTTGCCACCTCTATCCTGATTCATATACAAAAGAGTATACTAATGGTACAAAGCATTGGCCATTACGTAAATTTGTATCCTCAATGCATGAGGAATCAAACTAGAATAGCACAACTCTGTACTTTTTCTGCAAGTAGAGTAGCAAGTTGTTGCATTCTTAATTGAGATTGATAAGTCCACAGAATCTTACAGTCTCCCACTTTGACTATCAATACTTGAAGCAACACGAATGCCACTAGAATTAGATATAATAATTATGAAGTGCGCGCTGGACAAGTTATAAAATCATGTTCATCCTCAAACTCAGTCAATCTGTGATTAACTTCACTAGACAATGAGAAAACAAGTGTTAACAAACATTGGTCAACGTGTGAAATTGCTTCTACATCTGAAACAATTTCATTTAAGCACAACCAATATTGAACTTCAATCTTTCAGGCTAAGATATATCTTCAATAATCATGATTCAATGCTTATTATAATCAAATCAGAAGTCAACTTCCAGCAATTACTTTCATCCAAAGGGATATGCAAAAAACCAATTTCAGAAACAACAAGTAGACATTTGAATACAACATTTTTCATGATAATTGTATATTCCTGAGGCGAAGCAAGTTACTTAGAATATCGTATAGATTTGCAGATATTCCAACTCTTAGTAGCTCAATCTCAAAGACCAAAACCGAATAAGGTTGTATGCCCCAGGCTGGAAATCCACTAGGTCCATAAGCATAATCAGGAAAGCAATGCAGTCGAGCAACTTCTCCAACTTGCATTCCAAGGACACCTTCATCCCATCCTTTTATAGCAGAACCTTAGCCAATTCTGAAGGTTAAAGGCTGCTGCTCAAGGTCCTTGCCGGTGCTCCAAAACTTCTAATTCAAATCACCATTTTTTCCATAACCGGTGCAGTGAATGGTAAACTTTTGACCTACTACCGATTTTGGACCAGTTCCCATCTTCATATTAATAATAATAATTACCTCCTAAAATCTTAAAACTCCCCTTAACTTTGAAAGGTTTTTACTTTTTCTAATTTCTTGCACTTCCTTTTAATCTGAAAATGACTTCATTCATAGATAAATTGATAACTACCAAGTAATAACATATAGTAATAAGTAATCTAAAATATTGTTCTTGTTTTAGGAAATCAGAAAAAATAGGGAGAGAATGAGTTGTACTTTAATTGATAATAGGGCCTCTTTATATAGAAGAGTACAAGCAAAAAATCTGCCTCTTACATGGAAACTGAATCGTACAATGATTGAAATATCTCGGTAGATATCGGTAAGACTAACCCTATTACAACTCAGACAAGTAATCATAGTTTGGGCCAGACACACAAACTAAGTGTCCATAAACACTCCTCCTTGTGTCTCTGAAATGTAGTGTCCTCTCGTTGCCTCATCAAGAACCTTGCCGAGTAATAAAAACTCTGTGGGATAAAAATAACCTCGGTCAAAGGAAAAAAAGAATCCAGCACACCCTTCACGTTTCGAGACCATACATGTAGACATCTCCCCTTGATGTCTGCGTCTCCCCCTGATGACTACCATCATGGGAGTTTGGATAACTTCCTCAAACCGATGCTACCAACCAACATGTTTCTTGAAAGTGGATTTAGGTAATGGCCTAGTGAACAAGTCTAGCACATTTTCCTTAGATCGAACCCGATTCACTTTGATCTTAAGGAGAGTCTGTTGTTGCTGATTATGCTTGGTGTTGTCGCCTTTGATGTAGCCTTGCTTTGCTTCATTTATTCAATGCAAGCAGCATTATCCTTATAAATGCTCGTAGGCTCATTTGTGGTAGATTTCAAACCATAATTATTTCGGACATGCGTGATTATGGATCTAAGCCATATACATTCATGAACCGCTTTATGAAGAGAAATAATCTCCGCATGGTTCAAAGAAGTAGTGACTAGGGTCTGTTTTGTAGACCTCCAAGGTACCGCGGTCTTACCCATGGTGAACATAAAACTAATTTGGGAATGACCGTTGTGTGGGTCAGAGAGATCATCAGAATCAGTAAAATCGTCCATAACACTAATGTTGTTTTGGGATGGGGATAGAGAACGCATGCCAACATTGGTAGCATTCCTGGTGTATAATAGGTCCGAATCCATCTCCTTCTATAGGGATAGAACAAGTCCATGTCAATTATACATCTCAAGTATCAAAAGATATCTTTTACACCAGTCCAATGATGTCGGTGTAGAGCTACATTTAGCTAACAAGTTTACTGCAAATGAGATGTTTGGTCTTGTGCATTGTGCTAAACTAAGTATAATAATGCGCCTATTTTACTCAAGTAGGGCACTTTTACCTCTAGCACATCTTCATCATCATCCTTTGGATGAAGAGGATCATTTTTAGGATCAAGACTACGAACGATCATGAGCATCGTTGAAGGCTTGACATTGTCAAACTGCCTAGACATCCATCAACATGGTGCTTAAGTTCCAAACTGAGGCAAAACTATGATCTCCCAATATCCTTCATCTCAAACTTAGATTTCAAGTGTTTAGCGGTTTCCCTTAACTCGTTGAGAGCTTCTAATAAAGATCATGCCACCAACATCAACCGCGATAGAATCCGAAACTTGTCATAAAAACGCGCTCTGTGGTCCAGAGCCACTTGACTTGGGTGAATGAAGTACACCAGAAGCCTTCACATATATTCAGTATCTAGATCCCCATAAAGATGCGTAGTGACCATATTCTTAAGCTGCATGTTCAGTTATTCAGAAACTACCAAACTAATAAGGTAGTGGAGCTCAATGACATCCGTTACGGGAGAATATCTCTCCTCGTAGTCAATTTTAGGGCATTTGTGAGAAGCCTTGTGCCATAAGGCGAGACCACCATATCTTTTTCTCATCACGCTTTCTAATAAAGACCCATTAGTCAACAAAATTTAAGTTAGGAGGTGTCGTTATCACTGGCTCAAAAAACCTTCTTTTTCGTTAGAGAATCCAACTTAACCTAGATCGCATCTTTTCATTTAGGCTAATTTTTTCTACATTAGCATTCATTATTCATCAAAGAAGTATGGTTCTATATCATCAGACTTAATAATCTCATGCGCAATGAAAAGTGCGAATACATCATCAATCATGATGAAGTTTCTATCCCACATCTCATGTACACTAATGTAATTTTCAGAGAGCTCTATATTCTCAAGAGTAGTATCTGACGTTGAGGCATGCCCCAGCGAAATCTTAATCCGGAATATTCTCATGAGACGGATTATGAGTGTTGATTATCAAAGAATTGAGTTGTGCCAAAGTATCCTTCAAACCCACGAGCCTCTCACGCATCCTAGCAAGGGCCATGACCTGTAACTCCAGAGTGCCACTTTCTATGGTGTTGGTGCCATGCCTATCTCCGTGTAGGACAACACTACATACTCTGGTAGGGATGTCTATCCTTGCAAGCATGTTTGCAGTAGATGTGTGTGATCTCATCACTTTAGCAGGAATGGAGATGAGACATAGTGGGGACAGATCTCGATAATTCATGTTGTTCCTGTTCAATATCCATGTTCTTATCTCCTCTTAACGACGGAAAGACTGTCTCATCAAAATGACAATCTGCAAATCTAGCGGTAAAGAGATCGCCTAGTAAGGGTATTAAGTGGCGGGCGATTGTTGGCGTCTCAAATCTAAAGTATTTGCCCATTCTTCTGTGAGGACCCATCTTAGTGCTCTGTGGTGGCGTAATATGCACATAAATGGTGCAGTCAAATATGTGTAAGTATGAGATACTGGTACCCAGTCACTAGATGTAACGCAGAGATAAATTGAGTGGAAGTGAGTCGTAGAGGAATTACAGTACTAGAGGAAAATCGATCATTCACGACGCAAGATTTACGGCGTGCATCAAATGCGCGCCATGAATAAGTATCATTTACGACATATATTAGATGCACACCGTAAATCTTACAATTTTTTGAAGAAAATTACTACATGTTTGCAAAGAACGCCGTAAAATCATTCTTTTATTGAAATTTACAACGCTTTTTAGTTGCACGTTGTGATTTCAACGCATAAAAAATTGTCCCAATTTTATAAATTAATTGGCCCGTTACAAAAACCACCCATTTAACACATTCCTCGTCTCTCTCTCTCTCTCTCTGTCTCTCTACTCACTTGCCTCGTCTCTCAAAACTCGGTGACCTCCTCCGCTCCCATTGATCCAGCCTCCTTCTCTCTCCCATTACTTTGGCCTCCTCCGACCTCCTCGTCTCCCATTGCTCCGGCCACAGTTGGTACTTTCTTCTCAATCATCCACAACTCTAATGTTATTGTTGATGAAATTTACTGTAATTGTTAGCTTCGAAGCTTTGATTTTACATACTCGGTGTTCGATTCTAGTTTTCTACAGTTAACTGCGGTTGATTCTTGAAGTTTTTGTTATCGTTATTTAGTCGAACACTTGGTGTGCGTTCTTGTTTTCTCTTTTGATTTTGTTCATTGAGTGTAAGGGTATACTTCTTCTGTGGATATTTTTTTATTTTGTGTGATCGATGATTTCCTGGGCTTGGGTTAGGCCTGGCAACGTGCGGGTATAGTACGGGTACCGTGCGGGTTCTTAACTGGCCGACCCGGTAAGAACCCGTTAACTTAATGGGTTTCGCGGGCCAAACTCGGCGGGTTTGCGGGTTATCCGTTGGAACCCGTAAATTGGTTTTTTTTTTTTTTAAACTTTTTTTTTTTTCATCTGTTAAGACTTATGTATTTTTCGATTCATTCTTTGATGAAATAGCATCAATAATAATAGTAGCTACAAAGATTGAAATAGATTTGAAATACATATTTAATGTACTAAATAAAATACATATTTAATGTACTGAATAAAATACATATTTAATTTACAAAATAAAATACGTCAAAATCATCTTAATTGCGGCTATCTCCTTCTCCGGATCTATCTTGCAATATCAAATCAAATACGTCTTCAGTAAGATCCTCCAATTTAGCACGCTCTTTTTCTAAAATATAAACAAACAAAAAAGAAAAATATTAGAATGACATAAAGATTGATATAGTGAGAATAAAACCAAGTTGTTTTGAGTTTACCTTTGTTACCAAAAATCCAATCTCGAGTACAAAGCAAAGCTTGAACTGTGTCAGGCAACAGTGAGCTGCGGTATTGATCTAAAACTCTCCCGCCAATGCTAAAGGCCGATTCAGATGCAACGGTAGAAATGGGAATTGTGAGCACATCACGAGCTAGATGAAAAAGAATAGGATATCGGATTTGCTCCATTTTCCACCAAGAAAGTACATCCAACTCTTGCTTTCTTTCTAGCCTTGCTTCATCCAAATACTTGCTCAATTCTGTCTTTATACTTGAACTCGAACCAATTTTGTAAGCGTTATCAAAAGCCTGCCAATGACCAACTATCAACACATATATGGCAACAACATACATATTGCTAAAAACACACTATCAACTATCAACACATACATATGACCAACTATCAACTTGAATCATTAAGATAGAAACTCAAATAAATTTTTTTTTTACCTCAAGTAAGCTGTGATCGCCTTGTGCTTGAGAAGAATCCTCATCCATCGAGTAATTTGAATAATTAGGATCAAAGCTCTTCTCCACGAATGCATCAAATAAAGAGGACAATGTGTCATTAAAGACCTCTAATTGTGAAGAATCTGGACCATAAAGCTTGTCATAAGCCCACTCCACAAATTGCATCTTAAACCTAGGATCCATAACAACTGCAATTCCAAGAATCAAGCTATAATCTGACCAGTACTTCTCAAACTTCAGATTCATCTCCATCCCCATCTGTATCATGAAACTATCGTGATCCCTCATGGCTTCCTGTATACTATGCTGAACAATGAACACCTTCGGAAAGAACAAGTTTGAAGTAGGGTATTTTGTTCCAGAAAATAGGCACATTACTTCATAAAAATACCCCAAAAACTTGGTAATCTTCTCTATTTTATCCCACTCATCAGCAACAAGACACGACTTGAAATCATTGTCACTTAAGCCCAAATTCATCAAAGCTCGGCGATAGTAGAGAGCACTATCAAGCATCAAATAAGTAGAATTCCACCTAGTAGGCACATCTTGCCTCAAGCCTCTTCTACTGCCTCTCAATCCAACTTGTGCAACACACTCCAAAAATCTTTCTTTTCTTGCCGAAGAACCCTTTATGTATTTGATGCAATCACGTACCTTTATCACAGAGGGATCAATTGCCTTCAACCCATCTTGAACTATCAAGTTCAAGATGTGCGCACAACACCGAACATGAAAGAATTTGCCATCCATTATGAGCAATCCTCTAAAGTTCAACTTAGTCTTCAATTTTTCAACAAATGAATCATTGGCAGTGGCATTATCTAAGGTAATTGAAAACAAATTCTTTTCAATTCCCCACTCTCCTATCAAGGTATTTACCTTATCAGCTAATGCAACACCATTGTGCGGAGGAGGCATATGACAGAAATTTATAATCTTCTTTCGCAATCTCCACTCCGAATCGACAAAATGCGCCGTAATTGTTAAATACCCATCAGTTGCTAAAGAGGTCCACAAATCAGCAGTCAAACAAAGTCTCCCTTGAACTGAACTTAACAAAGTTTGAAGTTTCACTTTTTCACGCTTAAATAACTTCAACACATGGGCTTTAACGGTATTTCTGCAAGGGAGTTTAAGTGTGGGAGAGATATAGGAAAATACATCTCTAATACCCTCAACAATGCAATACTCCCTGACTACACACTCCTCCCTGAACAATGCATGTTTAATTAAAGATTAAACAATGGTCTTATGTATAGCTAGGTAACTTGTTATTACTGGAATACTGCGTATGGTGTTTGCAATTTCTATCTGTACTTGAGCTGCATTGGTTAATCAACTAAATCAGGTCACCCTTGATTCATAGGTTAAATGATAGACTAGAAACGCCATGGTACAGAACTCAAAAAAGATCAAGACTTTGAGCACAAGGACATTAGTTATACAGTTCAATTTCGAAAGAAGTGGATGTATGTTTTTTAATAAAAGACGTACATGAGCTGTTTATCACTTCTATCATCAAATGTACAACACTCACAAAACATATGATAACAGCTTGGTCAAGATCCATGTGTAGAAAACAGAAAAGAAAGCACCAGCTGGGATTGTCACTGCCCAAGAAAGCACGATTTCCCTCACAGTTTCTGCATACTAATCTCAAACACATAAAATTTTGGGATTGTCGCTCTGGTTCTCAAACACATACTAATCTTAAACAAAGTAAAACACTTTAATCTCAAATTTCAGACCACACACAGTAACCCATATCCAAAAACTGACCAAACTGCAAAAACTGTAAAGGGTTTCAAAGAAAAGGAATTGTGGGTATTGGAGAAGCCATGAGAGAGAAGCAACAAAACAGTAAAGACATGAGAGAGAAGCAACAACCCAGATTACGGGTTTGCCTTCACTACCTGTAAGCAACAAAAACAAACTATATATTTCATTGATTTAATCCATCAAGGATTCAAGATCCATACTTTCAACAACAAAAGAGCACAGATTAATAAAAGCAATATAGAAAAACTGAGAACTGAAGAGAGAGATCAAAGATGGTACCTTCACTACCTTGTTTCCACCCAAATCCCAATAAGCACTTCAGAACCCAATCGGCCAATCCCAGCTCAGATCTCTCTCGCTCTGAAATTGTGGGTTTGGATGAAGAAGAGAGAGATGCAGTCATGGAGTCTACGAGAGAGGCAGAGAGCACGACAAAGAGTCATCAGTCATGGATCGCTTTCTTTCAGTAGAGTAGAAAGGGTTTTAATTTTCAGAAATTACTTAACGGGTTCCAACGGGCTAACGGGTTTAGCACGACCCGGTCCGTTAATTTAAGGGTTTTTGGCGTGCAGGCTTTTCTCAGCCCGAATTAATAATTGGACGGGTTCGTGCGGGCTTTTTCCGTGCGGGTTTCGGGCGGGTTTGCGGGTTTCGGGCTCAAATGCCAGGCCTAGCTTGGGTAATTCAGAATCTTGGGAGTGGTTCATATTATGTGCTTATGAATTTCCAAGTTAGACTATATCTGATTTTTCCGGGTTTTTGTTCATTCGTATGAGTGAGGCAAGTGTTTGGTTATTTCTAAGTTGAATATGGCATAACCATTTGGAGAGGAAAAATGGAATACTTAATATGTTAGTAAGTCTTTATCAAAAGACAGGGAAAAAAGGAAAATGTCAGTATTCTCGTGTTGGTGGCTATTGATTCTTCAAGGTCTAGTATCTATAGCAGTAGCTCTTCTAGTTCAGTGAAACAAATTATTTCCATTCAATCATAACAAAAATGACTCTCAGGCTTCTTGAGTGAGCTGGTGGCTTAGCATTCTCTTGACGTCACAAAGAATGTGAATCTGACGAGCCTCCAAGCTAATGGGTCAGTTTGAAGGTAGAAACTTAACAGGTGTACAATATCTTATTAGGTAGTTTATTTATGAAAAGATGAGATAGAAAGGAAAATGTGAAAGGGGGTCTTGTTCAAAAAATGTTTATGGGGTCCTTATGGGTTATGTTTGGTGCTATCATTTCATAAAGGATTCTAATCTTAGATTCCTATGTCAGGTTGAAACGCAGTCACTAGCTGTAACGCAAAGATAGATTGAGTGGCAGTAGGTCGTAGACGAAAAGCATAGTTGTATGCCAAATTGCATCACCCCAAGTGGATATAGGGAGACTGTGCGCATTACCAATGTTCGGGCTGCCATCGTAGTTGCTTTTATGAGACCATTTGGGTATGTACATGGGAATATGATGTCCAACAGCAGCTGTAATGTAATGATCATCGAAAATCTTCAATGTAAACTCTCTAGCATTGTCAAGTCGAATTAACTGAATGAGATGATCCGAGGAGTGAGCAATTCGCCATATGTTATGTGCTAGGAGTACAGTATAAGTAGCATTACAAATCAACACTGGCACAATGCGTGACTATCATGTTTGTGTGTCAACCAATATCATGAAATATTTAGACGTCCGCAAGTTAGTTGAATCGGTCCACAGAACTCTCTTGAATTCTATGTAAGAACGGAATGAATATTCTCGTATCCTTTGCGTAGGATGGTCTCGATTCTGATTTCCCTAAGGAACATATATTTTAGAAAAAGCGAGACGCCTTAGAAGCAATCAATGAGGATTTTGGTTGGGCCTTAGCATTTGAAACGTTATTGGAAGCAAAGTTGGTGATTGTAGCATCACCTAGGGAGCCATTATCATGATGGACGCCATCCATAGCGTCATGGATATGGACTGCGCTATCCCTAGGCTGGCAGTGGACAGTGACTGGTGCCAGAGGCAGCGACGACAGTCATGCTTAGTCTAGAAACCAACTTTTGATTCTTGCTTCGTTTCGCTCGAAAGAATGAATGTCTGTGTGAAGTCTTTAATAGACGGATCATCATATCATGACTAGGATGACCTATCCTGTCATGACAAAGCCAATATGTGTCTAAATCTAAGAGATCTTCTCTCATAACTCTATTGGATTTGATAGCTCGAATAGTGGTGACATAAAAACTACTAGAGAAACACATAAGTTTCTATAAGATGCACATTAATTCGCAATCATTAGAGGTAGTGCAAAGGAACTATTTTCCGTTCTCTATATGCATTTCCGTATGGAATTCGTCGGCTTGAATAGTTTAATAGGGTTGGATTTGCCCTAGAAGCGTAGAGAGTTTCTGTGACAGTAATCAAGGTGCCCCTAGGAGGGTAGAGAGTTTCAACCATGTACGTATATGTATCTGTCGCGTAGTTACATATATCGTGTGAAAAAAATTTACATTTTTCGTGGTCCTTATGCAATTAGTCGATGATAGTCAACCTAAGTTTAAGGCAATTAATAATATATCATTTTCACTAAAAGCCCGAAAACAGCAATGAATGGTTGATCAATACGGCTTTTTTAGGGTTTATCCCCTTTGTATGATTGGTTAATTTGAAGTTAAAATTTATATATGAAGCTATAGGTACATTTCTGCTGAGCATGTTCCTATAAAATATGGATGTTTATGTATGGATTACTCTGAAGGCAACCCAGACTTCATGATTGTTGATCCAGTCGCTGAAGTAACCATCAAACCTCAAACAAAGAACACTCTGGAAATTATAATTTATGAGGTTAGATTTCTTCTTCTTTTATTGTTCAATCATTATTTGGTATATACTATATATCTATTTGCATTCCGAGCACAAAATGTATGTCCCACGACTCGGAGCCTGTTTGGCAGTACTGTGAGGGTTGTAGTAAAGGTAAAAAAAAAATAATAATAATAAAAACTTTCATATACTCTTCAGATTGCTTTTTGGAGTGGTTCGAAACTTGGAAAAAATAGCTTATAGTGTTTTCATACATCAAATTATTGGAGTTTCATTAGGAAATGTTCATGGTGCATTTACATGAAGCACTTGCAGTTTAAAAAAAAAAAAAAAAAATTAAATAAACTTATGCCGGTGAGAAAAGGCAATTTTATAGAAGGTATCACTGTCAAACAATCCCCCTCATGCACGTCCAGTGATGAGTCAAAGCTTGCATTGTTGAATTGGATGTCAATAAATTGCAGAAGTGCACCATCATATGGGAACTCTGTAGTTGGGTGGGAGATGATCAATAAAGTTGAATTTGTTCCGGACTCTATAATGATCATTCGAATACCACAAAGACGACCCCAACTGATGAACCAGTGCTGCATCACAGCTTCAAAGCCAGCGGACTGGGTAAAATATTGCTCACCATTAATTAACAACCCAACTTCAAAGAAGAAAAGGCTTCTGTACACTAACCAAGGATTCTAAGTACCGTGTTTTCAAATGTCCTTTACCCTCCACCAGTCTTTTACTTCCAAAATTATAATAAACTGCTGCTCTAGATCTTCACCGTTTCCTTCAGTGACTAACTCATAAAAATGATGCATTTTTTTTTCTATAACTATATTTGTTTTCTCCCTATTCTAATGTTGGCTTTTTAGAGTAGTTCTCAAATGTAGTTTTCTAGGCTCAGATGAAATACTGTAGATTGTCAAATGTTTAAAGTTTCTCAGTTTGACTCCTTATATTTGACAGTTTGTTGGAGCTTCAACGGTGACTTTGAATCTAAAATCCTTGCCAAAGACATGTTAAGTGATGGTCGACGTAGTCATAATTCTCCTCCTTTGAGAGCTTAACTTCCGTAAATATGCGAGTCTGGTTTAAACATCATTTTTGTAATATGTAAAGTTATAACATTTTTAATTAAATTTACTAGTTTATGATTGTGATTGTTTTACATAGAAAGTTTCAGCGCAAACCCGCAGCATCGTGGGGAGTATGCTTAGTGAAGTGACGAAAAGCGGAGCGGATATCCCAGCACAACCCACAGAACCAAGGGGTAAATCAGTCCTTTCGAATGAGTGGTTCTTTTAATTTGTTTTCTGGCTTCTGCAACTGGACTACTGAGTGCTCTCCATCACAGAAATGAAGGCTCTTGCCACTGTCACTCTCTCTCCTCTTCGCTCCATTTGCCACTCGACGACGTCGAAACATCCGATCACTTTTTCTTCCCCTCCTTCTTCCATTTCAGGCTCAAGCTGGGCTCCCAAGAAGAATGCTGGTCTTGTGGGTTTCAGGAGCAATATATCACATCCGAGAGATCAAATGAAACTAGCTAGTACCTATGAATTCTTAAAATATTTCCGAGTACAAACAAGCTCATCTAAAAGAAAAAGGGCACCAGAATATGGTGGATATATAGAAGACTTCCACTATAATCAATCTCATCAAGTAGCACAGTTTTTCAATCACGGATTTGCTTATGGTGCACCAGCATCTAACGAATGAAGGCTGTTGTGTTATGCATTTTTTTCATTAGTTGGCCGGATAAATAGCTAGCTAGGTGAGATGAGATGAGAGTGACGGATTTATATTGAGATCATTTGCAGCATAGCAGCAGCAGCAGTTACTAATAACACGAATGACATCAGTAGTCTTGGGCTGGAAGCATCAGAAGAAGCAAGTTGGTGGAACTGAACAGGGTAGTCTGACCCCGACTCGTCATCTTTTACTTTTATGCTTGAAGAACCTAACATTCATTAAACACCAAAACCATATTACAAACGGATACAACAGCATAAGTTAACCCTAGTTAATCACAAGTCAGTGCTAGCTACTTACAGTTGTGTTAGCCCACCCAAGGACCTGGTTTTCGAGCTCGTATACGACTAACTTATTCGAAAGCGTCATGTCTGCAAAGGGAAATTAACAATTGCATGTCAATGATGGCCATAATTGCTTATATATCCTGCAGCAAAAATTTTAAGACTATCTATGTGATTTTTACCTCCCAGAATAATGTCGGGGTCTTCCCCAGTTAATTTCATCCAACCATGACACCAGGCACCCTCCTATGTATATGTAATACGTCATTATTAAACAGTAAGTTGATCAAGAACTCATTATACAAGGTTCCTTGTTGGTTATAGGGATTGCTAACATCATAGACTTACTTTCATATGACTGAACAAATAATCATGAGGATACACCCACAACGAAGCGGAATTCTTGATAGTGAACTTGACAATCGGAAACTTTTCATCAACGCTGTATCAATCGATAACACAAGTACATCGTTAAGCTCGAGATGAACGGATGATTAGTCAATAACTAAGAAGGGAAGAAATAAGTAGTGCTGTTATAAAAGTGCTTTACTTTTTGGAATACTCGAAACATGCGCACTCGCCGTCCTCATTTTTTTGGAATTTCAATCCAGGCTCCGCAGCCAATATCTGATCAAAATAAGGATGTAAGAGTTAATTAATGAAGTAACATAATTATCCCAAGTCGATAACTTGAATCTAAATGAAGTTAGCACATATACCTTCTTCACTATTGGTTCATACGACTTTGGTGGTAAATGAGCCAATTGTGTACCAGTGTCAAAAAATGCAATAATTTAGTCTGGACTGCTGCCAGATGTTTCATCCAAATCACCACCACCACTAGGAGGAAGTCTATGGCATCACTTCCAACCTCAATTTTCTCCACCACAACATTGTAACGAGTCCTTATTGTCTGTAGGTACAAGTTTTGATTAACTTGATGTGTTGGCATTCCATACAAAACGAGAAAGTATCTTTGGGGTTAATGGGTTTAATATTTTTTATTCATTTTAAGATATTTTTCTGTGTGCCAAATTGTATTATTGATTTTCTAGGTATTTTAGGATTTGGTGTCCTTAATTATTTATTTTTTGTTAATACAAAAAGGTTTTGTTTTTCCTTGTAGGAGGTGGATTAGGGTATATAGCTGTGTTGGCTGGTTTGTTTGATCGCAGCTATTCTTGTGGGTGAAAAACAGACGGCACATATGGAGAACCTAGAGACGCAAGAATTTTTGTAGAGTCTTGCATGTTTGCTTGAGATTGAGTCTTCACAAATAAGTCAAAACACTTGGTCCATGTATAAGTGTTGTTGATCATGTTTTCATACGCATAAAACTCTCTTGAGATCAGCAGAGAGATTGTGAAGAAAGAAGAGCAAGATTTGGTGATCGTTCAAGTGAAGGAGTTCAAGAAGGAAAACAAACTTTGTGGTAGATTTTGTCTAATCATTGTAGCCGAGCTAGTGCTATTCAAGTCTGTAAAAGAACATATCCTTCATAATAAGATCATTCTTATTTTGGGCTCTCAAGAGTAAGAGCCCCGCAGTGTTTTTAATCTCATATTTGAGGTTTTCACTCCGTAACCAAAATCTGATGTTCTGGTTATTATTTTTTGTTTCTGTTGCCCAGTAAGGATTGATCAGTGCACTGCAATCCCCATTTTCCAGAAAATCATATTCTGTCCTTGTATTTTCATTGGTATTAGAGCAGGTTCTAAAGTTTTTTTAGCTATTTTGGAGAGCATGTTTAGCTTTTTATATATTTTAGTAGCTGCACTAGACTCCTAAGTGGCTCTCAATTATAACTTTTAGCTATCTCACTCCTAAATATAGAGAGCGAGATGAGGCTTTCTATAATTTATAACATTCCTTTTGAGTTCTTTTATGTAATTTTTAAATACATTTAAACTATTTAACCTTCCTTTAAAAAATAATATAAATTCAAAACTCACTATAATCGAGAGCACTGATGCAGAAGTATTTCTAAAGTGGCTAGCCAAAATGACTTTTTAGCTACTTTGGCTAAAATTTGACTCAAAAATAGCTAGCATTGCTAAAAATGCTCTAAAATCTTAACCATTCATAATTTAATTTAGGTCTTCTTTTATTCAGTTCAAAAATCTGTCGAATTAAAATATGTCAACCCTAACTAAGATGCTGTAAACTACAAAATATCAAGTTAATGGATCGTCGAGAATTTCGCGATTAATCGTCGATCCTCGACGCTCCTCGAGACATGATGACTAGTGGTAATAAAGGACTACTCTATTTTGTCCGGTTTCTTCCTCCTTGCTTTCTCACTAATTCTCTCCATCAATTTCAAGCATCTCACAACTATGGAAGCTACACTCCTTAATGACTAAGAACTGTATTAATAGGCAAAATGCACTTATAAGCTCAGGCAAAATGCATTTATAAACTAATGCTTTCAAATTTAGCAGTGTATGAGACAAGATGTACAATATCATATGACAAAATATAAGGTTGAGATACAAGATGACTCGTGAATTTATTTCCATTATTATATATATGAAATGTCAAAGTCGCAACTAAACAAAAGTTCAGCTTTTGTTAGTCGCACGCAAACTTATTAGATTCCCACGATCAACTTTAAAGGATTGCGTTTTACAATAGACTCTTGGAACTAAACCAGCCAAGTTCCAACAACTTATAATAAATAAAACAAGTTCCCAGTTTCCACTTATACAGGCACAGGCACAGGTTCGATAAGTAGAGAAGCTACAAAATCTTTGAGAATGGTTCCAGCATGAGTGTAGCAATCTTCATGCTTGTATAATACATCTATCACGCGTGTGAGATTCAGAACTCGCATTAAGAGGGGCATGTCAAGAGGTGTAGGGTGGAGGCACTCTTCATTTATGTCCTTCCATGCATCACTCACTTGTTTACGAAATTCAATTATGGTTTGTTCTTCTGTCGCACCGTATTGTTTCATGTAACATTCCACAGCCGAGGCAACATGTCCTCTCTTTTGCTCAAACTATATAGCCAAGAAGATTAAGGTAAAAATTAGCTAAGGAAGAGTTCTAAGAAAGGACATATAATTTCTGTTATTACTGCGGCAAATTCAATTACCTTGTGGGATACAATGTCATCCATGAATCTGCAAACTACTGATGAAGCCTTTACAATCTTAGGGTCACTGAAGATCCACTCAAAGGAGTCTTTTGTAACGATATCTCCCATTCCAACAAAGGATGTGGTTGCTAGCATTGAGTAGGCTGAAGTGACAAGGGCTACTTCCATGTATTCATCCATTGTTGGTGTGTAGTTCTTGTGAAACCATTTTGCTTCAGCATGGTACGCCCCAACTTGTCTCTTCATCTAAGACATATATGCAGCAAGTCGACTATTAATAATTAACCTTCAATAACTTTCTGTATTTACAATACTGAACGTAAATTGAGGCTTAATTAATTACCGCTTCTTTTGCGTAATCGATACGATATAATCTTCCCTCGCTTGCAAGCTGTTGTTCTGTATCAGCATAGACATCTAACAGTGCCTCGTAACAGACTTTCATATACTCCGGTAGTTCATCCATGGCGGAGATGTCCCACCTACATATAAGCAAGACAACGGCGATTATACGTGGAGAAACTTTTGTTAGGAATAAATTGATGTTATATAATATAAGGGAAAAAGAGTGTGTGTGTGTGTGTGTATCAATCTCAAACCTCTCAATTGCTCTAGTAAAAAGGTCTAGTTCTTCAAGCGTGCCATACACATCATAAATGTCATCGATAATGGATGTCATGGCAATAACTTTGGTTAGTGTCCTCCTGGCAAAGTAATACTTGGGCTCAAAGTAGACTCCCAAAATCCAAAAGTAGCACTCAATTACTCTGTCTCTTGCAAAAGGTAGCTTGCTTGCAAAGTCCAACTCCTTCCACCACCTAATGAATCACATAATTAGTTATCAGACACATTTATCTAATTAATTAGAACAATTTTCTCGTGTTTCTTTAACTTTCTTACATGGTGTCTACTTGGTAATAAATATTAACCTTGCAATATCACTTAGTTCTTTCTGATGCAATTGTTGGAGCAGGTTGAAATCCAGCTTTGCAAAACTCAGCAAAATTTGGTTACGTGATCCGTGTAGTTCCTGGTGGAGAGACATGTAGTGCCTCGCTTCTAGCCTCGGTAAGCCCTTCCGGAGTGGTTGATTCAAGGCATGCCTTACTTGTTTCGAAAGCGGGGGGCTTAAACGGTTTGCTAGCACTGCCGACGCTAGATGTGTGGTGGTGAAGGTCAGTGCTTCTTCTAGAAAATCCTCTCCTCGTACTCTAAGATGTGTGGCTTCATACAAGCTTTGTAGTCCCACTACATCATCGTGAAGCGATTTGTTCAATTTTCCATCACTGTCCTTGAACTTGTTGAACGTATCTGCTTAATTATTCATATGTCAATGTTTACGGTAATTAGCCTAGTTTTAAACAGAAAGAGTTAATAGGATTAATGTAGGGAAAATTATATATAGCCACTTTACCGCATGAAACATTGTAACCATGCTGCCTCAGCAAGCGAAAACGAAGAGCACAAGTGTGCAGATCATCATCACAGTAACCATTAAAATTGTGGTGAATTTGTTGCAGAGTTTGGTCAATTTCGTATTCAAAATGGTAAGACACACCCAAGCGTTGAATGTCATCAATCAACTCCAGTTTTCCCAAACTTGTTTGAACTGGCGGAGCCATTAGCATTCTCTTCACTTCTTCCTTCAGTTGTTGGACATGTTGCTCACCATTTATGTTAGTTTCCTATACAGGCCGATTGAAGAAACAAAAATATCAATCATCTCATCAGACAGATAATAACATGTAATAGATGTAGTATTGCTTCAGATGTAAGTACCATAGTGTTGTTATAAGACAGAAACTGATCTCCCCAAATGCTGGGATGGAAATTAGCCGAACGTCGACTACCGGCATCAGTAGAGGCATTCAGGGTAGGAGGGGCTTGAGAAGCTACACTGACCACGTTGAGAGACATATGTCAATATGTGGCTTAATTTTATCAAAGGTTTGATTAAAGTGGCTGGGTAGTATGAGTTGTGAGTTGAAATGCTCCCGTTGCTTTGGTATTTATAGTAAAATATCTATGAAAGAACAATATACAAGAGCTTAATATCTAGTAAAATACTTGGGTTACAAACTAGCCCTAAAAGATACAAGTAGGTACTGACACACATTGCATGCATAAAGCAGGAAAATTCGACTCCGTCAATCGGTCAATGAATCCACCCACCAAAGTGATGCATCTCCTGCACTGTATATGATAGATGCATAAATGACATATGCATTTACGCGAAACGCTGTAAATATGTTGGTAAGATAATATTGAATTAACTCCTACCTAGTCTCTTTGGTGAGAAAACCAAAGATGCAAAGAAAACGTGTTTGATCGGTTGTGTCTAGAGCTGTCACTCGATTGGTTCAAATAAGTTATAAGTATTACCAACTTCAAAATCAAAATTTTCGGTTTCAAAATTGAGCTACCAATTACCAACTATTTTTAGTCATATCTACTAAATTTGGTATTTCGGTTTGAGAAAAATTCAGCTACCGTCCCCAAACTATTTTGCCAAGGCCAATTTGATACCCGAATTCTCAAAAGTATCAATGTGATATCCAAAGACCTAAATTGGTATCAACGTGATACTTCCGTCAAAATTTTCAGACGGCGCGGTCTGTTTGCTGACGTGGCAAGCACGTGGGTAAAAAAAAAAAGTGAAATGACCAATTTACCCTTTTTTTTTTTTTTTTTTAGAAAAATTCATCTATCGTCCCCAAACTATTTTGCCAAGACCAATTTGATGCCCAAACTCTCAAAAGTATCAATGTGATACCCAAAGACCTAAATTGGTATCAACGTGATACCTCCGTCCAAAATTTATGACGGCGCCGTATGTTTGCTAACATGGCAAGCACGTAGGTCCCAAAAAAGTGAAATGACCAATTTACCTTTTTTTTTTTTGTTAATTCATTTTTTTTCCTTTTCTTTTCATTTCTTTTTCTTCCTTCTTCTTCTGGGATTTCCTTATTCTTCTTCTTCTTAGGGTTTCGCGGCGCCAAGCAGCTTGGGGCTGAAGCTTCCAATCGAACCCGATACCGGTCGAAGAACCTGCTGGTGCTGAGATGATCAACGACCCGTCGGCGTAAATTGGGCCCGCCGAGTTGTTGAGCGAGACGAGGCGTTTAGTCGGAAGGTACCGTGAGAGAGTGGTCGTCGAGGCGGAGTTTGTAAGGTCTCCGAATGGAAGGCGGTCCAGTTCTAGGGATATGCCATTTTAGCTATTCTTCTTCTTCTTCTCTCTCCTCCTCTCTCTCTCTCCTCTCATTCTCCTCCGCCCAAACCATCACTAATGCCACCGAGATCCTCTCAAATTCCTGCTACAAATCCATCTCGCCGGCGTTATTGATGGTTTGGGCGGAGGAGAAGGAGAGGAGAGAGAAGAAGAAGAAGAATAGCTAAAATGACATCCCTAGAACTAGATGCCTTCCATTCGGAGACCGTACATACTCCGCCTCGACGGTCACTCTCTCACGGTACCTTCCTGCTGAACGCCTCGTCTCACTCAACAGCTCGACGAACCCAATTTACGCGGACTGGTCGTTGATCATCTCAGCACCAGCAGGTTCTTCGACCGGTATCGGGTTCGATTGGAAGCTTCAGCCCCAAGCTGCTTGGCGTCGCGAAACCCTAAGAAGAAGAAGAAGAAGATCGCAGAAGAAGAAGAAGGAATCACGTTGATACCAATTTAGGTCTTTGGGTATCACATTGATACTTTTGAGAGTTCGGGTATCAAATTGGCCTTGGCAAAATAGTTTGGGGACGGTAGATGAATTTTTCTATAAAAAAAAGGGTAAATTTGTCATTTCACTTTTTTTTGGGACCCACGTGCTTGCCACATCAGCAAATAGACGGCGCCGTTAGAAAATTTTGACGGAAGTATCACGTTGATACCAATTTAGGTCTTTGGGTATCACATTGATACTTTTGAGAGTTCGGGTATCAAATTGGCCTTGGCAGCATAGTTTGGGGACGGCACCTGAATTTTTCTCTATTTTCTGTATTACCAACTTTAGAATAACTAGTTATTTGTAATATAAATTAGAATGGAGAATACTAAGTTTTTCAATTTTATAATCATAAACTTTCCATTCATCTAGTTATTATAGCTTTCTTTTATACATATGACATCAAGTTTTAGCCATGTTCAATTAAACTATATTATTTAACCATCTTTAACAACATTACTTTACATATATGTAGTATTAATGTAGTATATGTAGTAATATACTACTAGCAAAAAAGCCTTTAGACACTGATTCCAATCCGTATGTATTGGCTTCATTACTTACTGAAATCTGTGTGCAATGGTCTTTAGCAACCCTACACTCATAGATTATTTGTCTGTTCTATTCTAAATCTCCTAATTAATTAAGTATACAAGAACTTAATATTCTATTCTAAATCTCCTAATTTGTAACGCCCCAAGCTACACCTCACTAGCTTAAGCACGTCACAGTGCCGCGAGTCTCTAAAACATAAACCGAACGCTCGATTTACATCCTAGAGAACCGCTAGGCATTTTGTTTGAAAAACTTTTTGTTAAAACACAGCGGAAGCTACAAATATTTTTGAGGTGAAAACTTGAATTGCTAAAATCTATTTCGTTTCGTCCAGAACTTGGATAAAGGCTCACACGAGGTACGGATTTCAATGAAAGAGAATTCAACTGAATGATGACACGAGACTAGGTAACAACAAGCTCCAGAACCAAAGTTCGAGAAATAGAATTTAGAATAAGGTTCACACGGTAATTTACCGAACTTGTTCTGCACACCCAGCTCCATCCGCTATTGTCCCGTCACCAGTGCACAGTACCTGCATTTATACTGTTGTAGGGGTGAGCTTTCGTCCTCGCTGCTCAACAGGAACTCTAACTCGACTAGGTTTGAAAATCAACAGATAAGTGTTTGGAGCTCCAGTATGAAAACATGCTTAAACCAAATATTTAAAGGAACGACAAACTTTAAAAACCTGATGCATGATTAGAAAACTACGTGCGCTTTACCTGATGGCCTGGTTCCGTAGAACCAACATCTGACCTTACCAGTCACAGAGCGCCAAACTTAACACACTAGCTACACACACGGAACCGGGTCACCATTGCGATTGCGCACCATCCGACCGATGTAGCTAACCCTCCGGAGGTTTAGGGGTGGCTAATCCCCAAGGTAGTCATTGACCACCTTTCCGCTCTCACACACCGCCATCAAAATCATAAACGCACGTTAACTTAAAAACATATTAAATTTGAACTAACAACATACTTTCATCATGCATCACGTAGATAAGAAAATATATAAGAAAATCACCAACCGAGGAGAGTCCTGAATCCCCTACCTGGATTCCGATGCTTTCTCTCACGTACTCCGAGAGTCGTGGACCTTCCATTCCTCGGGTAACTGGAATCCTAAATTCCGACATTTTGGTAGTTACTAATCCATTGAACAATTTTACGAAATCTCGACGATTAATAAATCGTCCAAACCAACTTTTCCTGGTTTGACCAGGATTGACCAATTTTGACCATTGTTTGACCAATCGAGACTAGTTCGATAATTAACTCAAATTACCGAACAATTACTTAAAATTGTGATATCGACTCGATATATTAGGTGCACCACAATTTTACTAAGGCCACCCAATATATACACATTTCTTTTCTTTACTCACTATCATTTTTACAAAATGCTTATGCAAACCAACGTTATAACAAATTCCCAACTTCACGAACAAATAAATTCGAGTATCCCTAGCAATTTCGTCACATAGTAATCGGAATTACTATGGACACCCAACCAACCTTATTCCATTCTCAATTAAGATGTGCCCAAAATACTAAGGACACCCAAGACCACATTTGGTCACTCTTCACAGCCATTTCCTTAATCACAACAAAACTCAATCCACAATGGCAATATCAACACAGAAACAACAACTCATTCACAAGCTCCAAACACCCAGAGTAAGACAACATGACAGATTCACAGAGAGACATCAACATCACCGTACCAAGCCAATTTCAATTCCCTAACTTCCGATTACTACTCTAAGAGCAAAACTTGAATCAATATCGGAAATACACCAACCCAAATTCACAACTAGAATTCGACAGAAGAACGATTCTGTTTCAGAATTCCAAATTTACCTTTGAGAATTAAAGAATCGTTAACAGAGACCAACTTGGGCAAGCCTAAACGTGCAGCTACCGAGCTCAGTAAACGTCGAGTCGAGCCCACTGAATTTCTCCCTTCAGTTTGAAGTACAGCAAGGACCAAAGCATCACCGAACGCCAATTCAAGGAACCAAGCTTCCCCGGACCTCAACTGGTTTTCCAAGACGCCAAAAACGAAACTAGAAGCCTGGAATCGCCGCTATGGATGGCGGTTCTGTCGATACTCGAACTGACCCAAAACATAAATTCATCAAAACTTAATCGAATTTGAGAACCAGTTAGACCAGCACGTAGAGCGTGAAGAGAGGGTTAGTTTTCCTACCTCACACAGCCCCGAAGATCGCCGGAAATTGCAGAAACATCGCCGGAAAGTTCAAACCTTTCAAGCTTCGAATCCTCTCCACAGTCCGTGCATGGACGATCTGAGGCCACAGGCGTGACGAGACGATGAGAGGAAGAGAATAGTGGTCTTGCGTCGTTGATAGGTGGCCGGAGGTGAGAGTTCCGGTCGGGTTTCCCTTCTCGGTCGTCTCTCTCTCTCTTTCGGGTCAGAAGCTCCCATCTCTCTCTCGAGATTTCTGGATCACTCCTCTGATCCCAAGCCCATATATAAACTCCTTTATTTGTTTTTGGACGGTTGTGATCAAGCGGTGGCTAATGGACGGCCTTGATTGCACCGTTGGTTTTCTTTTTATTTCCTAAAATCTCTAAACTTTAGAAAATCACGGTAAATAGCTCGAGTATACGAAAAATCTCCCGAAAATTTCCACGAACTATTCATGTCGTGTACTTTATTACTAAATCCTTAAATCAAGGATCTCATTTTGTGAAAATTTCTCAAAATATTCTCGAGCACTTTGATGATTACCGAGATCGTAAAATAATTTCTCGTACGATCTCCACTATATTTTTCCGGGGCTCACATAATTAATTAAGTATACAAGAACTTAATATCTAGTAAAATATCTGGGTTACAAACTAGCCCTAAAATACAAGTACGTACTTACCCACATTGCATTCATAAAGCATGTAAATCGATCCGTCGACTAGGTCATTGAATCCACCCCCAAAGTGACGATATATTCATCTCCTTCCTACAGTAAATATGACATATGCATTTGTTGCCTCTGAAAATCACCTCGGCCTATACAGCCGAGGGATCAAGGAACAAATGTTCTTCTCGATGAATGGATGCGGAGCGTGCCAGCACACGGCCAGAAGGTCAGATGTGCAACTGTAGGTGTAGTGGATGTAGATCTGAATTATCAAGCAATTGTTAGCCGAGGAAGGAACTTATTCTCGACTGTGGTTCGATGCCTCTAGATTAAGGACTTGGTGGCTGAAGGTAGGGTGAGTTAGGTATGGTCGTGAGAGTATGAGTAAATATAAGATTAATAGCTACTATGCGACTACGAACAGTAAATAGCACGATCAAACAAGTAAAGCATAAAGACAATAAGGAGCAAATAAAAGATAATAACAACGAAACTAAAAACTGGAATGGCAGCAAATTATTAACTATTGTTTGAAAGAAAACAAAGAGAACAATTCAAAATCGATACTAGGCTACAAGAAAGGTAAAGTAACTAAGATTGTAACTAGCAGAGCCAATAAACTAAGGAAACAGACGGAAATTAAGCAAAGGTAAGACGAAATAAGAAAAGCTTGATGGCTTGAGTTTATGGAGTTGTGTGTTTTTTTGTCTTCTGTCGATGCTTCTATTTATATCGGCTGCTTTGTGACTTGAACTGATCTCTTGACTCTTTGAAGTTGAGTGGAATTCGGCCTCCTCTTGGCTCAGTAACTCTATCTTGATTCGGAATACTTATCGTCAGCTGACTTGACGCTGGACTCTATCTGGATCGGCTCTGATGGTCGTCATCAACGGCTATAATTAATCTTGAAGTAGGCTATCTTGGATTGAACTCTCCTCATCGGCTGACATGAACTTCAAGTCGATTGAAATACTACTTGATCAAATTTCATCTTTATCGCTTATCGGCCTCTCTGACAATCGGCCATTATCTTTCTAAGTTGAGTTCGGATTGGAAACCAATTAGAGTATTGGCCAATGGGCTTTTAGACAATAAACCAACGACTATGGGCCGGCCGATAACCAAAGGCCTAGCTTCGTCTGACTCATCTTGGACCAAGTTACGTGTCCACTCATTCACCGGCCACCATTTCTAGCTACCGGCCCAAATTACTTGTGGAGCGGCTCATTGTAATTAGAAATCACTCAATAACTATATGCACATTAGCTATGTCCAAGTGGCCATGCAAATGTGGGTACAAACATTGCCCCCCCAAGTTTCTTAAGTATCGGCGAATGTCGCCGAGTGGTTGAGAAATTTGAATCAACTTGCCCGCCTAATTAACTTCTGAAAACTCATGTAAATGTGTTCCTCATTTACCTCCCTGATGGCTAGAATATATTTTCTTGGTCGAACAAGGTTTCGGGAAAACAACTTCAGTGAGAAGCTCTCAGTCATTAAATTAGCGAACCAAATGGAATAGTCGAATTCCAAACTTATACGTTGATAAGTTGGCTTCCATATTCACGCTCTAGTAAGTAATTGGGCAACTTGATCAAATGACATTCGAGGAAATAAGTGAATTGTTCATGAGTAAGCCAATGAATAAGGCTGAGTAAGACAACACGTGAATATACCTCATAGTGGCCAACAAATCAATAAACGCATGGAAGCCAACGAATATTAATGTTCAAATCGGCCAACAGAAGAATGAATAGGCAAATTGGCTAACGAAAGCCAACAAATAACTTGAATTTAGCCGATAATAAAACTTGAGTTGGCCATTAAATGAGAGAGCCAACACGTGAAAAAATGCCAAGGATTGGCCAACTCAAGTGAAGACATTACAAGAAAGCCAAGTTGTAGCTCATGTTGGCCAACACATGGAAATTTTCAAATTGGCTAATAAAGCTATTTCGGGTAAGCCAACACATGAAAAAGTTCAAGTTGGCCAATAAGTAAGAAAATCCAAGTTGGCCAACAAAAGAGAGTAAGCCATCAAGGGAGACTATTTTCAAGTTGGCCAACTTGAGGGAGAGTAAGACAACAAATGAAAAAGCTCAAGTTAGCCAATAAGTGAGAAAATCCAAGTTGGCCAACAAAAGAGAGTAAGCCATCAAGGGAGACTATTTTCAAGTTGGCCAACTTGAGGGAGAGTAAGACAACAAATGAAAAAGCTCAAGTTAGCCAATAAGTGAGAAAATCCAAGTTGGCCAACAAAAGAGAGTAAGCCATCAAGGGAGTCAATTTTCAAGTTGGCCAAACTGAGGGAGAGTAAGCCAACAAATGAAAAAAAATATCACAAGAAAGCCAATTTGTTGCTCTTGTTGGCCAACACATGAAATACCTTAAGTTGGCCATTAAATGAGTGGCTAGTTGGAGCCAATACATGAAAATCTCAAGGAAGCCAACAAAGCTATTTAGGATAAACCAACTCATGAAAAGTTTCAAGTTGGCCAAAAATTTCCAAGTTGGCCAAAGTAAGGAGGAGTAAGCCAACAAGGGAGTTCACATTTTTAAGTTGGCCAAATGCATGAGGAATTTCAAGTCAGCCAACTTAAAAGAAAGGGAGCCAACTCAAAATGAAAGTTGGCAGACAACACAAAAATGAAAGTTGGCAGCCAACACAAAAAGAAAGTGGAAGCCAACTCAAAGTGAAAGTTGGCAGCCAACACAAAAATAAAAGTTGGCAGCCAACACAAAAATGAAAGTTGGCAGCTAACTCAAAGTGAAAGTTGGCAGCCAACACAAAAATGAAAGTTGGCAGCCAACACAAAGTGAAAGTTGGCAGCCAACTCAAAGTGAAAGTTGGCAGCCAACTCAAAAGAAAGTGGGAGCCAACTCAAAGTGAAAGTTGGGAGCCAACACAAAAATGAAAGTTGGGAGCCAACACAAAAATGAAAGTTGGCAGCCAACACAAAAATGAAAGTTGGCAGCCAACTCAAAGTGAAAGTTGGCAGCCAACTCAAAGTGAAAGTTGGTCAGCCAACTACCAGTTTTCCTCTTTGATCCTTTTTTTTTTTTAACGACAATATCTTGGCTCATATGCATGTAATATGCCTTTGCCCCCCCCCCCCCCAAGTTTCCTGGTTTTCGGCGAATAGCACCGAATAACGAGAAACTTGATGCACACCGAGAAACATGATGTGTTAACCAATGATGCTCTATATCTTGTAGGATTGGGTCGGCCAAGCAATGGCTACGAAAGGGACTGGAGAAGACAATTATGAAGGCAAACAAAAAAAAAGTATTACTAGACGCTCATTTGCATTTGCGGAAGCTCTAAGTCAAGTCACTGAAAAGAATGCTTCGGCCTTCATGAATAGAGTAACACAACGAGTCCCGAATGAAGGTGGGGTACGTCAACTTGGGCCAAGTTTCCATAGTGAGATACCGACCTTATTTTCCCGCTTTCAGACAACCGGGTTTAGCATTGGCCGCAGACACCACTCTTGGACAACAATTGGCTCCCCTTGGTTTACTTTCGCATTTGGCAGAAGAGTGTTTTGAGCTTTTGTTCAAGTGTCCAAAATTTTCTGCAGAACAGTATGCAGTGTTTCCAAAGCCAAGGTCAACTAAAAAAAATAGAGGCCGAATTGAAAAATTCCGAGCCTAGGTGTATGCAACTTGAGAGTGACCTTTAGGACACTAGTTGTACCTTGGGAGCTCTTAAAACTCCCTTTAGCCGTGTAATGATGATTTATGTATGTGGCTCTTTTGTCGGCCATTGGCCGGTTTTTGTAAACAATTGAGACTTATGGGCCGATGAAAAACTAATTAATTATTTGCTTGCCGGTAGATTATCATAAACATTGTTGTGTCATGTATAGATAATATCTTGTAGTAGTAAGTACAAGTGGAGCATAATGGCCACGCAAACCAACTGGAAAAATCTAATAAAAATAATAATCTTTTCGGCTTAATTGCATCGGCCAGAATCAAGATGGCCTAAATATATTTACATTATAAACTAGTGGCCATCTTTTGGTTACACCATTATTCAGTAGCTCGCGCTTCCCACATTGTGGGATAATATTTCTTTAGGTATTGGCTATTAATGGGCATTGCGTGTCGTTCGCCATCTTTATCTCGCAAATGATATGCTCCTTTGCCAAGAACTTTGTCAATAATAAACGGACCCTCCCAATTTGGTGACCATTTTCCAAATCTAGGATCCTTCGTGCCGATGGGTAACACTACTTTCCATACCAGCTCGCCTTCCCCAAAACTCTTGTATCTGGTCTTTTTATTGCAAGCACGAGCGACAGCCTTCTTCTGAGCTTGAAGCTGATCATATGCATCCAACCGCGCCTGGTCAAGATCCTCTAGTTCTTGCAACATTGCCTGACTATATTCGTCGGCTGTGAGATTGTTTTGCATTGCGACTCTTAATGATCTGACTGTCATTTCCATCGATAAAATTGCATCATGTCCATAAGTCAGAGCAAAGGGAGTTGTCCCTGTAGCCGAGCGTTTGGAGATCTGATAAGCCCATAAAGTTTCTGATAGAAGATTGTGCCAATCACGCGGATTTTCCTGAATCATCTTTTCCACAATTTGGATGAGGACCTTGTTTGTGGCCTCAGCCTGTCCATTAGCCTGAGCATAATATGGTGTCGATTGCTGCATTGTAATCATATACTCGGCCATCAGTTTGGTGACGGATTCAGCTATGAATACTGATCCTCGGTCAGTTGTTATAGTTTCTGGAATACCGAAACAGTGAATGATGTTTTGCTCAATGAATTTGATCACCTCGACACTACTTATGGAGGTGAATGGAACGGCTTCAACCCATTTTGTAAAGTAGTATGTGGCCACCAGTATCCATATGTGCTGTTTGGAAGATGGGGGAGAGATTTGGCCAATTATATCCATTGCCCAGCCCCGAAAAGGCCATGGCTTCACTATTGGATTCATGGGGAAAGCAGGAGCTCTCTGAATGGACCCGTGAAGTTGGCATGGAGCACAGCCTCGAGCATACTCAATACAGTCTTTAAGAATAGTTGGCCAGTAGTAGCCATGTCTCCTAATTAACCATCTCATTTTTATCCCAGCCTGGTGTGCTCCGCAAATACCCTCATGGACTTCAGCCATTACTAGCTGGGCATCTTCGGAGCCGAGGCAACGAAGAAGAAGGTCATCATCAGGAATTTTCCTTAGCAGTTCACCATTTTTAATTGTGAACTTGCTAGACAACATTCTAATTTTTCGGCTCCCACCGCCATCAGTTTTCATCAAAAGGTGTTGGGTTATGTAAAATCTCCAATTACCAAGTAGCACGTCAAGCTCAAAGACATCGGCCGGCATACCCCTCTCGGCCAAAGATGGCAACGAGTTTCTCTCAATGGTGATGATTTTGTTAGTCTGGCCTGCTGGAATGCTGACGCCGGAAGCAATTTGAGCCATTTCATTCGCTTCACGATTGAGTTCTCGCGGAAGATGGTGAAATTCCACATCATGAAAACAACTAAGTAGTTGTTGTGCAGCGGCATAATAAGTGGCCAACGAGAGATTTGAACATCTAAAAACCTGGAGCATTTGATTGATGACTAGTAGTGAGTCCCCAAACACTTTAACTCGTGTTGCTCCAAGCTCTTCCAATACTTCCAAGCGAATGATTAAGGCTTCATATTCAGCCTTGTTGTTTGTGCAGTTAAAGTCCAGTTTGAAGGCATATTGATGCTTTTGGCCGGTTGGAGATTCAATCACTATTCCTGCCCCGGCGGAGTCACTGGTGCTTGAGCCATCAAAATATAGTAGCCAAGGCTCGTGATACATCTGGCCGACTTGTGCAGTATCTATTTCAACGTTCTCCATATCTTCAATTTCAACAGAAGGGTGGTCAGCAAGAAATTGAGCCAATGCCTGGCCTTTGACTGACTTCTGAGCCATGTATTTGAAAGTAAATTCAGAAAGCGCCATCGTCCATTTTCCAATTCGGCTTTTGATGATCGGCTGAGTCAACATATATTTAATTAAATTCGTTTGTGAAATTATATGAACAACTGATGGTAACATATAATGTCGTAATTTAATCACCGAAAAGTAGAGCACGAGGCATAGTTTTTCAATCGGCGAATATCTTATCTCAACAGGTGTGAGGATTCTGCGCAAATAATGGATGGCTTGCTCTTTTCCTTGATCATTGTCTTGAGCCAACATGCTCCCAATTGATTCAGCTGTGGCCGCTATGTAGAGCTTTAGGGGCTTTCCTTTCTGTGGAGGTACTAACACTGGGGGTTGTGTTAAATACTTTTTGAGTTCGTCGAAAACTTTTTGGTGTTCTGGCTCCCACTTGTATTCATCTCCAATTTTCAATTTAAGTAGAGAAGAGAAAGGCCGAAGTTTACCGGCCAAGTTAGAGATGAATCGTCTAAGAAAATTAACCT
This sequence comes from Rosa chinensis, assembly GCF_002994745.2. NCBI lineage: Eukaryota > Viridiplantae > Streptophyta > Magnoliopsida > Rosales > Rosaceae > Rosa > Rosa chinensis. The sequence continues at coordinate 32,764,238 of NC_037092.1, forward strand.
GACCAAGGAATGATTGTAGCTGTTTTTTGTTAGAAGGAGCGGGTGCGTCGATAATAGCTTTAGCCTTATTTTTGTAGACTTCAATTCCTCGTTGGTGAATGAGAAAACCTAGAAAATTCCCGCTGATACTCAGAAAACACACTTCTTGGGGTTCATTTTAAGTTTGTGTTTTCGCATACGTTTGAATGTTTGCTCAAGATCGGCTAAATGTCCTTATCGGGTTTTGGATTTAACAACCACGTCATCTATGTATACCTCTACGGTTTTGCCAATTAAATCGTGAAAAATGGCATTCATGGCCCTTTGGTAAGTTGCTCAGGCATTCTTTAAGCCGAAAGGCATCACTACCCATTCAAAGGTTCCAACAAAGCCTGGGCACCTGAAGGCGGTTTTATGGACATCCTCTTTGGCTACAAATATTTGATTATAGCCGGCATGACCATCCATGAAAGATAATATTTCATGTTTGGCCGCTCCATCAATTAAGAGATCGGCCATTGGCATAGGATACTCATCTTTTGGAGTTGCTAAATTTAAGTTTCTGAAGTCAACGCATACTCTCATCTTGCCATTTTTCTTTCTTACAGGTACAACGTTGGAAACCCATTCCACATATCTAGCAGGTCTAATAAATTTAGCATGTAGTAATCGTTCAATTTCCTCTTTCATTTCAATTTGTACCTCGGCGGAACATAGCTAAGGAGCTTGTTTGTAAGGTTTACAATCATCTCTAAGAGGTAATACATGTTCTACTAAGCTTATATCGAGTCCGGGCATCTCATGGTACTCCCATGCAAAACAATCCTTATATTCTCGTAATAAAGCCTCCATCGCTGCTCGCAGTTCTGGATCGAGAAGTCTACTGATAGAGATCAGCCGAGGGTTATCTTCATCTCCCAAGTTGATTTGGTCTACAGGATCTTGAGTTTCGGCTTCAGTATCTTCTAATTCGGCCGGGGCTGGGCCGATATCTTCCAACTGCAGTTCTTCGTCATGTTGTTCTGTAATATATTCCATCAAGTTGATGGCCGAGTTAGACTTGGTAGTCCTTTCGGCCCAATAGGCCAGTAAACGTCCTAAAATAGATCGGACTGCGGCCTTTCTTTCTAGAGACCTTGGGTCTCTAGACATTGATATTGTCCTTGAAGAGGTCAACCAGGGTTGGACGCTCTGCATCTTGCAAAACATCCTCACTCCCTAGGTTGACAATTTTCTGGGCCGTAACTTGGGTAGGTCGGCCCTTGCTATCTCGTCCACTGAAAGTGAAATAACCAATATCGTCCTCATAAAACCTTGCTTCTACTACATTGGTGGATGCTTGAAATGGATTATTGTCTACTGGAATGACCTCAATTCTATCTCCATGCCAGAAGATCAAAACTTGATGCAGGGAAGAAGGTACACATAAGTTCTGGTGAATCCAATCGCGGCCAAGTAACGCATTGTAATGAGCAGATGAATCGACCACGAAGAAAGCTGTCATGTTTGTCTTTTCCCCTACTGTGACATCCAGTGGGAGGATACCTCTTGGCCTGCTCTTCCCGCTAGAGAAGTTGCTCACTGTGATGTCTGAAGGTAGCAAATCGGATTCAGTTCTACGTAATTTCTTCATAACGGGTGTAGGTAATACATTAACCGCCGCACCATTGTCCACCAAAACTTTCGTTATTGGATATCCCTCTATGTAAGCCGTGATGTATAAGGGCTTCAAATGTTGAGCCATTTTGGCCGTTGGTTTTGTGAGTACCACACGGCCGTCGTCATCCTTCAACTATGCAACGGCTTCATCAATCTCAAATCGAGGTTGTTGATAGGCAACAAAGTCGCCGATCAGTTCATTTGACTGACCTGGTTGAGCTTTGAGTTCTGAAGGTAGGACATAAACCATGTTGATGTCCATTGTATTACCTTCTCCTTTTCAAAAGGCGACCTCGCCCTTGTAAAACGGGGATAAGGTTTCCATGTCAAAAGCTGTGTCATCTCCTATGTCGTAGTCAATTCCAGCTTCATTATCATAGTCACCTTGTTCCTTTTCTTCCCCATAATTGACTTCCGCATCACCCTCGTCTCCAAAATCGTCTTGCTTACCATTGTTCGTGGCAGCACCTTCTACCATTTACTCATCCTTCAACTATTGATTGAGACTGGCTTGCTCTTTCTTTAATTCTTCAATGGCCCCTATTGTCAGCTTGGTGGATGCCTTCTCTGTCTCTGCTTGCCACTCGATTGCACAAGTCCGCAGGTATTTGGACAAATTATCTAGTAATTTTCTCTCGGCGGACGTGAATCCATAAATCTTAGCAGTTGGATGTTGTTTATGGTAGGTGTGGAGGTAAGTCAGGTCAGCATCAGAAATAGGCAAGTTATCAGTATTGGCTTCCAGCTTACAATTCTCCATCATTGCCTGATAACTGATTTTTAAGCCGATGCTAGAATCTTCAGTGATGAGGTATGACTCTGAAGACAGATCTTTTTCCAACATTTTCATCATCGCGCTTTCCTCCTCAGTTAGGCCATAAGTGGCCAATGCTGAATACATCCTATGATATTTTTTCATCATCCCCAGATCTTGATTTGAGAACGGCGGATCCTGTCCTCTCAGTACTCTTATGGTAGGGACATTTCCATCTGGTGTCTTATCCATAGCCGCCTTCTGTGCTTCCTTCTGTTGTTCAATATCCTTAACTTTGGCATCGGCTTTCGCTTGTTCTTCAGTTGCGAAGTCTTTCTTTTCTAAATAATCATCAAGTTCCCTTGAGAGCTGGACCTCTTCTGGCGTTATGCCATAGGTTTCCTCAGCCGAGTGACTTCTATGAAAACATCTAAGGAAATGAAAGTCGGCTTCTGAAATTGGAATTTGAGCGACTATATCCTTCTTTTGGATTTCTTTGCGATGTGCTTGATACAAAGCTTTTAAACCAAGTGTAATGAATCTGCTATGGAAACCCTGCTGAATCAGAGCATGATCGGCATCAGAATTTGCTACTATTGTATTGAGAATATAGTCTTGACTCCTTGGAAGCCCATAAATTGCAAGGGCTGAATGTTTCTCATTCAGCCAACTTAAATGGAGGGTTGAGATGTTTGAAGACCTTAACCCCTCCTTCAGTAAACCGTAGATGTGGTAGCTTTGGGAAGCTAAGGACATTTTCAAAATGGTCACCGATGGTCTCAAGTTCCATAGGTTCTCCTGAATCCTTATGAAAGTCCTCTCTTATTATAGGGGCTTCTTTGTTATCTGCTTCAGTTGAGCGTCTGACTTACTGCCCTTCTGACCTTTGCTGCTTTGCGGCCTCCACTTCCCTTTGCATACGTCTCTTTTGAGTTTTTGTTAAAGGGGAAAATGACCGATCTCTGGCCGCTCGGCCATACCACCTATTATCATGAGTAACTGGTGGCCGATATGTCCTATAAGGTCTATGGCCTCGATTTCTAGCAAAATAATCTTGGTCATAAAATCGATCATCTTGGTCAAAACCTGATCGTCGTCGGCCATTGAAACCGTCAGCAAAATTTCCCTCAAGATCATCATCCTCAAAAGTCAACCTTCTCCTCACCAAAAGTCGTCCGCTTTCGGCGTTTTCAGATTCTTTTATCCTCTTAAACACACTTTGGGAAGTTTGTTGTCCCTGATAACATCCCTTGGGACTGTGAGGGCCAAAGAGCTTAAGTACTTCATCCTCGGCCAAATTGGCCGTGGGAGTCCCCAATTCATTGCTAGCATGTTTCCCTCCTGAGTCTCTCTTCTTACCTTCTTCACAATTAGTTGGGGCTTTTAGCCCAGGCTTTACCTGTTGATCAATAGCTAACTCTTGGTTCTTGATTTGCAGAAGATTATTGAGGGTTACCTCACAGTTGCAACGGCTGCACAGAATCACAGCACTGGCCGGCGGTACTTTTGAAGTAGATGACAATGAGGCCTTCAAAGCCGGTGGCATTGTCATATCGTATGCATCCTCATCCTGACTGTCATAAACTGGCTCCCTCCTCTGTTCACGAAACATACACCTCCTTCGGGCCCTAGGATCAGACAAGTTAATATTTGGCCAATTCCTCCTGTGACCTCTTGGGAAGTTGACGTATACCATGTTGACTGGAAAAGGGTCGGTATCGACAAGCTGAGCTGGTTTGCTCGTCTCTGGAAACTTCAGATTTCCTTTTTCGATGAGATCCTGCAAAGCATCACGGTAAACCAGACAATTGTTAGTAGAATGCTTCCATGAATTGTGAAATTTACAATAAGACTTATTTCTAGTTTCATCGGCCTTTGGTATAACATGGCCGTTTGGCAATTTAATTACTTTCTCAGCAAGAAGTTGATCAAAAATTATGTCAGCCTTTGTGATATCAAAAGTGTAAGTGCGGGTAAGTGTCAATCTTAAAGGTGTGCCATCTTTGGTATGGTAGGTTATCGGCTGAGGTTTATCCTTGATTGGGTTTGTTGGCTTTGCAAGGGCTTTACAAACCACTGGTTTGTTTATAAACAATTCGGCAGCATTGATATCGGCCGAATCTTCTTCCTCGACCTTCAAACCTTTGAAATTGGCCTCCATAGCATGAACAGTAGGATTCTTATAATAAGTTCCCTTTGAGGCTGATCTAGCTTGAGTTTCTTCTCTGATGATTGCCTCGTATCTAGCCACGCTAGTGGTTAATTCAAAGATGTCCCTAATATCAACTCCTTCATATTTCTTGCACAACTCGTAATTTAGACCTTGTTGAACTATCTGGACAAACTCTAGCTCCCCCAAATTAACTCTGCACTTGTTTCTTGCGGCCTTAAATCTATCCAAGAAATCTTGGGCCGATTCATGTGCTTCCTGATACATCTTTGCCAAATCGGCAATTGTGACTTCTGGTTCAGCTCGATAGAATTGCTCATGGAAAGCTCTTTCCATGTCGGCCCAGTTTTGAATAGAATTAGGTGCCAAGTTAACGTACCACGCATGTGCAGGGCCGGTCAGTGAGTTCTCAAACCACTTCAACTTCAAGTCGTCATCTCTAGAATGCTCAGCACATCGTGCTGTGAACCGGGAAATATGTGCTATAGTTGATTGGTAATCATCTCCACTGAATAAAGGAAAGTCTGGAAATTTGAATCCCCTCGGATAGTCTCTGTTTTCAACCCTTTCCGGATATGGTTTGGTGTATCTTGGCCTGGCCGTTCTTCTAGGAGCCGGCCCTACAGTTTCTTCACAGATTCTCCTTATTTCTTCGACTGTCAACCCGTTCCTAGGTGGATTTTGTCCTCCTAAACCGTTGTTGTTATTTATCGGCTGTTGCACATAATTATTCGCCATTCCAAATTGGGGTTGAGCTTGAAACGGCTGTCCACCAATAGGAAACTGAACCTGTGGCTGTGGAACATAAGCATGAGCTTGCTGCCATGCAGGTTGAAATGCTTGGTTGAGTTGGCCTTGTTGATTTTGTATCAGCAAGGTTTGCAAAGTGTTCTGACCATTCACCATAGCCGCCATTGTTTGGTTCAGTTGCTCAAGAGACGTTTGCAATCCTCCGATTGATCGGTTAGTATTCTCTCCCAAAACAGTAGCTAACTGATCTACCAACGTTCTATTGTTGATTTCTCCTCAGGCAGTGAGTTCATTCGACTGCAATTTAAAAACCTCATTCAATGCTTTGTACATATACTCGGCTGACACTCCGGCCGGTCCTAAATAATCAGCTTCCACAGTATCTCTAACTCTACCATCTCGTGCTGCATAGATGATAACACCGGGAGTGGTTGCACTATTCGAGGCACTCTGAAAAGTATTAAGTGGTGAGCCTTTAGACGAACTTTCAGTAGATTGCCTGGCCAAGGCTGCGTCAGCGGCAGCTCGTCTCATGTCTTCTTGCCTTGCAGCGGCGTTAGCTGCCTCTGCTTGTGTAGCTTCCTGTCTTGCGGCTAGTTCGGCTGCTGCAGCCTTTGCTGCTTCTTGAGCTCTACGTTCATCGGCTGATTGCTCTGCCAACGAAGCGTCTGAAGTCCCATTCCCACTTGACTCAAGTGACATTCTGATTGGAGTAAGATCGAGCTTCAGCCGTGATGGACAAAAAGTTGAATTATGTCCTGACTCTCCACACCGAAAACACTTCTTTCCCCTGTTTACACTGTATGGGTTGTCTTATTTTTGTTGACTAACCTCCTTCCCTTGCATTCAACCTTACTAAGAAAATAGTAATCTTGTGTCCCACTAGGCGTGCCAAAAGATGTTGCCTCTGAAAATCACCTCGGCCTATATAGCCGAGGGATCAAGGAACAAATGTCCTTCTCGATGAATGGATGCGGAGCGTGCCAGCACACGGCCAGAAGGCCAGATGTGCAACTATAGGTGTAGTGGATGTAGATCTGAATTATCAAGCAATTGTTAGCCAAGGAAGGAACTTATTCTCGGCTGTGGTTCGATGCCTTTAGATTAAGGACTTGGTGGCTGAAGGTAGGGTGAGTTAGGTACGGTCGTGAGATTATGAGTAAATATAAGATTAATAGCTACTATGCGACTACGAACAGTAAATAGCACGATCAAACAAGTAAAGCATAAAGACAATAAGGAGCAAATAAAAGATAATAACAATGAAACTAAAGACTAGAATGGCTGCAAATTATTAACTATTGTTTGAAAAAAAACAAAGAGAACAATTCAAAATCGATTCTAGGCTACAAGAAAGGTAAAGTAACTGAGATTGTAACTAGCAGAGCAAATAAACTAAGGAAACAGACGGAAATTCTACCTAAGCAAAAGGTAAGACGAAATAAGAAAAGCTTGATGGCTTGAGTTTATGGAGTTGTGTGTTTTTTTGTCTTCTGTCGATGCTTCTATTTATATCGGCTGCTTTGTGACTTGAACTGATCTCTTGACTCTTTGAAGTTGAGTGGAATTCGGCCTCCTCTTGGCTCAGTAACTCTATCTTGATTCGGCTTCAATACTTATCGTCGGCTGACTTGACGCTGGACTCTATCTCTCTGATGGTCGTCATCAACGGCTATAATTAATCTTGAAGTAGACTATCTTGGATTGAACTCTCCTCATCGGCTGACATGAACTTTAAGTCGATTGAAATACTATTTGATCAAATTTCATCTTTATCGCTTATCGGCCTCTCTGACAATCGGCCATTATCTTTCTAAGTTGAGTTCGGGTTGGAAACCAATTAGAGTATTGGCCAATGGGCTTTTAGACAATAAACCAATGACTATGGCCGGCCGATAACCAAAGGCCTAGCTTCGTCTGACTCATCTTGGACCAACTTACGTGTCCACTCATTCACCGGCCACCATTTCTAGCTACCGGCCCAAATTACTTGTGGAGCGGCTCATTGTAATTAGAAATCACTCAATAACTATATGCACATTAGTTATGTCCAAGTGGCCATGCAAATGTGGGTACAAACAGCATTTACAAGAAGTGATGATTCATCTCCTACATTAAATATGACATATATATATATATATATATATATCCTATCAAAAGCGATGCCTCGCTCTGAAATAGGGTTTAGGGTCACTTTTCGATTACATATCCACATCTCGACTATTCAGTTTTTAGGTACTAATGCATAGATCATCTCTGCAAAATTTCAGTCAAATTGATGGTCGTTAAGGCATAGATAACTGCCTTAAAGGTAGTACGGTTCAGGTTGGATAGATTTAGTTCATCCATTGGTTTGAACGAGTTAGATACCTTATACATCATTAATTTGACTGAAATTTTACAGAGATGATCTATACATTAATATCTAAAAACTGAGCGGTCAAGATGTGGATATGAAACTAAAAAGTGATCCTAAACTCTAATCTCGCTCTGAGTAGGATATATATATATATATATATATATATTTATATATATGTCATCAGATCTTATCCAGAGCGAGGCATCGCTTTGAAATTTCAGAGCGAGGTTAGGGTTTAGGGTCACTTTTCGGTCGCATATCCACATCTCAACCGTTCAGTTTTTAGGTACTAATGTATAGATCATCTCTGCAAAATTTCAACGAAATTGATGGTCTTTAAGGTATCTAACTCGCTTAAACCAATGGACGAACTGAATCTGTCCAACCTGAACCATACTAGCTTTAAGGCAGTTATCAATGTCTTAACGACCATCAATTTGGCTGAAATTTTGTAGAGATGATCTATACATTAGTACCTAGAAACTGAACGGTTGAGATGTGGATATGCGACCGAAAAGTGACTCTAAACCCTAACCTCGCTCTGAAATTTCAAAGCGATGCCTCGCTCTGGATAGGATCTAGTCATGTCATATTTGATGTAGGAGATGAATCATCACTTCTTGTAAATGCATATGTCATATTTACTGTAGGAAGGAAATGAATATATCGTCACTTGGGGTAGGGCTAGTTTGTAACCCAGACATTTTACTAGATATTAAGTTCTTGTCGACTAGGTCGATGAATCCACCCACGTACCACAGTGATTCATCTGTTACATTAAATATCACATAGTGATCCATCTCCTACATTAAATATCACATATGCTGATATGCATGGTTGACACATGCAGCGGTAAATGTACGTGTTTGTCAGATAGCATTGAATTAACTCCTACCTTGCTAGTCTCCTTGGTGAACAAACCAAACTTGTAAATTAAACGTGTTCGATCGGTTGTGCCTCATAATCTGACAAAACTGGAAACACGTTTTTCCGTCAAATGTTCTATAAATTGAAAACGGGCGTGGCTTTAATGGACTATTTTATAGGATGATGATTCATTGATGTGGGCTATAAAATTATATCGTAAGTGACCAGAATTTCAAAACATATTATACAATAATTGGTAAAAAAAACTAAAGATTATACATGATTGATTGAAATTGGAAATATAGGAGTACCCATGATGAAATTAGAATGCAAAGGCCCATGTGATTTAGAGTATAAAAGTTAAGGAGGTAAAATGAAATTTGCTCAAGATATGATATTTTCCGGATACCTGTATTCAGTACAATTAAAAACAAAGTAAACTACTATACCGGATAATATGAACTAAATATACATCTAGTAGAGAAATTTGTCAAAGTTCCCAAAATTTCATTTGTGGAAGATATGATTTGAGCAGTGCAGATGCTCTTTCCAGACTAGTCAAGGCTGAAAATGTTGTTTCCTGAACCCGTTCCTCACTTCATATAGATATCCGTGAGAATTGCCCAATACAAAACTCATTGGCTGATATTAGATGCATAATGTGTGATATAACGTACTATTCTAAAGAGTTTGCTAATTGCTCTGAAGTATAAACACATGCATTATGTATAATACATGTTCCCATTTTAGGTGATTCTAATGGTTCTAGGAAATGTATGAGGAACTAGAAGAAAAAAAAACAAAAAAACAAAAAGAAAAAATGAGGGAGCAAATAAGAGACTAATAACATGCAGATGCATTCCATAGCGGATGGAATTGCATGTGTTGATTTCTATCGAAAAAAAAAATTGCATGTGTTGAAGTTTCTACATTAAGAGTTCCTTATATCTTCATGTCTCAATTTCTAAAAGGAATCAAGACGCGTGTAGTTGAATACTGTAATAAAAACGTACGCATATGTGAGATCGATCTTTGCCTACATGCATAACTGGGGTTTTCTACCGAATCTACCCTAAGCTTTGATGAAAAGTTAAACCGTGAGCCTTGGATTCCTACCATGGTATCCAGGCTCGGTATTAAGGGGATGTTAGGATGTGCTGCAGGCCCACCTTCTTAAGAAGAAAAGAAAACATTTTTTGTATATATAAGATGTACAAAAGCAAGTAGAGGCAAAAATTAGGATTAATTAAAATAATCCCGTGAGGATTTTCATTTTGATACCCAAATATCAAAGTTTTGTATTTTGCATATTTATTCTGTTACGCATTTTGATACCGATTCCCTAACCAGTAACCACTAACATTGTTAAAATTTGTTGATATACAAAGGTATTTCCATCAATTCATCAATTTTATAATTAAAGTTAAAATTTCTTCATTGAATAACAAAAATTCAAAAAAAAATTCATTGGGAATATTTCTAGGTCGTAAGCCATTTAGTCATACCCTGGTTGCTCTTCAAAACTATATGCGCTTCTGCGTCTTGTTTTCGATGCACTTGCATCACACTGCGTACTCCTCAATTTCATTTAATAAATCTTGTCGTCACCCCCACCCCCAATTTTATAAATTATATTTTCTTTTGTCAGAGAATCTCCACTCTCCAACATCAAGTTCGGTGCCTGAATCCGGTGCTTGGAATGTTCCTGGTCTGATTAAAGATATTGTTTTAGCCCACGAAGCTTACATGATTCTAACTATGCCGCTGGGACGCTGGGATTAAGAAGTATACCGGACAAACTGGTTTGGCATTATACCAAAAATGGTGTCTATAGTGTGAAGTCAGGCTATTGGGTTGCAAAAGAAATGCAAGATCAAATAGGAAGCTCCATGGCAGGTTGTAGTGGTAATAAAACTAAGGAGGTTTGGGGGAGAATTTGGAGGATAAATGCACCACATAAGGTCCGGGTTTTTATATGGAGAGCAGTTCAGGACTTTCTACCGTGTGCAACAAACCTGCATAAGAGAAGAATCTTGGATGATTTATTTAGCAAGAGCCATCTTTCAGTGACCTTGTGCATCACGTTTTCTCTACTGCTACTGGGAGTGAGTTTGATTTATTTTGCTCTGTGGCTTGGTGGATCTGGAAGAATAGAAATCTCCATCGACATGGAGAGAAGACCGTGGACCACAATGAATTGATTTGCTTAGCTTGGGATTGGCAGCTGCAACATGTGGACAGAAGATATTCAAGGCAGAATGTGGAAGTTGCACAAAGACAGAGTGGTGTGAAATGGTCACCACCTTCTGTGGGAACACTTAAAACTTAATTTTGATGGGGCCTGCGATGTGAAAAGAGGACTATGTTGTCTGGGTATAATATTCAGAGACTATCAAGGGCACTTAAAAGGTGCACTTGCAGTCTCCCTTCAAGATCTGTGGAGGCTCTTACACTTTTACATGGTCTTCAATTTGCAGCACGTGTTGGTGAATCAATTTGCAGCACGTGTTGGGGATGCGCTCTCAGTCATTAATACATTACATGAGAGTTCAGAAGACTTAAGTTATGAAGATCATTTAATTGATGAAGTTAAGTTATTAAATCAGTCTTTTCCTTGTTGTAGTAGCTATTTTGTGAGACGGGAAGATAATAAAGTTGCCCACCATTTAGTAAAAGAGGCTTTGAAAGTTAGTCAACCGTTACTTTGTTTAGAATCGGGGCCGGATTGGCTTCATCCGTCTGTCAGTATGGATTTCCAATATGAAGTCTAGTTAGGTCAATGTTTTGCAGGGGTCACCATATTGGTGTGCTTTTGTAGATTGTTGATCCACAACTCATTGTATTCAATTCATTATTAATGAAGTATTTTTTTGATAAAAAAAATAAAATAAATAAACATAAAGTCCAACCAATAAGTTTATATTATGAACGCAAATCCTAAGTCCCTAGACTCTTTTTTTTTTTTTCACTACTATAAACTGACAACTTTTAACCCTGTTGCGACTTATTGATTATTCCAGTGCTCCCTTCTCGACTTCTCAAGAAGTCACTAATGTAATGGTACATTAACATTTATCATGAATGCCCTATTTCATAAAATATTTTATCACTTGACAATACATGCTACTATTCAACCGCACTCATCTCATCTCCATTCCAACATCATGCTAAGCTAAGCTAGATGGCAAGACTCTGTCCCTTTTATTTTATTTCTCATCCTAGGCGAAACAATGATAAAAATGCTGCTACTACACAGAAGCTATAACTTTGCAAAAATCATATAGGTTCATTCAATAATTGTTCTCTATATCAATTAATTAAACATAATAGTTCAAAACTCGAGCTTCCGGATTATTAGATATGTAAGATACTCTTGAGCACCATAAATTTAGTAATTGTTTGAACTCTTGACCTTCTAATTTGGTGCTAGCTGTGAATTATCTAATGCGTTGTGTCATTTTTTTTAGGGGGTTTAGAACCCAACTAAACTGGGAAACTCATCTCTATGCCTAACTTATTATATTAATAAGCTAGTGCTATTCACACACTCTTTTTATCTATTCACACACCCCTTTTTAATTTTCTATTACTTTAATTCAATTTTTTTTATAAATTACCCTAACTACCCTCTTTTGTAAATCTGTTTATTTTTCAATTTTCTTTTTTCTATTTGGCAATTCAATCATGAATCAAACATAATTATACAATAAATCAATTTTTTTTACCTATAAATGAAGGAAAAATAATACGTTTATTAAGTGGAATGACATGTATTATTAGAGAAAGAATATGCTTCTCAGGTAATCACCTTCATCCAACTGAATCCAAATTGTAAAGTTTGTCCTTATACTTTACAAAGTACCAAACTCTAGGTACTTCATCCTGAAACAAAAAAAAAAAAAAAAATAGAATTGACGTTCTATCCACTTCAGCCACATGCTTCCACACTGCAGCTGATGTTGTGCACAAAATTTAGAGATGCTCTACATAATATTAAATGCAATGAGTTGCAATCTTCATGTAGGGACAAAATTATGTTCTACTAGCATAATATAGTAGAACAAATCATGTTTATAATCATAAGGCCATCATTATTAGGTTATTGTAAAGATCGATAATTGCTCAATGGATTCAAATACACCAAATAATTTCAGTTAGAATCTTACCAGGAATAATAGATTTAAAAGGGCTCGAATGATCATTGAACTTATATTTTTTTTTTTCATGCAAAATTTTCTCAAAAGATGGATCTAAAGTTTCTTATTCTACCATGATTAAACTTCAAAGCATCATATTAGATAGATAGAATGACTATGCTAGAGAAGTTTTTGATGAAAAAGAAAAGAGGGAATGGAAAAGAGTTGGGGTAAAATAAGGGTTTAGGATTTGAAGATGATTGACTTGCCAAATAAAAAATAAAAAAATTAACATAATTATAAGGAAGGGTAATTAGGGTAATTTTTAAAAGAAAATTGAATTAAAGTAATAGAAAAATAGAGGGGGTGTGTGAATAAAGAAAAATGGTGTGTGAATAGCACCACCCTATTAATATTAGAATTATGCATAGAGGGAGACATAAGACCTTGATCTGTGCTAGTATCAGTACATAAGTCCTTGTAGAGTACATCCCGGATAATCACAGGAGACTCCTTTGACCAAATAGCATCTACATAAATCAAACTAGCAAGGTGAGCAAATCTATTTGTTACACCATTTGTGTGAGACCCTGGAAATTGGTTATTAATTTTGTGGAATCTCCTTGAATTAATAAAGCATTCATTAGTAAGTATCGGTGGTTTGAAGGTGAAGCGAAAGTGTTTCGGACGAATAATTACTCGATACATTTTATTTTCGAGCGGTCAAAGAGTTGACTTTTATTCGTTGAGTTTCTCTGAAAACTTTCTTCATGAAAGTCATAGAGCGCATCGATACGAATTCATACATATGTGGAACGAGAAAATCAGAGTTTGTATGAAAAAGTTGTGGACATTGGAAAAAGTTTCCATTTTGGTTAAATAGGAAAAAAAAAAAAAAAAAAAAAAAAAAAACCTAAAGTTTCCATTTTTGGAAAATTTTTCTCTCTCCTCTCTCCCGAACTTTTCCGAGCAGCCGACTTCTTCTGGCGATTACTCCACTGTCCGGCCACCGTTGGCCGCGCCATAAGTCGCAATGGCTTCATCTCACCTTCCTCTTGAAGTATGTGGTAGCATCTGAGCACGAAACGAGCGAAGGAAGGCACAACAAGGAGGCGCGGCTGTGGCGTAACGTCTTACCCAAATCGATACTCACGATTCCGGCCACCATAGGCGGCGATTCTTGAGGGCTTTTGGAGCCCAGAAGACGTAGAAGCTTTCTCCTAAGGTGGCTTGCAACGATTCAACATGTGGAGATCGAATTTTGAAGATTGGGAATCTAGGGTTCATCAGATTTCAAATCTTTTGAGGTAAATTCTGACCAAATGGTTTTGATTCAGACTTTGTCCCAGTTATGAAAGTTGATGTACATGTTGTGGGCTAGATTTGAGCATATGTTTCGCCACCCAATTTGGAGGACGGCGACGGCTCTGTCACCGTTTGTGGAGGCGTTTTCCAGCGGCTTTCGGCCACCCCAGGGACAGTTTCTGTCCTTAATTGTGATCTACTCGTCGATATGAGCATTTCAATATATGGTTTGTAATTTTTGGAGATCATATGAGCATGTTAGGGTACATTTTAGCGTTTTAGGTTAGATCATTTTCGATCCGTGAGGATTCGGCAGTCCGATCGACTTGTAACTTTGATATATTGATCGTAGAAGTATTTCGGAGACCTCAGGTGGTCTCGGATGAAGTTTCGCCTCGATTGACATTACTTTCGGGATTTAAGTTCAAAGGGGGTTCGAACTTTAATCATTTTCGATTTGTGTACTAAATTAAAATCGTATTGTACTTAGGTTATTGACGAAGCATATTCGATACCTTATCTGCTGTAAGAGAAGACGCAACAGGATTTAGAAGTGAGTAAATCTCACGTGGTTCATTTACGAACCGAGTTACTTAATAATCGGAATTAATTGATAATTGTAAATCATTTTTGGAAATGAATATTTGTTTTAAATGATATGAACTCAATCGACTAAGGTTCATAGGATTGCGGTTCACAGGTATGAAAAATGAGTTTTTAAGTATAAAAATGAATTTCTCAATTTTCGTGATGTGTGAACTATAGTTGGTATTAATAGGCATTCCTGAGTGGATGACTATGTGTGTGTGTATATATATATATCTGGATGGTGTGGCATTGGGTAAAGTAATATAATGGTGATTTTATTTGGAATATTAATTTGAGCATTTATTATCTGCTGGTGATTTTGTGGTGATACAAGCAATGTGTATGAGTGAGTTCGTTATTGTTTTGGGGTATAACTTTCGGGAAATAATATTTTGTGGGAAATGGTATTACCATTGTTTTGGAAAGTGTTTGAAGATGTAGACGTCACAGGTTGTGATTTCTCTTTTTGGTGATTTGAGTAATGTTTTGGGTCCAGAGTGACTCGTTTAAATATTTTGATCTAAGGGTCAAGTTGACCTAAGAATTTCTAGGTCGCAGGTTGTGACCTCAGGCAATATATCGGGAATCATGTCTTTAGCCGGGTGAGTGGTTACAATCAGTTAGAGCTCTAGTCTGTCTGCCAACGTGTCCAGGTTGGACCGGATTTTCATATTGATTTGTTAGGTTAACATTTCCTATGATTTTGTCACGGGATGACTTGTAATTGTCCTTTTGGTAAAAGGTGTTGAGTTTTGGAAGGATTCATTAGCATGAGGTTGATTTCTTTAATTAATTTCCTTTTTCATTTCTATTGTTTGGTTTCTTTATTTCTTTTTCTTTTTCACTTCTATTGTTGATTTTTAAGTAATCTCCTGAACTAAGCTATATGTAGGGATTACTATGATTTCTATTTTTAATTTTTTGCTTTTGGGGTGATCTCCTGAACTAAATTTCTATGCAGGGATTACCAGTATTTGTGTTGATTTGTTGTCCTTGGATCAAAAAGGTGTTTTAGTGGTTTTCTAGGTTTACTCATACGAGCTTGCCTGAACTAAACTATATGCAGAGATTACTATGATTTCTATTTTGAATTGTGTGCTTTTGGGGTGATCTCCTGAACTAAATTTCTATGCAGGGATTACTGGTATTTATTTGTGTTGATTTGTTGTCCTTGGATCAAAAAGGTGTTTTAGTGGTTTTCTAGGTTTACTCATACGAGCTTGCAAAAGCTTACCGGGTTTGTTGTTTCAACCCGGTGCATTATTCCATAGTGTAGGGGTTATTGTGCAGGTTAGAATATTGAGTAATCGTTGTCGAAGTTGAGGTGTACGTTTGGCAGGGTGGACGTCGAAGGGTACTTTTAGTTTTAAATCTTCCGTTGTGTAGTGAGAGAGTGTGGGTGAGTTTACTTTGTAATGTAATATGTGACTCTAAAGAACGAGTCGGTACTGACATTGATGAGTTTGGTTTGTTTGTTGCATAGTTTAAATGAATAGCCAAAAGAATTCCAGCCCTACAAGCCTCAGCTTCCATGTGAATAGCAGAGAGGCTAGGACATGAGGGAAATAACGTAACATGCTCATCACGGACTACAATACCAAGGCCTCCATCTCAAAAAATCTGGTCTACCTAATGGGTTGTGTCATTAGCCATATGATTGTTGCGAAGTTACGGAGTGGCGTTTATTTATTAGCTATAGATTTTTCACTAGTGTTTATAATCCCACCTGCTAATGTTGATGTTACAAATCTTGTCCCCGGAGCGGGGTTGTGAGGCAAGATGGTGCTAAATCCATTCAATTCCTCATGACATGTCTGTCACAATAGCACGATGTGAAACTCATTTTCCACTGTAGATATTAGATGTATAGTATGTGATATGAATATATAATAGAGTTGGCTGGTAAACATATATGACAATCATATTATATTGTTAATTGATTGCATCCAACTTTCTTTGAGAATTAGTTGAAATATTGGAGAATACTAAAAAGTTAATAGAATTAAATCTTTTGAGCTATGACCTAAGCTAAACACAGAACCTCATGCCCATATATTGTAGTAATTATGTGAGCAGTTGCCGTCCAAAGAGTTCCCGTTCTTTTGGGACAACCATGCTTATTAAAACAGTTAAAACTTCTGGTTCTAGATAATCAATTTTAATACCTTGAGTATTGTATTTTATCATTTGATAAATCAATATATTGTTCATTCAACACAAAAAATGAAGAAGATAATAATTCAAAAAAATGCAAAAGTCTGCCGTAGAATTTATTACATGATGTGATTCTGTCAAAGTCATCAAGCACAACAAAATATTAAACCAAACTTAACCAATCATGCTTTTTGAACTGAAAAACCAAGAATGAAGTCTTTAATTTCATCACTTGCAGCCCTATCAAGAGCTGTTCGCCCATCAGCATCTTTGACAGAGTAACTAGCTCCGGCTCTTAAAAGTTCTTCAATTTTCGGCTTGTCACCTTCTGAGGCAGCCATCAACAATAGAATATCTACTGGGTGGATATTTTGGCTTAAAAGAGCATTCATCTTATCATACGTACCCTCAACAGCAAGCATTCCCATGTAGTTGAAATACTGTAATCAAAAGGCCTGTATCAGATCGATTCTTTGCCTACATACTGTTATCATGATTCTAGTTGAAAATTTCACTTTAAAGAAAATGGGGAGCGACTTTAACACTGGAATTTTGAACATGTATTACCACTTGCACTCTTTAAAAAGTGGAGTGCAACTGTGAACCGATTAATAACACAAACACTTTACCTGCTGTCAAAAGCCCTGCTTCAGTTTTATTTTTCCAAAAATGATGCATTGATAGAAAAGCTAACGACCGCCAACAGTATATATCAACGGGTACATTGTTTAGAAAATAAAAAAGTCAACCAGTGAACAGAGAAACTAAAGACTCATCAATTGCTGGATAAAAGCCAATTTTAATTCATCCACAAAAAGCATATGACAACCTCAAACTAGGACTTCTACAGTATGTATACAGATAAATAAGTGTTAATGTTTTCCAAATCCAATTGCAGGTACGATGCATACCGAACTCAAGCCTAAGGTCTCTGAAAAAGAGTTATGTTTATGCTTTCAATAGATGCTTAGCACCAAGTCTAAAGTTCTCCCTACTCACATTATTTTGACAAATTTTAACATAATTTTAACATACATGAGAAAGCTTCTCTTAATATGGCAACAAACAAGGATATCATCTTGCTAATGTTAACATACATGCATATATGCAAATTAGTTTAACATGAAGCAGATCCCAAAATTTATAATATTTGAGTTCTGTCATGCCACATATGAAACCTCACAGAGGACCGATCAAGTTATCTGTTTCTAACAACTTTTCAGTTATACATATATGAGCATCTTCCATGGACACACCACACTACTCTTAGAGGCCAATAATCAGCTTTTACTATTGAATTTTCAACCAAACAACGTTTCAAGAACCAAAGAATTGATGCTTCGATCACCTTGTGCCTTTATAAAACCCAGAAAAAAAAAAAAAAAAAAAAGTTCTGCACTGCAATAAATTCTGGCAAGGTCTTTTGTTCTCTGTATGTCATGGCTCTATTGAGTAAATTAATTGCTAAGAAACTATAGGTTTCAACTACCTGCCCTGATGGTGGATCATCATATCATACAGCACCCTATCATACAGTTGTGGAGTATCTCTATTTTTCTTTTGAAACAGATGATAGTTATCTTCATTATACTCCAATCATGGTGCAACCAATCAGACATCCAAAACTCGAGAAGAAAATATATCATAAAAGGGTAGAGATTTAGCCAACCCATATGCTGATGAGAACAATAAAGGATATACTCACCAAGATTTGAATACAACATTTTTCATGATAATTGTATATTCCTGAGGCGAAGCAAGTTACTTAGAATATCGTATAGAGTTGCAGATATTCCAACTCTTAGTAGTTCAATCTCAAAGACCAAAACTGAATTAGGTTGTATACCCCAGGCTGGAAATCCACTAGGGCCATAAGCATAATCAGGAGAGCACCACAGACGAGCAACTTCTCCAACTTGCATTCCAAGGATACCTTCATCCCATCCTTTTATGACAGAACCTTGGCCAATTTTGAAGGTGAAAGGCTGCTGCCCAGGGTCCTTGGTGCTCCAAAACTTCTGATTCAAATCACCATTTTTTCCATAACCGGAGCAGTGAACGGTAACCTTCTGACCTGCTACCGGTTTTGGACCAGTTCCAGCCCTCAGAACTTGCTTCTCCACTCCCATCTTCATATTAATAATGATAGTTACCCTCTAAAAATTCTTCAAATTCCCTTTTAACTTTTGATGTTTTTTTACCTTTCCTAATTACTAGCACTTTCTTTTTATCTAAAAATCACTTCATTCATTGATGAGTTGATAACTACCATGTAATAATATATGGTAACAAGTAATCTAAAATATTGTTCTCTAGTTTTTACTATTTTTGTACAGAATATACCAGAAATGCTTGTGCTTCTTTATCTTTTGCCAAAACACACAAAACAAACATAACAAACTATCATGTGGCTACTCTAACTCTCACATACAGACGAACAGTAATTAGTTAATCACTAGTAACCCACATTCACACATAACACAAATTACATAGGTAGAAGTTGTAAAGGAAGATAGAGTAAAAACCTGCTCAACATCATCTTTATCATAATCATCACGGGATTGGCTTCCATAGATTCCAGCACCCTCAGCATCTACACCGTTTTTACCGAACTTGAACCAGCACTTGGCTCTGGAGCCATTGGAGGGTCCAAGACCAAAGGGTCTGACCCGACCCAGCCTACTTCGGGTACCCAGAAACTGGGTATTGAGTTTGACTGAAAAAGTTGAAGAATTGAAGGAGCTGGAGGCAAAGCATGAGTGGGTAGGAGTAGTAGTACATGGAATGGAAGCCATGTCTGAGTTCTCTAGTAACTGTGAACTTTCTGAGCTTGATCACTCCTCTATCCACTCAAGTATAGGCAGAGTATTAATAAGGTGTGCTACGGTCTACCATATTTCTCGTGAAAGAGAGATCTTCGACCGTTCATCCTAAGTACGTGGCCCTTAAAAATTTAAAATTTAGATAGAATGATACATTTGTTGACGTGGATTTGGAAACTCAACAAACCTAGAGAATATTTTGTTAAAATAATTTTTAATACTCATCTCGAGTCAAATACATAAGTCACTCTTTTTTCTATTTTAGTGAAAAGTTTTGAGTTTGACTTAAGAGTCAAGAACTTCTTAAGTGGGCAGTGACATAAGTTGGGTCAGACCCTTTCTGTTGGTCATGTGCAGGATGGCGAGAAAATTTTAATTCATTATGTCTTTTAAAAATTAAAGCTATAGAATAAAAAGTACAGCCAAAATTTTTAATTTTGATCAATTAGGATGAAGTTATTAGGAAAATTTCTCTTCCATAAAAATCAAATCAACAAAAAAGAAGAACAGATACTTAAAAATTGGTTCTTTATGACGAATGAGCTTTCTTTTTAATTTTTATGTATGATGACTGTATCTAACTGTGGTATTTTACGATGCTTTAAGAGTACTGAAAACTCGAAAAATGATAACTGTTATATGTATGGGGCATATCATAGATATTAACTAATCTAATGGCTCATGTCTAAAGAGTTTCAGAAAATTGAACTTTTATGTGTGTTATACAAAATCAAAAGGGCTCATAGGTGACCTTTCCGCTTGGAGTAAGAGAGAAGTTTTAACTTTGTTTTTTCTTTGAGCTCAAGAGATGTATATTATTCAACACTAGCAAAACTGCAAATCTTTAAGTAGCATATCCTCATTACAAAATTTCTAGAGCTCCTCAAACAATGCGAGATCATTGCCAATAAACAAGGCAAATCGATCTAGTTAGTCTATGAGCTACTTAATTAGAAAAGAAAAAGTTTATTACATCTTTGAGCCTTCCTAAATATCATCTGAAAAGTGTCTGCCTTCACTATCCATGCCCGCAGAAGTGGAATTCAAGAGTACGGTCAGTAACACGTCAAGATTTGAGGTCATGACACGAGCAGATGCTCTTTTGCCAGCCTTGCTTCCTACTTGCAAAATATAGTAGCATTTAGCATAATTGTTATAAGAGAGATCCTGCAAAAATGAAGTGATTTGCTGCTTTAATTGATTTCCAAACATATTCACAGGTTCAATTGAAGCAGTTCTAATTCAGGTTATGCACAACACATCCAAAGCATTTTCTTATAAGCCAACATCCTGGGGATCTAGTTCTTTGATACTTTTCTTTTCAGGTGAAAAGTTTATCCACATTGTTATCACTCAGTTCAAAACCAGTACAATGACATTGATATATATAGTTGCAAACAATAGGTGATTAACAGAACAAATTACAAACTTTTGTAAAAAGAAAATGAAGCAAATAGCAAACATTTTTCTCCACATTGAAATGCCACATAACTTCGGATATTACCATCTCTAATATAATAGTAGCAGATATTTGGAAAGCATGTCAATCCACTCAATCAAGGGTCTAACAAGTGACAACAATGTGAGTGAGTTCCGGTTATTATGTGCAGGGCATTTGTTGCAGCTTCTGCTACAAATAACTAATAGTTCATTTCAACAACACACTATTAGTTCACTTGACAGGAAGCTACTGCCTTTACTTTAGTTTCCATTAGTATTTTGATGCGGAGCAATTAATCTTAAAAGTAAATTGGAGTCGGGTGTTTTCAATTATCTGCACTCCCTATCAGAATAATGATCTTCAGTTCATGAGAATTTATCTTGGTCTAAATTTAAAATTCACCATAAGTCTGAAAAAATTCATACCAAAAGGGCACAACTATTTTTAAGATGACTCAAGGAATAAGCACAAAATAAGTGAAAGTAGGTGCTACAATCCAAAACTAACCTGTTCTTGCTTCTACTTATTAGTCCTTCACCTCCTTGGTAACAATATGCCACTTATTATGTCATGCATATGGATTTGCAGACATTCCAACTCCCTGCCCTGATGTCACTCCAATCGTAGTACTTCAATCTCAAAATCCAAAACTGAATTAGGTTGTATCCCCCAAGCAGGAAATCCACTAGCTCCATAAGCATAATCTGGAGAGCACCGCAGACGAGCAACTTCTCCAACTTGCATTCCAAGGACTCCTTCATCCCACCCTTTTATAACATTGCCTTGCCCAATTTTGAAGGTGAAAGGCTGCTGCCCGGGGTCCTTAGTGCTCCAAAACTTCTGATTCAGATCACCATCTTTTCCATAACCGGTGCAATGAACGGTCACATTCTGACCTGCGACCAGTTTGGGACCGGTTCCAGCCTTCAGAACTTGCTTCTCCACTCCCATCTTCAGTCAAATTTGATTTAAATGTAATGAACCCATATTAACAATAATGATGATAACCCTTCAAATTACTTAGCAAACACCTTTCTACTATGAAATCTTTTACTTCTTCCACTTACTAGCAATTAATAGTAGAAATACTCGAGTTTAGTTCATCTTTTCTCAAAACACATGAAAATACACAATGCCAACTATTATTTGGGTACTCTAATTCTCTAACATAGAACAATAGTGGGAGTGAGAGTGAGAGAGAGAGTCAAACCTGCTCTACATTATCTTTATCAAACTCACCACCGGATTGGCTTGCGTAGATTCCAGCAACCTTTGCATCTATACAGAATTTGAACCAGCACTTGGAGGGTCCAAGACCAAAGGGTCTGACCCTACCCTGCCTGTTTCGGGTACCCAGAAACTGGGCATTGAGTTTGACAAAACAAGATGGAGAACTGAAGGAGTTGGAGGTGAGGCATGAGTGGGAAGCAGCAGTGGTACATGATGGAATGGAAGCCATTTCTGGGTCCTGACTGGACTGTTGAGTGTTGAGTACTCTTCCCAGCTTGATCACTCCTCTATCCACTCGTGTCTTGGGCCAAGTACTAATAAGCTGTGCTACGTCCTACCGCATTTAAACCCTTGACTCAACACTGCTTATGAGTCAGATCGCAAGGCCCATTCCATGATCTACCTGAAAAATCTGCCTTTTCTATCACTCTCTGCGTTCCCAAATAAAGCCTAATTTTTCCATTCTTACTCCGCAGGTACACTAATCAAGCTCTAATAACTCCCGTCTTTACTTGGGTGGTTGTATGTGCATATATATGTATTAGGCTTTGTAGTTTGATTGATTTTGACTGCAATTGATTTTGACTCCCGATTTGTCGATCTGTATGCTTGGATTCTTGGGTTTATTCTGTTAAATTTTAATTTTTTTTCTCTCTTTTTAGATTATACAATTCAAATGAATTGCTTTTGACTGCAATGTGAGGACTGAGAATTTTTTTTTTTTTTTCCTGTATTGTTGTGTGTTACTGAATTATGTGGTTGTTGGGAATTATGTTTTGATGGTTTTATAATGAATTTTCAGCTTCAAGAAGTTTAACAGCAATGCACAATGAGGGCAATCCAGGGGAATGTAGTCACTGTAAATCCTTTGGATCCTGGTAGTGCTTCTACACATCAAAATGTCGCCCATGTACAGTCGCAATTTCATGTTATGTATGTCAAAATATCCAAGCTATGTACTTTCTTATCAGTATGGGAGTGTATGGGAGTTTTGGCTAATGCTTTATAAGTTTCTATAGCTAGTTGAAGGGAAATGGGGATTTTGGACAATTGGTTTTCTTTTTGCAATGTGCTTTCCTGTTTGGTTTGATTTTCTTTACTAAGCATTTTTGTTTTGTTATGTCTTAATATGCATTGGAGACAATTGTTACAGCCACAGCTCCCAAGCAAACAGAACCATCAGTTGCACCGAGAAGCTCTCAAGCTGTTCCAATAGCTCCAGCTTCTCAGTCTGTCTCCTGACACAAGAGCACTCAATACTCCTGTAAAAGATAAGTTGATAATGTGGAACGGTGGATTTTCATGTCATTGATGTTGGGGAATGGGGAGGATTTAGCATATTTTCAGTATGTTGAAACAATGGGACTATATATGGAAATTTTTAATTCAATCTACATTGGTACATGCATCAAAGGAACAGTGTAGTAATGCACTTCACACACACAAGAAAACTTTGAAGATGAAAAAAGGGTAGATCACAACTATTAATGTTCTTAATTTTATTTCCAATGGTTCAGGCCCAAGGGATGCGTCCAAGGGATTTTCCTTTCAGTCTGGGTTCACAAGTCCTGGTTTGATGAATGGGATGCAGGTAATTTTATTTTGAACACTTCATGCCAATTGTCTAGTTTCCTGTTTTCAAGTGCTGAACGATTCAAAGTACGTTTTTAAACCTGGGAATGTTCCTTCGTGCTTGTAGATTCCTGCTCGAGCTAGCTCAGTTCCCCCAACTTTGGATGAGCAGAAACACGATCAGGTCACCATCTGTTCTAAGCTCACATCTTTGATTTAGTGCATCACTCTTTCATTCCTTTTATCCTTTGCAATAATATTGAAGAGTGTTTTTATTTTTTTGTTTGTATTGTTTCGTTATACATAATGTAGCCTTTGTATGTAGTTCAATTTTTGCAGCGTGTTACCTAATTGACAGTAAATTAAGCAGTATTTGTGTTTTAGCTGATTATTCTATTTGCTGCTTCTTTCTTTTTCTTTTCCTTTTTCTTTTTGTCTTTTTCAATGTTTCTGCAAAATGATTATGTCATTTTTGAACATGCAGGCACGGCTTGAGTCCTTTAGACCTGCACCGTCATTGCCAAGCACTGCAGTTCCTATGCAGCTACCAAGGAAAGATCAACCTTCTGTCGACCAATCTAGTGCTGCTAAGGCTCATCTGCAACCCAAGGCCAAAAAGGATGTGCAAGTCTCACCTACAACGACTGCTAGCCAAAGTCAGAAACCTTCTGGTCCTCCAATGCATGGGATCCTTATGACGTCAATGCCATTTCATCAGCCACAGGTTTCTGTGCAATTTGGTGGCCTCAACCAGCAGATTCTTTTTTTTTGGTCTGAAATTCATCTATTGATAGCCTCAAAAAGCATACAACCAAAAACACAGAACAACAAAAGTTCCAATGTCTATGACAAAGAAGCCAAGACACAATAGGTAAAAATACTAGTACTGAGGAGGGCCAGGAAGACCATCACTAGTGAGAACCAATTGCATGGACCAACCAGCAGATTCAGTCACTCTTGTTTGACTGCCAATTCCTATTCCACTACCAATAGGTAGCACTTAAGTACAGTTTCAGGTTTACAACCCCATCCCATGCAGCTTCCTGGAGTTATGCATCAAAAAGTGAACCTGAGTTTTTCCCCCCAAACGGGTCCTCAGCTCCCTCAGTTGGGCAACTTGGGGATCAGCATAGCTGCACAATAACGCCAACAGCAAGGTGGAAAGTTTGCTGGCCCTCGTAAAACTCCTGTCAAGATTACACATCCAGGTACACATGAAGAGTTAAGGCTTGATAAACGGGCAGATTCATATCCAGATGGTGGCTTATCAGCCGCCAGGACTTACCCCAATGTTTCTCAGTCCCAGCCCATGCCTTCGTTTGCGAGTTCTCATCCTACAACCTATTATACCAATCCTAATCCCCTGTTTTTTCCATCTCTGAATTCACATCCTTTAACAAGTAGTCACAAGTCACCCAGTTCACAAGCACCAGATTTAGCTATCCAGTGAGCCAGAGTCTACCCAAAGTATACCTTTCAAAAATCTGTCAGCTCACAATTTCCTGCCTGTCACCAAGTCTGGGCTCCCTATGCACAGTGAATTCTCAAAGCCTTGAAGGCCAGCTGGAGAAGTTATGTCATCTCATCCTCAAGGTTTCCTATCAGTGACCCATTAGTTAACAAATCATTGCCGTCTGCAGCAAAAGTATCAGCAGGTATGCCGGCTGCTCCTTCTGTTGAAAGCCAAGTTTCAAGTTCTTTATCCTCTATTTAAGTTGCCCCAGCTGAGGAGTCTGTGCTTTGTACCAGTTCTTTATCCTGTAGTCAGTCAACTGCAGAAAGAAACCAGGAAAGGAAGGGAGTATTCAACCACAGCATCAGGTACTTTTATTAATATTTGCTGGGGGAGATCCTTTTCTGTCTCTTTTAATTTTGATGGTTTTTGACAAAAACAATATAACTGTTTAACCATTTGAATTTTTTTTTTTTTGGTCTTCTTGCATTTCAACACAGGTTGCTGGGCAATCTAGTACTACACCAAGCTTTCCTTCTCAGACTTCAGAACATGGTATATCTTCTAGTGTTGGTGTTTCTGAAACTGTAGAGGGTAATACAGCTGCTGTTCCAGAAAGTATTGAATCTTTTTCAGAATTGGCCAGGGAATCACTCTCAAATGTTAGCACGGCCACTATTGTTTCTGACTTGAAGGCTGAAACAGTTTTGAGAAGGTGCCATCTCCTTCTGAATTACTTGGTGTTGGGACTGCTGTCAATACTTTTGCTGTTGTTCATCATAGTCAACTAGGCAATTTTCGCTGCTGCATGAACAAGGAAAGCATGAATTGGTGGGAGCAGAAACCAGTCTGAACAAAGCTTGGTCGAAGGATACAAACGGGATGCTAATAGTCCTAGTATTACTTCAGAATCTACCCCTGTGAAAAGTCTGGAATCTGTTGACAAAGCAGCAGAGCAGTCTGTGGCAAAGGAAACCACTAAAGGCAATGTTATTGCAACTTCTGAAACTGCACAAGGAGGCAAAGATCAACATATCAGGTGCAATACAGAATTAGATGAGAGGATGCCTCTCCTAGCAGAAGTGGTAGCATGGGTAATAATGAAGTTGCTTCCTTAAAACCCAGTCGACCAGATCAGCCCTCTGTTCCTTTTCAATCTAGAGAATTTTCAGGTACTAGTTCAAAGCATAAAGGATATTGGTAATGGTAGTGATTCGCTTACAGTGTCATGTTCCAAGGATAAACCTCTTCCCAAACTGAGTATAACTAGGAGTACTATTTCAAAAGGGAAGAAGAAGAGAAAATAAATTTCTTTTAAGGCTGATCCTGCTGGGGTAACATCTGATCAATATGGGGCTTATAAGAACCCTGAAGACAAGAAAGATATAGCATCTTCTGAAAGCACTTCTACTAGCATAATGTCAGAAGCAGGAAGCTGCTGATTCTACTCATCAAGTTTCTGCTTATTCTGCTCAGCAAGTTGCTGCTGATTCTGCTCAGCAAGTTGCTGCAGTCAGAGATGAAGGTGTACCTTAGAGCGGGGATGACATCTGGTAATTTGAATGGTTTCAGTTCCGTCTCAGAGCGGGGAACTTACAACCCGAGGATGTTCTAATGCCAAGAGGTATGCCTGATAGATTTGGAGTTCCAGCTACTTATGATCAGTCAAGTGCACAAAAGCGTAGTACAGATTATAACCAGTCACCACCCACACGTTCACAAGGGGCAGCTCTAACTCAAAAGTTCCTTCAGAAAAGTCTGAAGAACGCCTTAGGGATATGTCCCTTGTGAGTAATTAAAGAATTTTACGGGTATATTCTCATCCTTTGTATGCTTATACTGTTTTAATTTAACTGCATTACTTTCTTGGACCTTAGGTGCTAGAAATTATTTTTATTTAGTGGAAGAGAGGTAGGGCATGTGTGCTATGCCTATGGGAATGGATAGGACTTGGGGGTAGGGTAAAACATATACTGTCAATGGCCAGTCAACAGACATAGTGTTGGAATGGTATATGCTCTGGAAATTCTGTTTTCGTGCTAACGTAGATGTAATTTGTATTTTGGAATTTGATATAATTTCAGTGTATTTACGGAAAACCTTTTTTTTTTTTTTAACATCATGAGTACAAGTGCTCACTGGCGTCGTGAGACCTGTTTTGAAAATGTTTTATACTTCAGGAATTTCATCGATTTACAATTTATATGATGGAAGGATATTCGTGCTTAGGCATGGTATTTCCTCATCATTTGCATGATTTAATCATTGTGTTTTTGACTAAATCATGTTGTAGGGATAACTGACACTTTTCCTGGTCCTTTCATTTTCAGTTATTTGGGTTCCTTGTGTTTATTATTTCCTTTGGTTTGTCAGGTCAACGCCAGAGATATTTTCAGTACCGCTGTTATCGCACACTCACAGTTCCAGGCTCACCAAAACTATTTCAGCATTATGCTTTGATCCTAGTGGCACACTTTTGGTGTCTGCTTCGGTTCAGGGGCATAACATCGATGTTTTTTAACATAATGCCTGGCCCTCCTGGAGTCTCCTCTTCAACTGATGCTAATGCATCTCATGTACGTCTTTACAGGCTACAGCACGGAATGACAAATGCAGTAAGAATCGTGTTCTTTTTTTGGTCCAGTGTAGAATATGGCGCTTGTTTCAACAATCACTTGTTTGATATTAATCTTATTCCCTATTTGTTTCTACCTTTGCAGATTATTCAGGACGTTAGTTTCAGTGACGACAGCAACTGAATCTTGGTTAGTTCCTCGACGTGGACCAGCCATCTGTTTGCTATAAATCCTTGGGGAGGAACAGTTGATATTCCAATTTTCTGATGCTAGCCTTTAATCCAAACAATACTGTATCAGGTGTTACAACTAGATCAGCAGTTTGTTGGCCACCTAATTCAAGTTCACAAATGCCTAATCAGCAGAGCCGTGTTCATCTGGTCCCCCAGTTACACTTCCTGTTTGACTATCTCCGGACTCACAGTGTTCCAACAAAGAAGGTAAGCTGACTATGCATCCATTTATTTACTTACATTGCATGCTGTGTTCTCTGTTTTGCTTCTAAGTTGCCTCTTCTATGCACACAGGGTTGCTGCTATGAATAGCAATATCAGTGGCCAACTTCTTCAGAGGTCTGTGATATCTGAAAATGGCAGGCTTTCATGCACAAGCAGTTCAAACTCACCTGATACCATGACTGACAGAGGTGCCGGACTTGCAGAACAACACAATGGTAGTGAAGAAACGGGGTGGGGTCTTCTTCAGATGACAACAGGAAGCAGGGATCCGTAAAATAACAATGACAGCCCATAGACAAAGACGCAGTTTTAAATAGTAGAAGACCAGCTTTAAAATGGAGGTTCAACTCAAGTTTGTAAATAGTGACATGGGAATGGTGAATCATTTTAAAAAGGGAGGTGATGAGTATGATTAGAGATATGTCTATCTTACTAATGTAGATTAGTTGGGGGAATTTTCATTGGGGTTGGAAGTAATGTTGTAACTAGATTTCTGTAGTTTGTAGATTCTTGGTCGGCGCTTATAGTTATTCATCTGCAGAAATGATGTCCATTTATCGCATAACTTTCTTTTATGTTGTCAAAATTTGGACCATAGTTGTCCATCGATGTTATTTTGATGTCGCTATCTGTCTGTATTATTGTCTCAGGTGTGCAGATATTCTTTGGTTCTACTGGGAGGGTAACAGCGTTAATACAATGGATGGTATAAGAGAGGCATGAACAATAGGGAGGTACAAAGCCTGTTTTTATTATTCGATCAAATATATAAAACTAAGCAATAGGGAGGTACTGAGCATTAATACACCTAAAGTATTTTCAGATTGTACTAAGCAATAGGGAGGCACATTTAGAAAATACTAAATTGACAAATAAAAAATATTTTAGGTGTATTAATTATTGCTCGACACTGAGCAATAGGGAGACACATTTAAAAAGAAAATAATTTATACACCTAAAATATTTTTGGATTCTACTAATGAGCATGTTTTATTATTCGATTAAAAATATAATACTCGCACTGTTTCAGTTTAAAAAGAATTTAAAAATAGGACTTAAATCTAATAATCTAAACAGCAGCAAAAATGTTCTCTTAGTAGAACAATCCTAATATTAGATTATCTTTGTATGGTAGTTGGATCACACAAAATACTTCAGCACTCAGATTGAATGACAAACCAACCCCACAAATACTTCAGCGCTGAGATTGAATGACAAACCAACCAAAACATCATCCCATGCAAACTGACCCAATCATCTATATCTACACCAATATTTACATTTCTTTCTATTAGCTTTGTGTTGAGCAACGGTACCCATTTCCTAAAGCCTTCAACAGTGGGAGTTCTGTAGTTTTGCATTGTAACCCATTAGCTTTGTTTTGGTTTGTAAAGATGGGGGACAACAATAATTAACCAGATACTTAATTTCACACAACCGTTTTGATGATGATGGCCGTCTCAAGAGAACCGGAACTCTCTGGACGGCATCAGCACACATTATCACAGAGGTGATTGGGTCTGGAATCCTGTCCGTGGCTTGGGCCATAGCTCAGCTTGGATGGATTGCAGGTCCTATTGCCATGCTCTTGTTTTCTGGAGTGACTTACTACACTTCAACTCTGCTCTGTGCTTGCTATCGCTCCGGAGACACCGGACAAAGGAACTACACATACATGCAGGCTGTTCAATCTACCCTCGGATCTGAGGAGCTAAGCTCAAGATTTGTGGAGTTGTTCAGTACTTGAACCTAGTTGGATACACAATAGCATCATCTATAAGCATGATGGCAATAAAGAGGTCTAACTACTGCTTTCACAGGAGTGGTGGGAAAGATCCATGCCATATCAACAGCAACCCATACATGATTGCTTTCGGCATTATGCAAATCGTATTGTCGCAGATTCCAAACTTCGACCAGTTGTGGAGGCTCTCAATTGTTGCGGCAGCTATCACTACAAGAAAAGTAGTCTACCACAACATCACAATAACAAAATGCTCTAAATACTCTACATACAGTTTTCCACAACGAGTGATCTGGAGTATTGAATTGTTGAAATTTGAGATAATTTTGGATATTGCTGATTCAATTGGGAAATTTTGATTGTGATCTGTGTGCTGATTGATGTAATTGCTTGGTGAAGCTGGAATAGGGGAGCAAGACTGAGCATTTACAGGCGCAGAGGTGAGTGCTCTGTTATGTTTCTCATGAAATCTTTCCTGCATTTGAAAATTGGGAAAGGTTTCTGGTGTTAGGAGTACAATTACGGCTTCTACTGTTCTATTGTGTATGGTACTGTTAGGACTACACCATATCAGCTGAACCTTAGATCACCACATAGAAGCTGAGATAGGGTTTATGGGAACAGTAGTGTTAGTTTGCATACTAGCTTCACCTAATTTAGGATGAGTAGTTATTTAATTTCTATATAAGCTTGTAAATGGAAAGCTTCATTGAGTTTAGGGTTTATGGGTTGTTTTTAATGTTTAGAGTTGAAGATGATCATTTTAGGAAAGGCTGAAGTAAACAAGTCCTGGAAATGAGGATAATGGAAAGTTGGAAAGGTTGTTATTTAGAAACTGTGTAATGCTTCGTTCAATGTTTCTTTATGATTGATGCAATAGAGTTGCTTACGGATTGAGATAATTTATTGGCATTGTTGAAGACAGTAGCATATTGTTTTGAAGATTGAGAGTTACTGATGAACTTGTTAACTTTCGACTGGTTGCTATTCCAAATCTGTTTCTAGCCTTCTAGGTATGTACACGTGGTACACGCACATAGTTTTAAGCCATACTTGAGTATTAATGAGCAAGGAAAATTTTCCATTTTCTGTTGTGTCGTGTTTTTTTTTTTTTCGCGTTTAAAAGCTTTGTATTAGGCATTCAGTAAATTCCGAGACACTTCTTTCAATATCAGTGATAACAAGAAGCACATGTGTAGAATTGGCATTCCCATACAACACAGGAAGTATCGTACGAGTTGATCCAAAAGAATCTCAGGGAAATGCATTCATGCATACATGCATAAATTTGGTGTTAATCTAGGAAGGTATCGTTGGGGTTAATGGGTTTAATATCTTTTATTTATTTGAAGATATTTTTCTGTGTGTGAAAGTGGGTAATTGATTTCCTAAATATTTTAGGGTTGGTGTCTTTGATTGGTCATCTTTAAAACAAAAGATAGTTTACTTGTAGAAGGGGTATTAGGGTAGAAATATGTTTGTTTGTGTTGGGGGACGGCACCTATTCATATATATTGAAAAAGAGGGACGGTGATAGGGGAGAAAAGCAAGAATCAGTTTGGAGGTCTTGCATGCTTGAGATTGATTTTGTCATAAGAGTCAAAGGCACTTGTTCCATGCTTAAGTGTCTTGGTCTTGTTTTTCATGTGCACAAATTCTCTTGAGATCAGTAGAGAAGCTGTGAAGAAAGGAGAGCGATATTCGGCGATGGTTCAAGAGAAGAATGAGATCAAGACGGAAGACAAACTTCACATTAGATTTTGTCTAATCATTGTAGCCGTGCTAGTGTTATTCGAGTTTGTAAAGAACATATCCTTCATCATAAGTTAATTCTTATTTTTGGGTTCTCAAGAGTAAGAGTCCTGCAGTGTTTTTAATCGCATATTTGAGGTTTTCACTGCGTAACCAAAATCTGGTGTTCTATTTGTTAATTTTGGTTTCTACTGCCCAGTAAGGATTGATATGTGGCTTGCAATCCCCATTTTGCAGAAAACACATTCTGTCCTTGTATTTTCACTTGGCATCAGAGCAGGTTCTAAAGGTTTTTAGTTGATCCGTGGTCAAGGATGGAACGTGAACGTGACAGAGCCTCCAGTTCCATAAATTGCCCGCCCTTATTTGATGGTGAGGATTATTCACAATGGAAGATCATGATGAGGGCGTTCCTCTACTTTCAGGATGAAAATATGTGGAAAATAGTTGAGACTGGATGGGAACACCCAACCAAGGCTGAAGACTCAAAGAAAGTAGAAGGGACATATGCAAGAGTTCTTAAACCTAGGAAGGAATGGACAGAAGAAGAGGTTCGGAATAGAAGTTGAGATTTCAAGGCACGAAATTCCTTATACACAACTTTATCCAAGAAGGAGAGGGTGAGAATCAGCCATTGTGACACGGCTAAACAAGCATGTGATCTTCTTCAAGTCATTTATGAAGGAAATAAAAAGGTTAGAGGTCAGAAGCTTCAAAGACTTGTCTTGGAGTTTGAGAACATGCAAATGGGAGAAGATGAATCAATAGATGACTTTCATGCTCGTCTTCTGAATGTGACAAGTCAGTGTCGTAGTCTTGGTGATCCATTTGAAGAGCATCGAATCGTCAAGAAAATCCTTAGGTCTCTTTCATCAAAGTTTCAATCCAAACAGACAGCTATAGAAGAACCTCAAGACCTGGACACTTATTCTCTTGACGAACTGGAAGGAAATCTCAAAACTTTTGAGATGAGACTCAAGCCTGAAAAAAAAGGTAAAAGGTGTTGCTTTTTCCTCCATTAAAAAGAAAGATTATATTGTTGATGAGTCTGTGGATTTAGCTTTGTTGACGAAAGAGTTCAAAAATTTTCTGAAAAACAAAAAATCCTTTGGAAACTCTTCGAAAATTTTTCCTAACAAGCCTAAATGTTTTGAGTGTGGTGGAATTGGACATCTTGCTGCCGATTGTGGCAATAAGAGGTATAATTTGAGTGGAAACAAGGCTTTAAAGTCTACTTGGAGTGACAGTGATGAAGGCTCTCAATCCGATGGCGAAGAGGTAAATCTTGCTCTTACTTCCTCTTTTGATTCTGAATTATCTAATGTTTCTAATTTAGAAGATGACACTCTTGATGAAGAAACAAATAAAAAATGCAAGCAATTGTATAATGCCTCAAGAATTGTTCTTAGAAAAAATAATAAACTTCAAGAGGAAGTCAAATCCTTAAGAGGTGAGAAAGAAAAAATTGAGCAAAAATTTGAAATATCTTTGAAAGAATGGGAAGAAGAATGTACTAACCTTGTTGATAAGATTAAAGTTTTGCAGGGTACGGTCAAGTCTCAAGACTGGGACAAGGAGCATGATGAGATTACTAACAAAATCAAAGTTTTGTAGGTTGAAATTAAGGCTCAATCCTCTTTAAATGTTTCTCTAACCCTTGAAAATGAGAAATTGCAGGAAGAATTATCAAGGGTCAAGGAAAGCTTTAACAAGTTCTCTATAGGGTCTGAAAAAGTCTCTAAAATGATTGGATTTGGCAAAACTCATTGTAATAAAGAAGGATTAGGATATAATGACGAGTCTTGCAAACTTTTGGCATTTGTAAAAAGTGTAGAAGGTGAGAGTTCATCAAGTCAGTCACAAAGCTCTAGTGACAACAAGTCTGCCACCGAATTAGCTGTAAGACCAGAACCTCGTGAAGCCATCCAATCACATCAGAAAAGCTCTTCGGTAAGTTCTGACAAGCACACCTCTGTGCGTCAACCCAGGTATATTCACAACTCCAAAAACTTCATTCCTACTTGTCATTATTGCGGAAAATTGGGACACATACGTCCTACGTGTAATATACTTCGCATGGTCACTCAAAATCAGAGGAAAGCATCAAAAATTAGCCCAACTGCATCGCTGCAAGCTGAGCTGAAAGAGCATCTGAAGTTGATCAACAGGATTGCAGAGCGCATTGCAATCCCCAAAGAGCAGGATTTGAAGTAGAAGCAAATCTGGATTAAAAAAAGGTTCTAATAATTGTTTTTCTGCTCATATAGATAATCTTGATAATATGCTTGAGTGTGCAGTTGTTCCTACTGAACATCATTTGGCTGATTCGTTTACAAAACCTTTGGATAATACTCATTTTGAATCACTTAGAAGTGCCTTTGGTGTTCTAAGTTCTGAGACTCTTCCTTAATTTCCATATCTCTTTGCATGCATTCATGTTGTATGTCTTCATGGTAGTATAGGTGCATTGTTAGGATCAGTTTCTAGAAATTCAGGATTGAAATGGTAGTTTGTATCCCCAAGTTTCTAATTCTAACAGATTAATTTGAACTTAGATTGCCAAGGGCCATACACATTTTCTTAAATCTGTGCGAAATGAGGTGCTTAGCATGTTTTGAATTTGTTCTTGCATCACTCTGTAATCGTGAGCATGAACAACATATTCTCTATCACTTTGGCTCATCATATGCACACATCCTCAACGTGGTGGTAGGTAATATTTGTGGCTGACTTGTTCTCAATACTCACATACGAAGTTGTTTAATGTTGTTGTTGCTCCTTGTTAAAAAGATACAACATTTTGTGGAGCATGGCCAGGCTATTCCCAAAGTAAATAGGCCTCGGTCGTGACGAACGATATGAGGATTAGGAAGAAACAGGAATGGTTTGGCCACCCCGGTGGATTGTGAGACTATTGACTCGAGTAGATGTACTCTTTGGGATGTCCTTGTTACATCTAATACCCTAAAGTCATTTGACTTGGGAGCTGCTAGCAAAATACTCGTTACATGGGTAGTAGTCTTCCTTAAAAAAAAAAAAATGTTACTTTGTGTGAAAGGCAAAAAGAAAAATTCAAAATTATGCCCACACGGTGTTATAAGGGGGAATAAAGTTTACGTGCTTAAATTTGTCTCGTATGTGAGGTTTGCTTTTCAGGTTTCCACAAATGTTACACACCCCATCTTGAGATATGTTCACTCTACACAACAAAAGGTATAGAATACTCGTTCATCTTCTAACTTACCTTGTGGTTGTCGGAAACGATTCACTCGTGTGAACTTATTTTGTTGCACTCTTGTGTATGGATATGTGGTCTTGCTCTTGTTGGAAAAGCTATGCGGATTAAATCTGTCCTTAACAATTGGATACAAACCAAATCATTATGTGATTGCATTTCATTATTGCATTCTTCATGACATAATCGATTAAGGGGGAGTTTCAGTACTTGGCCACATCCATGAGTTCTATCTTCTTTGGAATTTGCATGATTACTTTCTTGGGTTAATTACATATAAGTGCATCTTGTAATATTTTTTTAGCCATAAGGTCACCAACTAGTTTTTTTCCTTCATAAGGCCACTAGATTAAAAAAGATGTTATATTTTGGATATTAAAAACCAATATATTTACATAAATGCCACTAGAGTACAAAATCAACATTCATTCTCTCTCTCCTCTCCGGCGAGGTCTCCGGTCAACTCCGGCGGGTCTCCGGCGACCACAAAAGCTATTGTCCCCAGCAACAAAAGCTACTGTCACTAGCAACAAAAGCTACTCTGGTGAGATTTTCGGCAACCCCCGGCGATGTCACAAAAGCTACTGTCACCAGCAACAAAAGCTACTATTACCAACAAAACCTATGTTACACTCATCAGTAACAAAAGCTACTCTCACCATTACCAAAAGTTACTCTTATCAATGTCAAAAGCCATAACCAAGCAGAACAAAAACTACTACCAAGCAGAACAAAAGCTACTCTCAGAGACTGAGAAAGCTATTCTCAGAGACTGAGAAAGCTATGGAAATGTAAAAGATACAACCAAAATAAAAATACTACTACAATTGAGAAAAGAAATCATATTCAATGATACAAAAAGTATCCAAGTTTCAACAATGATATAACTATGTAAAAAGTTACTTCTATAGTTGTAAAAAGCCACTAACACAGTTGTGTAAATGTATTACAATAGTTGTATAAAACTACTGTCAATGCACTATGCCAATAATGCCTTCAGACGACAGATGATATCTGTCGTCTGATATGCAAATTTTCTGTTGTGTATTCAGCTGCCGTCTCTTACGGCATCAGACGACAGACATCGTCCGTCGTCTCACCCTCCTTCACACAACAGATGTAATTTAAGAAACTGTCGTCTGAAGTTCCCAACTTTGAAGAATTGGTGACCTTCTGTCGTTTGTAACAAGAAGAAACAACAGATAAATGTTGTTGGCAGATAAAAAGAAACAACAGATAAATGTTGTTGGAAAATAGAAAGAAACAACAAATAAATGTTTTGGGAAATAATCTTGGACAACAGATTTAGACATACATCTGTGGTTATAATGTCACTTAGACAACATCTATGTGATGAGTTCTGTCGTCTGATTGCAACTTCTGTTGTTTGATATTGATGTTGACTTCACTTTTCTGTTGTTTGATATTGATTTTGATTTCACTTTTCTGTTGTTTAAAAGTAAGAAGAAACAACAGATTATAGTTTGGTTTAGTTGTTCCTACATATGTTGAGACAACATATATTGTTAAACCTGTGTTGGATTTTAACCATATCAACATCATTCATAAATAACAATCACCAAAGCCATTAAAATTAGTCATATTTGTCATTGTCTCCACCAAAGCCAAAATAAAGCCATATTTGTCATTGTCTCCACCAAAATACATGAATACATATAGTGATCAATCCCAT
This sequence comes from Rosa chinensis, assembly GCF_002994745.2. NCBI lineage: Eukaryota > Viridiplantae > Streptophyta > Magnoliopsida > Rosales > Rosaceae > Rosa > Rosa chinensis. The sequence continues at coordinate 32,800,935 of NC_037092.1, forward strand.
CAGTTCCCTAATAATAAACTAGGTTCAAGTATGATCAATGAAGGCACAAAAAAACTAGCTAGGTTTAAGTATAATCCCATAGAGACCAGTTCTATCTATAGGGACAAAAGAAGTTACTTAGTACTATTCATCTATCATATATATATATATATGGAACTGATATAGCGATCTGCAAGCTGTTCTCTTCCAGTAAAATCGACATGAAATAGTCAAAGAAATCTGCATCACACATCAAAAGGGAGACATAAGTGAACTGGAATGTTAAGGCATGAACAGCTTAGCTTTGGGAATTTATTAAAAATTTATTGATATAGCCATGAACTTGAAATTTTGCAGACTCATAGTAAACATGTTAAGGTAGAACACATTGAAATTTCATACAATTTGGAGTTCGGAAAGTAAGGAAAAAGATGAACACAATCTGACTGAACTGCAGGAGTTATATAAAAAAATCTCAGTAGTATGGTCAACTTAGAAAATTCACCAAAAATTCATTGTAAGTCCAATTGACATGAAATCAGTTTTGAAACAACCATTTCAAATGCATAATTCAATATACATAAAAATCAGAGGTTAAATGATTCAAATAGGATTTCAAATCTCAACAGAAAATCAGATGATACATTCAAAATGCTGGAACTTTCCCAAATGCAGACCAAATTTGGAAAAATCACCGAAAATTCACTTTACTTCAGAATAAGATGAAACTTTCCAGATCCTTTATTAACTAACAGAAAAAAAACATATCAAAATTTCAGGATATTTGAAGATCATTAAGTAGGGTAAAACAAATACCAAAGAGAGCTGTGCAGCAGGCAGTTTCTGCAGAATTCCAAAAGAAGTTAGCACCTATCCATGACTTCTTGGATCAACAACTTATGGACTACAAGTTATGAGTATCCTAATATCTCTCTCTCTCTCACACACACACAGGGCAGTTTCTGCAATAGGCTTTGAACTTTTCTCAGATGTTAATCATCAAGGATAACAATCAATTTTGAAAATATATGCAGACATCAAAATCAAAAGGCAACATAAGAGGCAATTTGATGTTTATACGATGAACTCTCCTTCATACCATCCCATCATTCAAGCTCCACAACATAAATTACACTAAAAAGAAACTCAGCTGAAGTCAGACACAACTCAAGCCAATTGGACCTGAAACATGATAAAGCAATTTGTAAAGCTATGCTTACATGGACTCATCATCTGGGTGGGCAACAACCAGCAATGCAGTTCTCTTCTTGGCACTACCACTTGATATCAACAACACATTATAGTAAACCAATAGTAAAAAAAAAAAAACACTCTGTAAAATACAAACGCTCGTGCAGAACACCCACCATTATTAGAATCATCCAAGATAGCGCCCTTGGAAGGTGAGTATGAACCATGGAGAATTTTGAACAGAGAAGCTATCCATATTACAATCACAGAACACCCCTCCCCCGCCTTCTACTTCCTCTCATCCCAGCCCAAATCTGCCAACGAACGCACACTCAACCTCGTTCACGGTCCTCTCCCCTGTGTAGCAATCCTGAGGATCCATCGACAGCAGACCCTGAGCCTTTTGTCCGCCTCACAAACAGCTATAAAGATGAAGACAAGACCTTGCTTATAAGTTATAACTCATACAAATATGATTGCAATTTCCAATGGCCAAGCTAAGTAATTAAATTGATCAAAATAGAGTGAATCAAAGTCTCAAAAACCTTGGAGTCCAGAATTGAAAACATGCATCACAGACTCGCTCCAAAGCAATATGATGTAGACATCTCAAACCTTTGTCAATTTACACCACCCACATTGTGATATAGACATCTTATTAGATGTACATACTTTGATATATATTTAAAGCCAAAAGTAGAATTGCTACGAAGAAAAAGAAGCTTGTAAAAATAAAATATATTGACATGTGACAGAAAAAGGCATAGCCACACTTGCACCCATTTTGGATATGAAGATCCACAATCTGCATAGGACTTGTTTGCAGATTGATGCAGCAAAAACTCCAACCTCTTGTGCGGACCTGTTCAGAATTGAAAAAGATACAATATGCTCTTATCATAATGTGACAGAGATTTAAGACTAACAAGATCAATCAAAATAAATAAATAAAACAATTGTATATTGGATAGACTGGACTACTTGGATGAACAGAGCTCATTGTTTATGTATTAATTCAAATGGTACATGATAACTAGCTAATCAACCATCGGTGAGGCATTTTAACAAACATTTGCTGTACAAAACTTAGCACCTATTTGACGATAAGCTATATGAACATAACTAAGCAAACTACACTCTACCCATTGTCAGTATGCAAATGAATAACTCGTAATTGACAGAAAGTAGAGATTTTTGTAAGAGAAGGGATATTCCAGTCCACAAAAATGAGTCCGAACATATAAATTGTATAGAGTTTATAGAACCACAAACATGACTTAGCAATAACGAAAAGCAAGCAAAGTAAAAGAAGAAGTGAACAACGCACCTAAGTAGATCTCTCCAAAGGATCCACTACTGTTCTTCCAGCCCTGTAATCTGTACTTACGTCCATCCATTTGTTACTCATACTCAAGGTCTTGTCTTCTGGGTATAGTGAGCAGAGACGGCTTCAGAGCTGGAGACAGTACAACGATGACGAATCGGAGTCCAGCTCAAAACGATTTGAAGAACACCCATAAAGTTTAAGCAAATTTTATTCAAAGGTTATAGCTAACAAACACCCAAATCGAATTAAAGAATAAACCAATAAGGTAATCCAAAAACCCAGTACCAGATCCCTAAACCTGAGTAAAATTCAATTCCATTTCAGTCACCTCCAACGTGTAAATCAACAAAATCCCTAATGCCCCAATTTAATTTCAAAGAAGATTAGCAAAACCCCCAAATCAATATCCCAACAAAACCCTAAAATCCAAAACGAATCGAAGTCGAAACCCTAAGAGGAAGAACGAGCTTACCATGCAATTAACAATACTGAATACTTCGGACTCCAGCTCTTGAAATCGAAGAACTCCAGTTTTGGGAAAACCTGGTTCGGGGAGTGCAGAGGAATCTTCTGTCTTTTCTTATGGAAATGAATCAAGGGAATCTAGGTTGGGTTGCTGGTAATGGATGGGATGTTGCTGGTTTGTTCCTCTGGGTTACCTAAGGTTGCTGCTAGGTCGAGAGAGAACTAGGTGCGAGAAGGTGTTTTTGATTTTTTGACCGAGTGTGGGAAAAACATGGACATGTTAAGGCAAATTGATGATAAGTTTACATGGTAACAAAAAACAATTTTTGGACACACATGGTGAAGTAATTTCTCCGTTTCATTCAGACAACATAAATCTGTCGTCTTATTTTTTCAATTGAAAGTGAGAATCTCTCGGTTTATTCATACGACAGTTATCTGTCGTCTGAATTTTTCAAAGCAAGAAAAACTAAAACAGTATGGATTCTCATGCTATTCAGACAACAGAATTAATTTATATGTTGTCTAAAGAAGTTTAAAAAATTCAGACGACAGAAAACAAGAATTATGTCGTCTGAAGTGTCGTCTGAAGACATTATTGGCATAGTGATGTTGTAATGCTACTATCATTTTTCAATGGTGACGCCTAATCCCATAGGCATAATTTTGCCACCTTCAGCATGAGACTTCATTTCCATATTTCTTGGTTAGCCGAATGATCTATTGGCCAATGGAGACTTCAATATCCAAATTCACAAGAGTTTTGAAATCTACCAGTACAAATGCAAAGGGGAAGAAAATTCTACAAGAACAAAGATACAACAAAATATTAGTATTTGAAATAAAAACTAAAAACAACAATGTATTGCTGCGCTGCAAACATGGCACTCTTTATTAACTTGATAATAAAAAATAAGCAACTTACAAATCTACTGACATAGGTATAGAAAGCTACTATAACAGACGTACAAAGCCACTGGACCAGTAATAAAAGGTTACTGACATAGGTACAGAAAGCTACTATAGAACATTTACAAAGATACTGGACCAGTAACAAAAAGCTATTGATAAAAATCTACTGACATAGGTACATAAAACTACTATAACACATGTACAAAACTACTAGACCAGTAATAAAAAGCTACTGACACAGATACTGATTGCACAAAACCAACTGATTATACATGCTGATAGTGTAACACAAATTCCAAACAAGAAATAATAGAGATACGAAATCACAACAAGAAGAAAATTGAATTTCATTCAGAATCATGCTTTTCCAATTTGATAAGCTATTGACAAAAGACCAATTGAAATGAATCAAAATGAAAACTGAAAAGTTACTGACATCATATTGAAAGGATACTAACATACGGATAGAAAGCTATTATCACTGTGTTGAAAAGCCACTAGCACAATTATAGAAAGCTACCGACTGCAACAAAAAATGAAAGAATTTTTGGAATAACAAAGATATGACAAAGATCAGTAGACAGGCTTGAATGAAAACACATGAATCGATCAACTAGATTATCAGTTTCTAGTTTTGACATGAATGAAAACATATGGAGTAACTAACAAAAATACACAGTATGTTTGTTTGACGATCATAGTAGTTTTACAAAAGTATGCTAGTAGCATTTTCAAACAATATTAGTAGCCTTTTTTTGCAGTAATCATTATCTAGAAAAAACAGATAAACTAATAATAGGTTTGCTTGACAGTAATAGTAGCCTTTTTAAAACTGTTCGAGTAGCAATTCCAGGGAATATCAGTATCTCAAAATCAAAAATAAATAAAACTCATGAATGTCAATCTTACATACTAATCACAAGCATTCTTATTTACCATGTCAAAATCAAAACACAAAATGAAACTCTTTGTTTAGTTCTTACTTGGATGTGCTATGTCTCTCCTTTGCTTCATGTGTGTTTTGGGCCCTGTTAATTGTGTTTTTATACATGTTTGTTAAGCTAACATTTGATCAGTATATGTTTCTCAAGATTGGATCCATTATATGTTTAAAAGGTATTCTTGAATTGCTTTGGTCTTTAGATATGGTTGGTATGATTTGTTTGGCATGGGTCTTTTGATAAAGCTCTTATTCACAGAAGAAAGAGGACAAAATACTATGACTTATTCTCTAAATTACTCTCACTCATTAACAATTAGCTTAGCTATAACCACATCACATGACTCGTGAATATCATTAAATTCCACAATTCAGAAGCCTCAATTAATAACTTTTCCTAAATCTCACCTTAACATTCATACTGGACCAAGGCGTAGACTGTTGGGCAAAACCCAAACTAAGAGAACAAACCCTCGTCACTAGCTATTACCACGCATAGACTGAATATCATGGAATTCCACAATTCAAATTCTCCAATTGATTCCAGTTAATGCTTTCTACTTCAATTTTAACAAGTTTCGCAAACAAATAGAAATCCCTAATCCAATTTCAACAAAAATACCAAAAAGATTGAGCATAGCTTACACTGTAGGTGACGTCGGGCCTTTTCTGACTGGCTGAGCAGTAAGATACTCGAATCTGCCTCCGGTGGCAGAATATCCACAAAAGCATTAGAGTGGTGGTGCAAGGCCACTGACGCCGACGCTTCATATGCTACCGGAAGATCACGATCATCCAGCTGTAAATCTAGCCTGAAGATCTCGATATTCACAGAGGACCTGAAGGACAAAATCAACTGCTCCCTCCATCGTCCCGGCAGCCATGTACGGCGCGTCAACCGCCACCGACACCGATCTGTTCACACAAAGCTCAATTATTAGAGAAATCAAGAAATATAGGTGGATGGATCTGGTAATTGGGAATCTGGCTTTTTCTAGAGTTTGGTTTTGAACCTGATATCCCAAAGCATTCTCGACGGTGCACAGGCGAAGTCGCGCGATCGAGCAATTGGATGCCGACGGAGACAGGATGATGCGCCGGCAGAGACGCACGGTCCTTCCAGCAAAAAGTTGTGAGAGAGAGAGAGAGAGAGAGAGAGAGAGAGAGAGAGAGAGCAATTTGTTTTTGAAAAAAATCAGCTCTGTCAAGAAAATAGAGAGGCAGAGAGAGAGATAAGGGTAAAAATAGGTATAGCATAAAAAGGAGCTAATGGTTTTGAGTCCTAAAGTGGCCTTATGTGTACAAAAAAATTTAGATGGCTTTATGACTAATGTAAGTTTCAAAATGACACTTATATCTAATTTTCTATACTTTCTTTCCATTTGGTGCAATTGAGGTCCACTATTCGGGCACTTAGGGATGACCGCCCCTAGTCCTTTGGCATCCCTATTCAAAAAGGGGGAGAAATATGATGTTAAATGTGATGTGTGATCTTTTGGATTTGTTCTATCTTGTGTATTTTACCAATTATGTGATAAGTGTTTCAGGAAAAGTATGGATGATGAGTTGTAATGTCTCTCCTGTACTTGTTGAGGGGGAGAGTTTGTCTCTGGTTAATGTGTTTTGCATAGGAATTCCAAACGGGGAGATTCTACGTACAAGTATTGGTATTCCCATACAAAACGGGAAGTGTCGTACAAACTGATCCAAGAGAATCTCAGGTAAATGCATCCATTCATACATGCATAAATTTGGTGTTAATCTAGGAAGGTATCGTTGGGGTTAATGAGTTTAATATCTTTTATTTATTTGAAGATATTTTTCTGTGTGTGAAAGTGGGTAATTGATTTCCTAAATATTTTAGGGTTGATGTCTTTGATTGGTCATCTTTAAAACAAAAGATAGTTTCCTTGTAGAAGGGGTATTAGGGTAGAAATATATTTGTTTGTGTTGGGGGACGGCACCTATTCATATATATTGAAAAAGAGGGACGGTGATAGGGGAGAAAAAGCAAGAATCAGTTTGGAGGTCTTGCATGCTTGAGATTGATTTTGTCATAAGAGTCAAAGGCATTTGTTCCATGCTTAAGTGTCTGGTCTTGTTTTTCATATGCATAAATTCTCTTAAGATCAGTAGAGAAGCTGTGAAGAAAATAGAGCGATATTCGGCGATCGTTCAAGAGAAGAAGGAGTTCAAGACGGAAGACAAACTTCGTATTAGATTTTGTCTAATCATTGTAGCCGTGCTAGTGCTATTCGAGTTTGTAAAGAACATATCCTTCATCATAAGTTAATTCTTATTTTTGAGTTCTCAAGAGTAAGAGTCTCGCTGTGTTTTTATTCTTTTAATCTCATATTTGAGGTTTTGACTGCGTAACCAAAATCTGGTGTTCTATTTGTTAATTTTGGTTTCTACTGCCCAGTAAGGATTGATACGTGACTTGCAATCCCCAGTTTCCAGAAAACACATTCTGTCCTTGTATTTTCAACATGTTTCCCAACAACAAAGTTTGTGATGTCTTAATAGACATACCGCCACAGGGAGACTCCGAATGCTTTGATGATGATGGACGACCCAGAAGAAGTGGAACGCTTTGGACTGCAAGTGCTCACAGAACAACGGCAGTAATTGACTCTGGGGTTCTGTCCTTGGCTTGGGCAGTAGCTCAACTTGGATGGATTGCTGGCCCAGTTGTCATTCTCTTGTTCTCTTGGGTGACTTACTACACTTCAACTCTGCTCTCCGATTGCTATCGCAACAATGATCCTGACACCGAAAAAAGGAACTACACATACATGGATGCTGTTAAATCCAACCTAGGTGGTGCTAAGGTCAAGATTTGTGGAGTTGTTCAGTACTTGAACCTAGTTGGAAGTGCCATTGGATACACTATAGCAGCATCTATAAGCATGATGGCAATAAAGAGATCAAACTACTTCCGCAAGAGTGGCGGGAAAGATCCATGCCATATCAACAGCAACCCGTACATGATTGCTTTCGGCATCATGCAAATCGTATTGTCGCAGATTCTAAACTTCGACCAGTTGTGGTGGCTCTCCACTGTTGCGGCGGTTATGTCATTCACTTACTCCACAATTGGAATAGGGCTTGGAATTGCCAAAGTTGCAGAAATCGGAACCATCATGGGAAGTATGACTGGAATAAGCATTGGAAGTGTGACTGAAACCCAAAAGATGTGGAGGAGATTCCAAGCACTTGGTAACATAGCTTTTGCCTACTCTTTCTCTCTTATTTTGTTGGAAATTCAAGACACAATTAGATCACCACCATCTGAAGCCAAGACAATGAAGAAAGCCACAATAATTTGCGTTGCAGTTACACATGCTATGTGGCTGCTTGGACTATGCTGCTTTTGGAGACTTATCCCCTGGGAACTTGCTCACTGATTTTGGCTTCTACAACCCTTATTGGCTCCTAGACATTGCCAACGTTGGTATAGTTGTCCACATTGTTGGCGGATACCAAGTCTTTTGTCAACCCTTTTTTGCCTTTGTTGAGAAGTCAATAGTCGGAAAATACCAAGATAGTAATTTCATCACAAGAGAAATCTGGTTTTGGCCACTGCAAACTGAGCCTTTTGAGATTGTTGTGGAGGACTTCCTTCGTGATTGTAACCCCTATGATATCTATATATGCTCCTCCCCGTTCTTCAACCATGTGCTTGGACTTCTCGGTGCTTTGGGATTTTGGCCTCTCACAGTTGACTTCCTAATAGAGATGTATATTGTGCAGAGGAGGATACCAAAGTGGAGTAAAAGGTAGATTTGCCTCCAATTTCTAAGTGTTGTTTGCTTTATAACAAGCATAGCAGCTGCTGCCGGCTCCATTGCTGGTGTGATTCTTGACCTCAAATCCTACAAGCCGTTCAAGACCAGTTACTAATGCATCAAGAGTTATCCGGTTTAATTAAAGGGAAGAAGTCAGGAATGGTCACTGAGTTTTGACATATTCGACACTTAACTCACTGTATTTTCAACAATATCACATAACTCACTCAATTTTGAAACCGTCTATCACATAACTCACTACCGTCTACATGGTCATATTTTAAAGGGTATTTTCGTCTCTTCTCTATCTTAAACCTTTATCTTATTTTTTCTTTAAACATTTTTTTCTTCTTCCCTCTCTCTCCTCCCACCTTTTCTCTCTCTGAAACTCCTTCACTTTCTCTCTCTAAAACTCATCCTCACTCTCCGGAAGGTCCTACACCTCCCACTCCTCCTCCACCAGCTTCACCTCCTCCACTTCCAGCTTCTCCACCCCCTCCGCCGGCGTTTTCTTCACACACGTCGCCTCTCCCCCGCACATGAGCCTCGCCAGATCCTCCCCGTCGGCTCAGTCCGTCCGGCTCTCTCTCCACGACCGCCCTACCTCCCCCAGCCGCTCCATCTCCGTCTCGCCCCACACCCACAACAATACTTGTCTAATGAATCTGTTGTAATTCGGTGCACAGCAACCAAACACAGAAAGCATGAATAAGGGAGGGGGGAAAAAGGAAGAAGAAGATCTGAGGACACAACTCCCAAAGGAAGAAGAAAAAAAAAAAAAACCCAAACAGTGATTTAACGGAAAATTAACCCAAAAAAAAAAAAAAAACTGAGAACACAACACCCAAACAGTGATTTAACGGATAATAAACGATGTTAGACGATAGTGAGTTATGTGATAGACGGTTTCAAAATTGAGTGAGTTATGTGATATTGTTGAAAATACAGTGAGTTAAGTGTCGAATATGTCAAAATTCAGTGACCATTCCTGATATTTTCCCTTAATTAAAATTAGCAGTTCATTTCCTCATTAATTTGCACATGCAATACTATCATCAACACAAGATATGAATAACTTTGATTAATTTGTCAAATAAAATAGTACTCAAACAGCAATGGCCCAATAACTATTTTGGGAGACGAAGTTGTTGCTAATTTTTTTTTTTGGTTTAATTAAGAAGATTCATTTCCCAACCATTGCTTGGTCCTCTTGAACCCAAATAAGAAATGTAGGAACCATAATAGGGAGGGAAGCGGTCTTTGCATGGATAATGTGATTAAGTTTGTCAAATATAAAAAATATATATAAGTTAGTAATGGAATAATATTTGCCAACAAGGTTCCAATAAGACATTTCTTATGCAAATACAACCAAAATAAAAGAAATTGAAATTTAGATGCTAAGCGCCGCTAGGTTTTTGCGCCGCCTCAAAACGCTTTTTGCGCCTATATTCATCGGGATCTGATGATTCAAGGGAATGTGTAAGTCTAGAACTGCAGGGGAATTGTCTGTAATGAAACTCAGAGAGCGTTGGTTGACTTGGTTCAGTTAAAGAAGCCTAACTTGATCTTCTTGGCTGAAACCCTAGCACAACCAAAGCATATCACGTCTCTGGTCAACAAGCTTGGATTTGCCGGTCATATATGCTTTTCACATGAAGAGGGTTCTCAAGGTCTTGCTCTGTTGTGGAATAGTGAGATTCATGTTGATCCTCGCTCAAAGTCTCCTCATCACATTGATGTTGAGGTTGGTGAACCAGGGGAACCTACCTCGTATCGCTTTACTGGTGTCTATGGATATGCTGCACGGGGAGAGAGAAACCGAACATGGGAGTTGATTCGTGCCCTAGCTGCTGAGAACTGCAGATTGCCATGGCTCATGGCTGGAGACTTCAATGAGATTATGAGCCAAGCTGATAAGTCTGGGGGTGCGCCTAGGGCTTATGCACCCATGAATGCATTTAGGCAAACAATGATGTCGTGTGGATTGCATGATATGGGATTCATTGGATGCAAATACACGTGGTCTAACAAATTTACTAAAGAACGACTGGATAGGAGCTTTCAGTCTATGGAATGGCGAAATCTCTTCCCTTCTAGCAGAGCTCTTACTCTCCCGCCAAATGAATCAGATCATTGCCCTATTCTTGTGGAGGTGAGAACAGATAGAACTAGAGGACATAAGCCTACTCGCAGATTTCGTTTTGAGGAGATGTGGCATGGCAAGGCAGAATGTACTGCAATAATCCAGCAACAGTGGGCTTCTCCAACTACTGGCAATATGCTCCATCAGGTTAGCCGGAAGATTTCTGCCACTGGTAAGCAATTGCTTCAATGGCATGTCATAGAGTTTAACAAGCAGAATTCTGAATTACGAGCAATTAGGGCAAGGTTGGAGGACATTATGCGTCTGCCTTTCTCTCCAGAGCAATATGAGGAACAACGTTTGCTGCATGTAAAGCATAGTCAAATCCTCTCCCAGCAAGAGACTTATTGGAGACAACGCTCTCGTGCGGTTTGGTTAAAGGATGGGGATAGGAATTCTGCATTCTTTCATCGTAAGGCCTCAAATCGACGAAGTAGGAACTGCATCAAGGGACTTCTTGATGATCAAGGTGTATGGTAGGTTGATCCTGACATCGTTAAAAGCATGCTACTGGAGTATTACCAACAAATTTTTGCCTCGGAGGAAACAGATGATTATGCATTATCTACTATATTTAGAGCAACTCCTATGAAAGTTATGCCTCATATGAATAGGGAGTTGTTGCTGCCCTATACTGATGGAGAAATCAAAGATGCACTTTTTCAATGCACCCTTCCAAAAGCCCGGGGCCTGATGGTATGTCACCCTTCTTCTATCAAAAGTATTGGAACATTGTTGGCATGGATGTCTGCATAGCTATTCGAAACTTTCTTGAAACAGGAGAGATTTGGGAAGCATCTAATTTTACTCATCTTTGTCTTATACCTAAAATCAAGCATCCCACAGCAGCTGCTCATTTTAGATCTATAGCATTATGCAATGTTCTTTACAGGATTAGTTCCAAAGTGGTTGCCAATAGGCTCAAAAGATGGCTCCCCGAAATTATCTCTCCACTACAGAGTGCATATGTACCTGGAAGATTGATATCTGACAATACTCTAGTGGCTACCGAAGCAGCCCATTTTATGTATAAACTAAAAACTCAAGCGGAAGGCTTCCTTTCTCTTAAGCTTGACATCTCCAAAGCCTATGATAGGCTTGAGTGGGCGTTCTTGCAGATGATGCTAACCAAGTTGGGTTTTGATGTACAATGGGTAAATATGATCATGAACTGTGTCAAGTCTGTTACATATGGCATTCTTGTTAATGGTGAACAAACTGAAGTAATTACTCCAACTCGAGGAATCAGGCAAGGGGATCCGCTCTCACCATATTTGTTCATATTATGTGCAGAGGGCCTCTCTACTCTCTTATCTCAAGCAGTTGCAGCAGGGACCATTCAGGGTTTAAAAATGAGTCCAAGAGCTCCCACATTGCATCATCTTTTCTTTACTGATGACAGTTTTCTTTTTGGAGCAGCTACTATAGAAGAGTGTCAAACTATTCGAGGAATTCTCAATATTTATGAAAAAGCTTCTGGTCAGAAGATTAATTTCCAGAAAAGCAGTGTGGTTTTCAGCAAGAATGTGTCTATGGATGTTCAAACCCATCTGGCTGGCATCCTTGAGGTTCAAAGAGTGAATGAGCATGATCGCTATTTGGGTCTCCCATTGAGAGTGGGCAAGTCCAAAACTGCCAATTTTCAATACATAAAGGAAAAGATGACAAAGAAGCTAGTCAATTGGAAATCCAAAATCCTGAGTAGTGCTGGGAAGGAGACACTCATCAAGGCTGTGGCTCAAACCATGCCTCTCTATACTATGAACTGTTATCTGCTACCAAAGGGCTTGTGTGATGATCTGCATCAACTGTGTGCCTCTTTTTTCTGGGGAGACACAGATGACAAAAAGAAGATTCATTGGAGAAGTTGGGAACGGTTATGCTTCACCAAGCAGGAAGGAGGTATTGGTTTTAAAAATTTATACGCTTACAATTTAGCTATGTTAGCTAAACAATGTTGGAGAATTGTATCTCATCCCCAGTCCCTTATTGCTCAATTGTTTAAAGCTAAATACTTTCCCAATTGCTCTTTTTGGGAGGCGGAGCTAGGTGAAGCCCCATCTTTCTCCTGGAGAAGCATCCTTGAGGCTAGGCTGGTCCTCAAGGCGGGCGTTAGGTGGAGAGTTGGAGATGGAATGAAGATTAATGTGTGGAACGATAATTGGATTCCTAACTATCCTCAATATTTGATTCGTCGTCCTCATGAAACTATCATTGAGAGGGTGGCAGATCTTATAAACCAACAAGATAGGTCTTGGATCCCAGCCTCTGTACATTATCTCTTCCCCCCAGAAATAGCTTCACAGATTCTAGCCATACCACTGAGTAGACGGACCTCTCATGATAGACTTTGTTGGAAGCCAGAACCGAGAGGTATGTTCACCATCAAAACAGCATATTGGATTGCCCGAGAACATGTATTAGGCAGTGCCTTGGCTACCCCGTCAACTGGAGACCCTTTTCGACCATTATGGAGTAGATTGTGGAAAGCCAAAGTACCAGGGAAAGTTTAAATATGTGTGTGGAGAGCATGTCAAAACTTGCTGCCTACTAGAGAACGATTAACCCTCAAGGGATATACAGGGGATCTCAATTGCTTGCTCTGCCAGCACAGAATTGAGGACACAACTCACCTTTTCTGTAAGTGTCCAGTAGCCATTAATATCTTCTCTAAGTCACCTTTTCATTTGCAAAACTCTCTACAAACTGCTATGCCTTTCAAAGAGTGGATGCTTGAGAGAGCTTGTCATCTCAAGAATGATGTTTTTGACAAGTTGCTTATCACTATTTGGTCTTTATGGAAAAACCGGAATTCAAAGCTGTGGGACAATCACTCAAGACCTGCTGCAGACCTCTTTCTTAGTTCAATGGCTTGGCTTGAAGAATTTCAAAAAGCCTAAATGTCGAATATTGCTAAACAGTCTCTGGTTAAAGCACGTTGGACACCGGCGTCGAGCCCCTTCCTAAAGCTCAATGTTGATGGGGCTTTCCTACCATCGGTCAACCATGGTGGAGTTGGGGGCATTATTCGTAATGCAGAGGGACATTTTGTGGCTGCCTTTGCACAGCCCGTGCACCATGTATCTTCTGCCAAACAGGTTGAGTTATTAGCCATCCGAGCTGGGCTAGATTTGTTGCAGCAATTTCAACTGCCTCCAACAGTGATCGAAACTGACTGCCTAAGTGCTGTGCAAGACATCCAACATCAGGCCTCTGATCATTCTGTTTTTGGTAATATACTTGATGACATTCTTGTGGGAATGAATAAATGCCCGGGTGTCCAAATCACTTATTCTTCCAGGAGCTGCAATCAAGTTGCACATCAATTAGCCAACATTGGCTTTGAAGCTAGTTGTAATGAAACTTGGACTATGCAGGTTCCAGATTGTATTTCGGATGTAGTCAACTATGATTGTAATCCCTTAAATTCTTAATGAATTTCTGTTCTTTAGTTCAAAAAAAAAAAAAAAGACATTTCTTATTAACCGTTTTGTAAATCAATTAAGACAATTCAATATTTCCGACTAACATTATATTGAGCTACAAAGTGAAATGTACGAACTAATAAAAGGGAACAAAAGATGCCCTTTGGATGGATTATGTGAAACCCCTTTGCTATTCTTTCATATATTTGTGATGTTTTCGCACGGTCACCAAGGACAATGCTATGATCCAACATGTCTGAGTCGCATAATACTCTATGCACCGGAAGCATAAATTTGTTTCCTTTTTTTTTTTTTTTTAGTGCTCTACAATTAAGATGATTCAACTTTCGACTTTTGCAAATAGAGTTAAGCCGACCTAGCAAAGCTCTCTGCTAGGGTTTGTGGTGCAGCGGCTCTCTTGGTCGTCGTCACCTATACCTACTCCATCCATGGAGAAATTTTCAGGCTTCGGCCTCTTCATTTTTACTTTCGTTGTCTTCGGAGGTAGTGCCTCTTTAGAGAGAAGTTTGGGCGTTGCTGGGGCGGTGTCGGGGGGCCAATTTTCTTTTGGTACGGGTTCGGAGGTAGGCGGCTATTACTGAGAGGAGTGGGATCTGGGTAGATGCTACAGCTTTCTCAATGGGTTGCCTCTTCTCGGCGGGGCTGCTGATGCGGGGGCGAATCAATGGGTGCGGAAAGGGGTCTTCCTCTGGCTGGATTGCGTGTCGGTGTGGGTGTTGTGTCCCACTAGTAGAGCTTCGCTTTGTGGTGTTGGTGATGGGTCCCCGACGTTCTTCGATGCCAAGTTTCTGGTGGGGTTTTCAAAGGTGAAGGACGCATAGTGCAGGATGACGTTGATTCAGTCTGGTGGTGGTCGTACCACAGGTCAATTGGTGGTGCAGATCTGGCTCTGGATTGGGTTGAGGCTCTTCCCTATGCAGAGTTCGTCGTCAGTCAGATTTGGAGTCCAAACTGGCCTTCTCAAAAGATGCTGGCATGCGCAGTTCGGCGTAGTCAGAAGCAAATTGTCGGATTTACTTGGAGTACTCCAGGTAACACATGGTGCTGGGCTTGGAGGAAGGGTCTACATCAGATCCGAATATGGGTTCCAGGTGGGTCTTGGACCCGACCCAGGATCTTGTCACAACTTTTCTATTGGGTTCCCTTCCAATTATTGCACTGGCTTTGGGATCCTGATGTTTATTTGTATTGGGTTGAGGACTCAAGATTATGGTATTTGTTCGAAAGGGATCGTATGCCAACACGGCCATGTTCTGACACCCTTGGCCGGCTTAGATCTTTTGATAGAAGATTGCCCTCTGTTCTTTCTCATATTGACTTTTGTCATTATGTGAGTTGGATATGCATGGGTAGTCATACCATCGACTACAACATTCACTACACGGCAGCATTTTGTAGTGGTAAAACAACGCTTGCGCTATTGCTATATTCCTATTTTCTTGTATTTTTGATGCAATTGTTGCGCCTTTTTTCTTCTTCAGAAAGTTTGTACCTTGAAATTATTTTTAATTATCAATAAAGTCTGACCTCCTTCAACTCAAAAAAAAAAAAACTTTCGACTTTTGCACTCTAAAAGTGAAATCTGAAATGTAAGAAGTAGAACCATAGAACCAAACGAGGGAGGAAGCTATTTGAACTTAATTATGTAATTAGTTCTGTCCAGTATATGCAAAGAAAAATAGTAGTAGAAATTTGCAGATGACAATTTCATTGGGAGAGATTGTTCCTTGGAGTTCTTTTGGTCCATCTTTTCGAGCTCCAAAATAAATTGTAAGGACTAAAAGCATATAGAAGTCGTCCTTTGGTTAGATTATAGAGTAAAAGTTATAAATGGTCTATGTGATTTGAAGTGATGCCCAATATTAATTTTGTGGTTTTAAAAAATTGATCAAATTTGGTCGAAAAGCTAATTTGACAAAAAAAATTCCATATTCAAGTCTTGTGTAAATCCAAGTTTGGCATCTAAAAAAAAATATAAAACAAAAAAAAATGCTAGAAATTTCATAGGAAATCAAATATATATATACAAATCATATCCAGAGCGGAGCTCTGCTTTGAAATTAAAGTGTGAAGTTCGAGTTTTGGGTCACTTTTCGGTCGCATATCCATATCTGGACCGTTCAGTTTTTAGGTACTAGTGTATAGATCATCTCTGCAAATTTTTAGCCAAAATGATGATCGTTAAGGCATTGATAACTGCCTTAAAGCTAGACGGTCCGTCCATTGGTTTAAGCTAGTTAGATACCTTAACGATCATCAATTTGGCTGAAAATTTGCAGAGATGATCTATACACTGGTACCTAAAAACTGAACGGTCGAGATGTGAATATACGACAGAAAAGTGACCAAAAACTCGAACTTCACACTTTAATTTTAAAGCGGAGCTCCGCTCTGGATATGATATATATATATATATATATATATATTTAAATCAAAATTCCATAGCCTCCTAATTTCATTTTGAGTGGTTCTATTCAAACTTCCACATTTGCTATATAGACCTCTATGTCAAAAAACTATCATTAAACTTTCAATTTTGCCCTTTTCTTTTATGTACATGCATTTTTTTGGGTCTGTACATCTATCCTTCTTCAACCTGTCCAGCACCTACCTACACCTCCGATCACACTTCTACAACCAAGGTCGGCGTCGTCAGATCTCACCCTCAAATTATGCCCTTCCTGTCTTGCTTGTACATAGTAGACGAGGGCTAAATTTCCCAAACAACTATTCATGTTGTTGATTCAATATATACCTAGACCTGACCATCAATTAACCTCGTGTTGCAAGACTGTAAGCAAAAGACTGTAAGTAAACTTTTCAGTTTTGTTGTTTACAGTTTACAATTAAAATGAAAAGGAAGAGGTAATCGATACTAATTAACGTGATGAATACTCAATTCTTTAATTCCACCTTCAAAGAGAGACGCTAAAAAAAAAACAATGATAATGGACAAATCATTTAATAGATATGATTCAAAGAATTCGATGCAAACTTCAATACCTGAACTAGAAACCCACAAGCCCCTAAAGTCTTTTAGTGAAGAAACGATGATCATCTTTTTTTAAGCTTTCTAGAGGGATAAAATGGGAATTAAATTTTTATCAAAAGTAATAGAGGTCTAAATAGCAAATATAGAGGTATGAATAAAACCACTCTTTCATTTTTCGGACTTAATTTTTTTTTTTTTACTTTTTTAAATTAAAATGACAAATATATCCTTTCACTTGAGGAAGTTTTTGTCAATAATAGCATTTGGACCAGTAGTTATTAGTTTCGCAAACCATAAGAGTGAAATTAAATATTTTTAAATCATAAGGAATATTTATAACTTTTACCCTAGATTATATGAAGCATTGCACCCTTCTATAGCACTATGTATTCTTGAAAAATGACACTTTCTTAAAATTTATGATTCTTTTCACGGATGCTAATTAAACACAATTTGTGGCCTAGCGAGTAAGAATCGGAGAATAATATAAGCACAAAAGTTCTACAAAGTCCTTGAAATCTCTTGTTTTACCTCTTAGGTGGCTCTCTGAGGAAAACAAGTTTATGTATGGTACCTGGAAAAGGTTGTAACAAGTTCAAGTTGAATCAGATGCCGGAAATCATTGGGAGAATTGTGAGGTTCTTTTCATGATGACCTAAAAGTGGGGATGTTTGGTTCTGTTCTGATACTTCTTTAGGGAGAAGATGTGTAGGCGGCCAAATCAACTTTTTTTTTTTTTGATAAAATGGGGGCAGAAGGTCCAGAAGTAAAAGAAAAAAAAAGTTTTATGGTGGGGGGGGGGGGGGGGGGGGAATAAAGGTATGTTAAAGGTCTATTGGGGTAATAGATGTCTATTTGGGAGCAATAAATGTTTTGAATTGATGTAATCTCCTCATTTTTTCCTTAATCAAAGTTTTATTTGTATAATTTTAGAGAGATTAGTTCCCATTCCGGTGACCCAAAGTTCTATAGGGGACAATAAACCTCTCCATCCCCCCATGAGATCTTTGAAGACCTCTTCGGGAGCCTCCGGAGAGGTTTCATAAACTTTTATTGCCCCTCAATAAAAGTCTATTGGGGGGCAATAAAGGTTTATTGCGGGAGGGGGCAATAAACCTCTCCGATGATCTACAAGATCTCCGACGACCTCTTTGTGGACCTCCAGCTAGGTTATCAGAGAAATCCAATGGTCGGTGACCAGATTTCGGTGACCAGTGACTGGAATTCGGCAGCCAGTGACGGGACTCTAGCGAAGTCTCCTATGACTTCTCTCTCTCTCTCTCTCTCTCTCTCTCTCTCTCTCTCTCTCTCTCTCTCTCTCTCTCTCTCTCTCTCTCTCTCTCTCTCTCTCTATGTAACAAAAGGGTCTCAAAAAAACAAAAAACTTAATTGAGTATTAGAGAAGACCTTATTAAAGTCTTTATAGATAAAGGGGAGTTAAAAAAAACTTAATGGGGTTAGAATTAGGGTAAATGGACAAAAACCCTTTGATTAGTTGTAATATAACAACCTTTGCTGACAATATTGGAAAGTTTCTCTTTTTTTTTTTCTTTTTTTTTGTCTTTTGTAGGGTAATTAATATTTTTCTTGACCGTTTTGAATTTTGAGCTCCAAGTGAAATATAGGAACTAAATGGGGAGGGAAGTGGCATTTGTATTATTATTAATTTTTCTATCGGGAATGAGGTAGAAGTGATCTATACATTATGACCTAAAAACTGAACGGTCGAGATTTAGATATAAGATCGAAAAGTGAGTATATTCAAGAAAATCCTTAGATTTTAAAATCTAAGGAGGTCCTTAATTAGCATAAAAAGATTATGTATATATACACACACACACACATAGATAATATTACATATTGAATTCACTAAACAGACGCTCGCTCCCCCAATTTGCTAGAAGCATCCAATTCAAATCATATTTCGATTTGGATTTTGGACTCCTATTCATTTAGGGTTTGTGTATCATTTTCATTTTATATAGAGACAATATTACATCGGTCACTCTCCCAGCTTAAGCATCGAATTCAAATCATATTTCGATTTGGACTCCTATTCATTTTGGGTTTGTTTTTCATTTTCATTTTCGGACTGGTTTCATTTCCATGTATGACTTCAATTAATACTCCTTTTAAGATTTTAATTTGGCTTCGTAGTCTATATATAAACACATCAAGCTTTGCATAATGCATTCAGTAAATTCAGAAGCTTTGTATTAGGCATTCAGTAAATTCCGAGACACTTCTTTCAATATCAGTGATAACAAGAAGCACATGTTTCCCAACAACAAAGTTTGTGATGTCTCAATAGACATACCGCCACAGGGAAACTCCGAATGCTTTGATGATGATGGACGACCCAGAAGAAGTGGAACGCTTTGGACTGCAAGTGCTCACATAACAACGGCAGTAATTGGCTCTGGGGTTCTGTCCTTGGCTTGGGCAATAGCTCAGCTTGGATGGATTGCTGGCCCAGTAGTCATTCTCTTGTTCTCTTGGGTGACTTACTACACTTCAACTCTGCTCTCCGATTGCTATCGCAACAATGATCCTGACACCGGAAAAAGGAACTACACATACATGGATGCTGTTAAATCCAACCTAGGTGGTGCTAAGGTCAAGATTTGTGGAGTTGTTCAGTACTTGAACCTAGTCGGAAGTGCCATTGGATACACTATAGCAGCATCTATAAGCATGATGGCAATAAAGAGATCAAACTGCTTCCACAAGAGTGGCGGGAAAGATCCATGCCATATCAACAGCAACCCGTACATGATTGCTTTCGGCATCATGCAAATCGTATTGTCGCAGATTCCAAACTTCGACCAGTTGTGGTGGCTCTCCATTGTTGCGGCGGTTATGTCATTCACTTACTCCACAATTGGACTAGGACTTGGGATTGCCAAAGTTGCAGAAACCAGAACCATCATGGGAAGTATGACTGGAATAAGCATTGGAAGTGTGACTGAAACCCAAAAGATGTGGAGGAGATTCCAAGCACTTGGTAACATAGCTTTTGCCTACTCTTTCTCTCTTATTTTGTTGGAAATTCAGGACACAATTAGATCACCACCATCTGAAGCCAAGACAATGAAGAAGGCCACAATAATTAGCGTTGCAGTTTCAACCGTTTTCTACATGCTATGTGGCTGCATGGGCTACGCTGCTTTTGGAGACTTAGCCCCTGGGAACTTGCTCACTGGTTTTGGCTTCTACAACCCTTATTGGCTCCTAGACATTGCCAACGTTGCCATAGTAGTCCACCTTGTTGGCGGATACCAAGTCTTTTGCCAACCCTTTTTCGCCTTTGTTGAGAAAGCAGCAGCCGAAAAGTACCCGGACAGTAATTTCATTACAAGAGAAATCAGGGTACGTGTCCCCTGTTTCTGCCACTGCAACATTAACCTCTTCAGATCAGTGTGGAGGACTGCCTTTGTGATTGTGGCCACTCTAATATCTATGCTCCTCCCGTTCTTTAACGATGTCGTTGGAATTCTCGGTGCTTTGGGATTCTGGCCTCTCACAATTTACTTCCCAATAGAGATGTACATTGAGCAGAAGAGGATACGAAAGTGGAGCAAAAGGTGGATTTGCCTCCAGATCCTAAGTGTTGTTTGTCTCATAATAACCATATCATCTGCTGCTGGCTCCATTGCTGGTGTGATTCTTGACCTCAAATCCTTCAAGCCATTCAAGACCAGTTACTAGTCACCTAAGAGTGATCCGGTTTAATTAAAATTAGCATTACAATTTCTTCATTGATTAGCAGTTCCTAGTTTTATTACATTTTGTTGTCTCAACTTTATAATGTAACTAGTTAAGGTTGTTTGACTTCTAGATTTTTATATTAATGATCAGTGTTGCATTGATATAGCAGCAGCAAATTTTTATACATGTGAGATTTTGGCCATGGAAGCTATGGTGTTTGCGGGTTGGGTCTTGGGTACGAAGCTACTTCAGAGACCTTGAGCTTGGTGAGGACAGAGTAAGCCAGCAGAGTCTGAGGTCAAAAGGGAAATGAAAATCTGCAAATATAGGCACAAAACTTTTTATTGTGAGATTTTTAGGGTTATCTCTATCAAAAAATATATATATATTTTAACTAACAAAACTACTTTTCATAATCATATAGAGGTTCGTTGGTGCCTTAATGGTTTTTTTTTTTTTTAATTATTATCATTTTTTTTAACACTGATGGTGATATTCACATTAGAATAATCTAGGAATGGGGTTGACAGTTTAAGAAAAGTCTCAAATTCGAATATCAATTATAAGAAAAGGCACAAATTCGAAGTACACCCGTTGCAAAAGAAAGTAACGTTTAAGTGTCCAAAAGAGCCCCCAAAAAATTTAAGCTTTTCTCGCTCCGGCCCAAATAACCACAACCACCTGTAGCAACATCTGTGTTGGAATGCTTGGACATTTTACGAGGAAACTTCAAAAGCTCGAGCCCTGTCTTACGGAAACTTCTTTCAAGCCCTTTCAAAACAGTAATATTGGTAATACATATGATCATCAACAACATCTCAAGAACCATGAGCGAAAGCGTTAGTAATGGAAATTAACTCAGCTTTCAAAGCAGACATGCGGGTAGTCAAACCAGTAATATTGTCACCTATGGTATCTTGAGTAACATGAGAGACAGCATTCTTAAGGCAAGCTATCCCCTTTTCCACAGCGATAATTGAACTCTGCAAGTCGCACAACATTGGATTCGAAGTTAAAGAAGCATCATCATGCAGACCAGAAGAGGCAACAGGGGCACTACTTGAAGAACGATTTGAGTTGGAAAATTTTATATGAGCATCACTCTTGACCTTATTGACACTGTCAACAGGCTCCGGAAGCTTCATAAACTTATCGTGCACTCGGAAAGAAACTCCTGCATCATGACCAATTTTGGTGATAAGACAAGGAAAGCCCAAACATGACTTCTTGCTCTTGGCTGCTTTACAGATCCAATCATAAATGATTTCATGTAAGGGGATTTCAACTGCGTCTTGAGTGATGAGCCAAATTAAACAGGTCAAACGATTTGAAAGCCATGATACTTGACTAGAAGGCCAAATAGATGATCTACTGAGCTGAGCAAGGGTCCTATGGAGATCTGTCAGACATCCATAGTTTGATGATGGCATTTCACCATGACCGGTCCCAGAATCACGAAGGTCAGAAGGCAAGTGCTGCTTCTTTCTGTCAATCATTTTCTTGAAAGTGGCATAGCTGTCGGGTAAACTACAAGGAGGAAGATTGAGAGTACATCGAATAACCTCAGGGTTAAAAGGTACCAACTTTTTCCTGACATAAACTTTATCCTGATCGGTACCAGTATCCTCAGCAAGACGAGCATAGAATTCTTTGACCAGAGTGGCATTTGGTGGATCATTATAATCTATCAGGGAATTCCACTGACGTTTGTTAATAATATTAGTGAAATCTTCACCAACATCCTCTAGTTCAAAAGGACGCTCACTGATGATGTTACGTTTCAAAGTGCTGGTTTCATAGCACAACTTAACTTTTTGGTTACGAACACGTTTGGTGACAGAAGGTGATCGCCGACAAACTGTACGCGCAATGGTATTTTTCTTACTCACCTTGGAGGAAGCTTTAATCCTTGGACTCATAGTGACCTTTAAAGAGAGTGCAATGTACAAACACTCGGATCCTGAGCATCAATTTGAGGCAAAATTATCGTAACAAAACAACACTCAGTTCAGTCATAGCAGTGAATGCAACTAAACAGAGAAAATGCAAGTCAAAGTAATGTGACAATAACCAAGTAACCAACCCTACTATCCATGCATTATTATAAGAATCTATACTTAGCAGTAAATAACCATAAATTCAACCAAAATTTTGCTATGTGCAGGAGAACAAAGCTTCCTAGGCTCCTACAAATGTGGCTTAAAGGTTGTCGAGAAGATTCATCTGAGTTCACAGAGAAATAGAATTTGGGTTGTAAGAGGGAGAAGAGAGTCAGTAAGAAAAGACAAAATGGAAGGACATATTCACCAAAGCATAGTCAAAATAAGACGGTCTATTCTTTACTAACATAACTCCTACAGAGTACAGCCCTTCAGGCTAGTTATCTCAATCAAGCAAGAGAACCCAGTTCATTATATACGTTTTAGTTCTTAATCATAATTCAAAACCCAACAGATAAAAAGAACCAAAAAGTTCAAACATAAGTAAATAGGAAATGGGAGAGTACCTTGCTGCAAAGGAGGCGTTGAGAATTGAGAAATGAGAACAGAGAAATAGACAGCGTTGAGAACTGCAAAATACTTATACAACTAAACAAGAATGACCCATCTTGCGCCTGGATCCGGAGGACGATGATATGGGTAAAGATCGAAGCTTTGGGGTCAGGTTTAGGTTTTAAGGCATTAGAATCAAACTAGTCAGGGAGAAGAAGCAGTGACTGTGAGAGAGCCAAGAAGTCGGTGAATGAAGAAAGGAGGACTTGCGATGTAATTTTTATTTAGGGTAACATTTCAAATGGTTGTACAGGTTTTACCAAAAAGCCCAGCTCAATTGTAAAAGGAAAAAGAAAAAAAAGCAATCCCTGTTTTAGAGAAACTGAATTTGAGAGGAATTTGCTGTGTATTCTCATTGATAATAGGGGCCTCTTTATATAGAGGATTACAATACATAGAATCTCAATCGTACAAGGAAAGTAATCGTACATTGAATAGGAATCTAGATCCTTCTAATTTAACCCTATTACCACTAGGTCAAGTAACCTAGAGTTTGGGCCAAACACAAATAGAGATATCCTTAAACACTCCCCCTTGTGTTGTCCAAACGTGGTGCTTCTCTCGTTGCCTCGTTAAAAACCTTGCCGAGTAACAAAAACCCAGTGGGACAAAAATAACCTCGGTCGAAGGGGAAAAAGAGCACAACACACCCTTCACGTTTCGAGCTGAACATGTAGACGTCTCCCCCTGATGTCTGCGCCTCCCCCTGATAACTACGATCATGGGAGTTCAGATAATTTCCGCAAGCCAATTCTTGCCACATGTTTCTCGAACGTGGATTTGGGCAATGACTTAGTAAATAAGTCTGCCTCATTGTCCTCAGATCGAACCTGGTTTACTTTGATCTTGAGGAGCTTCTGTTGTTGCTGATTGTAGAAGAATTTAGGCGATATATGCTTGGTGTTGTCGCCTTTGATGTAGCCTTGCTTCATTTGTTCAATGCAAGCAGCATTATCCTCATAAATGCTCGTTGGCTCATCTGTGGTAGACTTCAAACCACAATTACTTCGAATATGCGTAACTATGGATCGAAGCCATATACATTCACGAACTGCTTCGTGAAGAGCAATAATCTCTGCATGATTCGAAGAGGTGGCGACTAAGGTCTGCTTTGTAGACCTCCAAGATATCGCGGTTTTTCCCATGGTGAAAACATAACCAGTTTGGGAGCGACCTTTGTGTGGGTCAGAGAGGTACCCAGCATCAGCAAAACCTTCCAAAACACTTATATCGTTTTGGGATGGGGAGAGGGAACGCAGTCCACCATGTGTGGCGTCCCTGGCACTTGATGGGTCCGAATCCATCTTCTCTCTGAAGGAATAGAACAAGCTCATATCGATCGTACCACTTAGGTATCGAAAGATATCTTTAACACCACTCCAATGGCGTCGTGTAGGCGCAGAGCTATATCTAGCTAGCAAGTTCACAGCGAATGAGATATCCGGTCTTGTGCATTGTGCTAAGTACAATAATGCGCCTATTGCACTTAGGTAGGGCACTTCTGCCTCTAGCACTTCTTCATCGTCATCTTTTGGACGAAATTGATCTTTCTTTGGATCAAGACTACGGACGACCATTGGGGTGCTTGAAGGCTTAATCTTATCAGTGTTGAAACGCCTAAGCATCTTTTGGGTATAAGCTGATTGATGAATCAGGATACCATCTCTACGGTGCTCAAGTTCTAAACCGAGGCAAAACCGTGTTTTCCCAAGATCTTTCATCTCAAACTCGGATTTCAAGTGTTCAGCGGTTTCCCTTAACTCTTTAAGGGTGCCAATTATGTTCATGTCATCGACATAAACCGCTACTATTGCAAATCCGGAACTTGTCCCTTTTATGAACACACATGGGCATAGTTCATTGTTGACATATCCCTTTCCAATCAAGTAGTCACTTAGACGGTTATACCACATCCGTCCGGATTGTTTCAATCCATATAGTGAGCGTTTTAGTCTAATTGCAAACGCGCTCCGTGGTTTAGAGCCACTTGATTTGGGTAACTGAATTCCGTCTGGAATCTTCATGTATATCTCTGTATCTAGATCCCCATATAGATACGCAGTAACCACATCCATAAGCTGCATGTTCAGTTTTTCGGAAACTACCAAACTGACAAGGTAGCGGAACGTTATGACGTCCATTACGAGAGAATAGGTCTCCTCGTAGTCGATCCCAGGGCGTTGTGAGAAACCTTGCGCCACAAGGCGAGCTTTGTACCTTACAATCTCGTTTTTCTCATTACGCTTTCTAACGAATACCCATTTGTGACCAACTGGTTTGGTGTTGGGCGGTATTGGCATAACTGGTCCGAATACCTTTCTTTTCGCTAGAGAATCAAGTTCTGCCTGGATCGCATCTTTCCATTTTGGCCAATCGGCTCTACGTTGGCATTCATCAACGGAGCGTGGTTCGATGTCATCGGTCTCAATAATCTCACGCGCCACTGAATACGCGAATACATCATCAATGATGATGGAGTTTCTTTCCCACGTCCCATGTACACTAGTGTAATTAACAGAGATCTCTACGTTCTCAGGGATAGGTTCTGACAATGAGGCATCCCCAAAGATGTCTCTTGGACATAACCATAATCCGGAACATTGTCATGGGACGGATTTTGAGTATCGATGATCAAAGGATTTGTTTGTGCCTCGTTCGCTCTCTTTCTAGGGCGAGTATCCTTCTAACCAATCGGTCTACCGCGCTTTCTTGCGGGACCTGCGGCCATAGATGCCACATCATTGCCATGTTGGGCAATGGCGCCATCTCCTGGTGTCACAGGAGAGGTGTGATGTCCAGTATTTGGGACATCGATCCTTGCAGGCACGTTTGCAGCAAGTATGTGTGATCTCGTCACTTTGGCAACATCAGAAAACGCATCAGGCAGAGCGTCTGCTACGTTCTGGAGCTCGATTATTCTTCGCACTTCAAGTTCGGACTGTGCGGTACGGGGATCGAGATGAGACATAGTGGGGACAGACCACGACAATTCCTGTCGTTCCTGTTGAACATATGTGTTCTTATCTCCCCCCAACGATGGGAAGACTGTCTCATCAAAGTGACAATCCGCAAATCTAGCGGTAAAGAGATCGCCTGTCAAGGGTTCAAGGTAGCGGACTATCGCTGGAGATTCATATCCAACATAAATGCCCATTCGTCGTTGTGGACCCATCTTAGTACGCTGTGGCGGCGTAATAGGCACATAAATGGCACACCCAAAGATGCGTAAGTGCGAGATATCAGGCTCGTATCCAGTCACTAGCTGTAACGCAGAGTAAGATTGGGTGGCAGTGGGTCGTAGACGAATTAGCGTCGCTGCATGCAATATTGCATATCCCCAAGCAGAAATAGGGAGATTGGTGCGCATAACCAATGTCCGTGCTATCATCTGTAGTCGTTTGATAGCGGCTTCTGCGAGACCATTTTGGGTATGAACATGGGGAACTGGATGCTCTACATCAATTCCCAGTGACATGCAATAGTCATCGAATGTTTACGATGTAAACTCCCCAGCATTATCAAGTCGAATTGACTTAATAGGATGGTCAGGGTAGTGAGCCCGTAGACGGATAATCTGGGCGAGGAGTTTAGCATAAGCAGCATTTCGAGTGGACAATAGCGCGACATGTGACCAGCGTGTCGATGCATCAACCAATACCATAAAGTATTTGAAAGGTCCGCATGGTGGTTGAATTGGTCCACAGATATCCCCTTGGATCCTCTGTAAGAACGGAATGAGTATTTTGGGATCCTTTGCGTAGGACGGTCTCGGTCCTAATTTCCCGAAGGAACAGGCTTTGCAGAAAGAGCGAGGGGCCTTAGAAGCAACCAATGAGGATTTTGGTTGGGCCTGAGCGTCTGTAGCGCTATTAGAAGCAAAGTGTGTGACTACATCTCCCATTATGGCGTTAGAGCCATTAGGAGGAACAACCATGGCGTTATGCTCATGGTTGGCGCCATTAATGGCGTCACCACTTGGGCGGCCCTATGGCGCCCCAAGACGGCTGCAGCTCCAGATGCTGCAATTGTTGCGGTCTTGCTAAGTCCTGGAATCAATTTTCGATTCTTGCTTCTTCTCACTCTAAAGAATGGATGTCCGTGTGAAGTCTTTAGTATACGGAGCATCATATCACGACCAGGATGTCCTAGTCGGTCATGCCAAAGCCAATATGTGTTTGAATCCAAGAGGTCTTCTCTTATGACATTATTGGATTCAATAGGTCGAATTGTAGTGACATAAAGTCCACTAGATTGACACATAAGCTTCTCTAAGATGCGCTTTCTTCCGCAATCATTAGAGGTAATGCAAAGGAATTCTATTCCGTTCTCACTATGCGTTTCCGCATGGAATCCGTTGGCTCTAATATCTTTAAAGCTCAATAAGGTTCGATTCGTCTTAGGAGCGTAGAGAGCTTCAGTGACTTTAATCAAGGTGCCATTGGGCAAAAGGAATTGGGCCATTCCATGTCCTTGAACTAAACTTGATGGCCCAGCCATCGTAGTCACAGATGAATAAGTAGGCAACATCTCCAAGAATAATTGCCTATGTCGTAGAATGGTGTGCGTAGTCGCACTATCCGCAAGACATTGAAGTTCATCCATTCCTAAAAGAAAAGCTCGTAATTAAAAAAAGGAGTCATAAAGAAAAGAACTCAACTTTTATTAATAAGCCAAACGGAATTATATCATCGTTTCTTTAACCAAAGGAAATCTAATCCAATAAACTAGTTAATGCAAAACAATGGTAGTCGTCTAACTCCTTTCGGTAATTCCAATGTAAATGTGACCAGGTGAGTAGAGAGATGTCGGTGGAGCGAGGCTCACTTAAGTACCACTGATCTCAAAACCTTCCTAGACATCACACTCACATTGCATGCGCCTACTTTGAAGAAAGACTAATAGCATTGGCATCTACTACAAAAATAATATGGCAATTGCCTACATTTCTTGGAAATAGAAAGACTTAATCAAAATCGCCAGTTTCTGGGTCTTGATCCTTGTAGTCTTCCACCCTTAGATCGAGATCTCCATCTTGACCTTCTTGTTCCATTTAATGTGCCTCCCTTGCTTCACGATACATCTTGTATGCGTTTGCAACATTCTGGGATGCAGTACACTTCTTTGCCCAATGTCCACTTAATCCACATCTGAGACAAGCATCATTATGGTCAGATTCCCTTGATCGAGGCGCTCTGGGGGCGTTTTGTAGACGGTTATTGCCTTTGGTGGCGTTACCACCATAACCGGAGGCTTGGCCTCTCTCTCTCTTTACACGTTTACCTCCACGGTTCCGTGTACGCCTATCTTGGCGATTTCCTTCCTCTTTAGGGCGAGAATATGGACCAGAACGTCCAGAAATATCCCTACTCTTAGGGTTTCGCTCCTTGCGTCCTCCCTTGGGGGCGCGACTATAATTAGACTCCGGAATTGACTTGGTTCCCACGGGTCTAGAGTTATAGTTCTTCACAAGTATGTTGTCGTGCTTTTCAGCTACGTTCATGGCGCCAATTAGCTCATGAAATCTTGTGATGCGTCTAGCATTGACATCAATTCGATAGTTTTTGGCTATCATCAATGCAGAGACGGGGAAGGTGGAGAGAGTCTTCTCGATCAACATCGTATCAGTGATGTTCTGCCCACAGAATTCCATCATAGACTTGATACGAAGTGCTTCTGAATTGTAGTCAAGTACAGACTTGAAATCACAGAAGCGGAGGCTATGCCATCTCACTTCTAAGTCTGGAAGCAGGGAATCACGGACGTTGCCAAAACGCTGCTCGAGTTCCACCCATAGTTTTCTTGGGTCTTCCTCATTGAGGTACTCATTTTGGAGCGCGTCATTCATGTGCCTTGTCATGAGAATGATGGCTTTAGCTTCATTCGCCTCTCTCGTAGCTCTATTTGCTTCAAAAGCAGCAGCTTGTTGAGGAGTACGTACGTCCTGACTTGGCTCTTGGATCGTACTTAGGATCCCATCAGCCTTAAGATGCTGGCGCACATCACGGACCCACTTGTGGTATCCTGCGCCTGTTGTCTCTAGTGGAGCGAAGCTCAACTTGTTCAGGTTATTCATCCTGAAAAACAACAAGAAAATAGGGTTAGTTTCGGAGCGAAGAAGGCTACCACGAAAAACTATATAATTTCTTAGCGTAGTCGCTTCCAAGAAATTAGGGATTTTTCTGAGCGTAGTCGCTTCCAAGAAAATCCGATTCCAAGAGGGGTTTTGGATTAGATCGAAACGACGATGTATGTGGTCGATCGTTTTCTTCTCAACAAACTCTAAGTTTGGAGGACTCTACAAGCTCCAAGCTTGGAGTGAGCACGAACCCCCACAGTTCGGCTATTGGTCTCCCCTATGAAGAAGAAAGGGGGGTAGAAGAAGGGATGTTGGAAGTCCCCGAGAAAAGAAGAAGAAATTGAAAAAAAAAAACTTCAAAACGGGAACTTTTATAAAAATTACCTTAAAAGATGGCCAGAAAAGTCGTCGCCGGAAATTTACTGTAGCTGCCGGAGTACTGTATCTGCGGAGTTACTGTAGCTGACCGGAAAAAGTCACCGGAAGTTGGCCGGAAAAGTCGCCGGAAGTCGGCCGGAAAAGTCGCCGGAAGTCGGCCGGAAAAGTCGCCGGAAGTCGGCCGGAAAAGTCCCCGGAAGTCGGCCGGAAAAGTTGCCGGCGGTGGTTGACCGGAGGGTTGACCAGCGTTGACGTGGCACCGATGCTGACGTGGCTTGCTGACTGGAGCTGACGTGGCTTGCTGACGTGGGTGCGGATGACGCAAGGATGACGTCAGCAGGGTCTTGTTTATTGGGCTTCAGGCTGCTGGGCCTCAGGCAGCGGCTCGGGCTCGGCTTGGGCTGCGGCTCTACTTCTCCCTTTTTTTTTTTTCTTTTCTTTCTGCCGGTTCGGTATCAATCTTTTCTGGTGGCCGGTTCGGATGATTCTAGGCCGGTTCCGGTGGGGAATTTTCTGGTTCCGGGTTTCTGGGGTGGAGGTGCTGCAGGGAGACCAGTATGGCTGCAGGAGGTGGTGAGGAAAGCTTTGAACCGGGCAGGGGAACTGTTGCTTCTTCCGGTGGCCGGTTCGGTGGTTGGCCGGCCGGTTTTGGGGATGGGGCCGTCGGTTTCGGACTCCTGGAGTTGAGATCTTCGAGTTGGGCGGCTGAGGTTTCTGGGATTTGAAGGCTACGAATTTAGGGTTTCAGGGTTAGGGCTCGTGCTGATAACGTGTTTTAGAGAAACTGAATTTGAGAGGAATTTGCTGTGTATTCTCATTGATAATAGGGGCCTCTTTATATAGAGGATTACAATACATAGAATCCCAATCGTACAAGGAAAGTAATCGTACATTGAATAGGAATCTAGATCCTTCTAATTTAACCCTATTACCACTAGGTCAAGTAACCTAGAGTTTGGGCCAAACACAAATAGAGATATCCTTAAACAATCCCAAATTTATTATCTTGCGTAGTCATGATTTTCTATTCATATGATCATATCTCTATAAATTGGTATTTAGATCTCTCCATTTAATAGACCTTCAATTTACTTTTGAAAATAACTAATATGCTATCTATACCTCTCTAATATTTCCAAAATGCTTATCGTCCAAAAAAATCAACAAAAGCCTTTTATTGGGAGGTTCTATCAAGAGTGTTTCTATTGAGACCTCCAAATCTGCTCACTTGACCTCATTCATAATCAAATTATTAAATTACATATATAACCTACTATAAAATGACTATTAAGGATAATAATTATATCAAAAAAATATTATTTTTATTTCTCTAGACTTTCCAATTCAATAATAATCAAATTGCATTCTTTATTATTTTCCTTATCTATTTTCATTTTCCAATTTCACTACATACTCATTAAAGTATTCATATATATTTAATAATAACTAAAACTATGATTAAGATCATGTGACATAAAAATATATGATATACATGTTGAACACATTGTGAGGGAGAGCAAAATAAATCATATTATAACCTAAATCTAAGTCTATCTATTATATTTGTAAAAAAAAAAATAATAATAATAAAAAAAAAAGGGCTAGCATTTATAGAAAAACTAAAAAAAATAATAATTAATTAATCATGAGGTGCAGAAAATAGAGAAAAAAAAAACATTCAGAAAAAAATTATTACTCTTTTTTTTTTTTGCACAACTAAAAGAAAAAAAAGTTTAAAAAAAAAATCACACAATAGTTCATGTTATTTTATTGTTGATTAGAAATTATTTTTTATTTTTTTAATTGGATAAGAGATTTATGTTGTCTGATTAAGGAATAGACATGTAATTAAGATTATAGAATAATTAATCATTGAAATGACTAAGTTTTTTTTATTTTAAAGATAATAGTTTGTTTGCAAATTATATGAGTGAGGTTATTTAAGGAACTTTAGTGAGGTGTAGTGAGTAAATTTAGTATTTGAAAATTTGATAGGAGGTGCAAAAAGCATAGAGGTCAAGTGAGCAAATTCGGAGGTTCCAATAGAAAAACTCTTCTACCTCCAAAATCAGTAGTTAGACACTTAGACCTCTAGTAATTTTTTAACATAGTGCAGCATCTTTCAACTTCCAGAAAAAGTGAAAAAAAATAAATAAATAAATAATTGAAATAGGAAAACAATGTAAGAGGTAGAAAGCTTGGGAATAGAATGCTATACAAAAACATTATGATCATACATTTCAAATGCTACATAAAGACATAATAATTATAAAATATAAAAAAATTAAAAAAAACAGTACTCTTCATAGTCTGCATTATTTTTCAATTTTCAAACAAAATAAAAAACAAAATTAAAATGGGGAAACAATACATATAAGAGATAGAAAGCTTGGGAAAACACGAGTATAAAAAGCTATGAACTTTATGATCATACATTTCAAATGCTACACAAAGACTATGGTCGGACAATATAATCAAATTACCAGAATGAATAATAATCGTCATTGTTTGCAGCATCTTTCAACTTCCAGACAAGACAAAGGAACTAAAATTGATGAACAATATGAGTGAGAAGCATGGGAAAAGTGTTTGTACCCACATTTGCATGTTCACTCGGACGTAGCTAATGTGCATGGTTATTGAATGACTTCTAATTACAATGAGCCGCTCTACAAGTAATTTGGGCTGGTAGCCAGAAATGGTGGCCGATGAATAATTGGACACTTTGGTTGGTCCAAGTTGAGTCAGATAAAAGTTAGGCTTTTAGTTATCCGCCAGCCCGTAGTCATCAATTCGAAAAAGAGATTTATTATCTAAAAGCCCATCGGCCGATTGTTCAAGTCATTCTAGTCAGTTTCCAACTCGAACTCAACTTGGAAAGATAATAGCTAATCGACAAAGTAAGATGATAAACGATAAAGATGAGGTGGGATCTAGTATTTCAGTCGAATTAAAGTTCGTTAGCTGATAAGGAGAGTTCAATCCAAGATAGTCTACTTCAAGATTAGTTCCAGCCGATGATAATGGACATCAGAGCCGATCCAGATAGAGTCCAGTGTCAAGTCAGCCGACGATAAGTATTGGAGCCAAAGCAAAATAGAGTCACTGAGCCAAGAGGAGGCCGAATTCCACTCAACTTCAAAGGGCTAAGAGATCAGTTCAAGTCGTAGAGCAGCCAATATAAATAGAAGCATCGACAGAAAACAACACACACACAACTCCAGAAACTCAAGCCATCAAGCTTTTCTTGTTTTCGTCTTACCTTTTGCTTAGGTAGAATTTCCATTTGTCCATTAGTTAGTTTGCTCTGCTAGTTACAATTTCAGTTATTTTACTTTCCTTGTAGCCTAGTATCGATTTTGAACTGTGTTCTTTGTTTTCTTTCAAACAATAGTTAATAATTTTCAGCCATTCCATATTTCAGTTTTATTGCTCCTTATTGTCTTTATGCTTTACTTGTTTGATCATGCTATTTACTGTTCGTAGTTGCATAGTAGTTATTAATCTTGAAGATTTCATTCGTTACGAGTTCACTTTTACTGTTACTTGTTATTACTTGGATCCAATTGACTTAAGCCCTCTGACCAGACAGTTCATATTTACTCATACTCTCACGACCACACCTAACTCACCCGACCTTCAGCCACTAAGTTCCTTAAGCACACGGCATTTCTGGAGTTATTGCCCCCCCCCCCCCCAGTGGGCTTCGAAAAGATGTTGCCTCTGAAAATCACCTCGGCCTATATGGCTGAGGAATCAAGGAACAAACGTCCTTCTTGATGAATGAATTCCAGGGCGTGCCAGCATATGGCCAGAAGGCCAAGTATGCAATTGTAGATGTAGTACGCTTTTCTGACTTCGTCGAGTGATTGTTGGCCGAGGAAGGAACTTATTCTCGGCTAATAGTTCGATGCCTCTAGACTAAGGACTTGGTGGCTGAAGATTGGGTGAGTTAGGCACAGGGCTTAAGTCAATTGGATTTAAGTAATAACAAGTAACAGTAAAAGTGAACTCGTAACGAATGAAATCTTCAAGATTAATAGCTACTATGCAACTACGAACAGTAAATAGCATGATCAAACAAGTAAAGCATAAAGACAATAAGGAGCAATAAAACTGAAATATGGAATGGCTGAAAATTATTAACTATTGTTTGAAAGAAAACAAAGAACACAATTCAAAATTGATACTAGGCTACAAGAAAAGTAAAGCAACTGAAATTGTAACTAGCAGAGCAAACTAACTAATGGACAAAAGGAAATTTTACCTAAGCAAAAAGGAAAGACGAAAACAAGAAAAGCTTGATGACTTGAGTTTCTGGAGTTGTGTATGTGATGTCTTCTGGAGATGCTTCAATTTATATTGCCTGCTCTGTGACTTGAACTGATCTCTTGACTCTTTGAATTTGAGGGGAATTCGGCTTCCTCTTGGCTCAGTGACTCTATCTTGATTTGGCTTCAATACTTATCACCGGCTGACTTGACACTGGATTCTATCTTGATCGGCTTTGATGGTTGTCATCAATGGCTACGATTAATTTTGAAGTAGACTATCTTGAATTGAACTCTCCTTATCGGCTAACGAACTTCAATTCGATTGAAATACTAACTTGATCAAATTTCATCTTTATCACTCATCGTCCTTCCCTGTCAATCGGCTACTATCTTCCCATGTTGAGTTCGAGTTGGAAACTAACTAGAGTGATTTGAACAACTGGCCGATGGACATTTAGACAATAACTATCTTGTCGAATTGATGACTACGGGCCGGCCGATAACCAAAGGCCTAACTTTTATTTGACTCGTCTTGGACTAAATGAACTGTCCAATTATCCATCGGCCAACATTTCTGGCTATCGACCCAATTGTTCGTTGAGCGGCTCATTGTAATTAGAAATCATTCAATAACCATGCACATTAGCTATGTTCGAGTGAACATGCAAATGTGGGTACAAACATTGCCCCCCCCCCCCCCAAGTTTCTTAAGCATCGCCGAATGTCGCCAAATGGTTGAGAAATTTGAGTCAACTTGCCCCCCTAATCGACTTCTGAAAAACTCATGTATATATGTTCCTCATTACCTCCCTGATGGCTAGGCTACGTTTACTTCGTCGAACGAGGTTTCAGGACATCAACTTGAGTATTAAACCCTTACTCAATAATTTAGCAAACCAAATTTAGTGACCAAAATCCAAGTTGATAAGTTGGCTTCTATATTCACGCTCTAGTAAGAAATTGGGCAACTTGATCAAATGACGTTTGAGTAAATAAGTGAATTGTTCATGAGTAAACCAATTAACAAGGCTGAGTAAGACAACACGTGAATATATCTCATAGTGGCCAACAAATCAATGAACGCATGGAAGCCAACAAATATTAATGTTCAAATCGGGCAACAGAAGAATGAATAGGCAAATCGGCTAACGAAAGCCAACAAATAACTTACTTGAGTTTAGCCGATTAATAGGACTAGAGTTGGCCAACAAATGAGTAATGGCTCATGGAAGCCAACGAGTGAACAATGTCAAGGTTTAGCCAACAAATGGAAATATATCATAAGAAAGCCAATTGATAGCTCTTGGTGGCCAACACGTGAAAAATTTAAGGAAGCCAACAAACCTATTTTGGGTAAGCCAACACATGAAAAGTCTTAAGTTGGCCACTTAGCTCAAGTGAGGGAGAGTAAGCCAACAAGGGAGTTCAAATTTTAAGTTGGCCAACGGCATGAAGAAATGCAAATCAGCTAACTCAAAGAGAGTTAGCCAACACATGAAAAGTTGGTCAGCCAACTGAAAAAATAGTTAGCTAGCGCAATGACAAAAGCTTGGCAGCCAAATACTCCCTTCATCTTCTTTTTTTTTAACATTTTTTTTTTTGGGTTGGCTGGCACCAATTTCATTATGGGTCGACCCAATTTTTTTTTTTTATTGATCCCTTCTCAGCTTTTCACAACCACATATGAGACTTATCCTCTCCATTTCGAAAGAAACACAAACAATACCCTTTTGTTCTTTTTACGGGTGGTCTTTAACACACATATTCCATCTTGCATTCATCAAATCCTTCACCAAATGGACTGGGTATGGAGTGAGTAGGAGGCAAAACGGACTACCATCACACAAAAGGTACGATTTTGAACTTTGAACTTGACATTGAAAACCATGAAACCCAGATTTCGAATTTTGCAGAATCTGATGAATGTCTCTTGTGCAGATTTTGAATTTTGCATCTTGTAGTTCACTCTTCCATTGTTCTAAAGTTGAAAACATGGCTGGGTATCTCTTGATCTTGAGTAAAGCCCACTCTATCAGAGCTACACAGTGACTGGGTAACCTTGAATTGCAGGTATAACTCTTGCTTTTGAAACGCAATTTCATATTTTGGGGCTGGCTAGTTGCGCAATTATAGCGTTCTGCACTTGTGTTCTTAATTTCCTAGAAATCTAAAGTACATGCCCTGAACTAAAATGACTGCAATTAAGCACTCGAAGGCCGATGTCTTTGAGCTACCCATAAAAGCTTGTCCTCTACATTTAATTGCTCTTCAGCTCAGTATTTTAACCAATATCCAATTATATGAGGCCCACCATGCAATTAATATGTGCTGCACTTCTTTCAAGTTCCTAGCTTTAGTTTGATGCAATTGACCAAACCACTTTTGGCCTTGT